>NC_134000.1:3576039-3951039 GCF_047716275.1 Strix uralensis
GAGTAAAGCATTACAAGTCAAGCCACAAAGATTAAATAATATTTGGTTTTCTACAAGTCTTGGAAAATAAAGATGGTATTTACTGCGTATATATTTCCCAAAGTGTAATAGCTGGTAAAGAAGTCACTGTAATCCAGAGCTGCATGGACCACAATAGCTGCATCTGCAGAGAAGTGAGCCCGGTGCAGAATATTTGCCAAATTTACCAGTGCAATATCTTTATTTTGCCTAAAAGAAGGAAAGAAAATGAAAAGAAAAAAAGAAAAAAACAGACATTAATAGGTCAGACTGTGTAAGAATCATGCGTAAGGATACACTCACATACATAAGGATACAGTCACATGTTAAATATGTAATCTGGTAGAAAAATGTCTAAACTGTACATATGCCTAGTATCGTGCATAATGGTTAAGAACAAGTAACATGGATTATTCTTTAGGATACAGTCTTAGAAACTAAAACCTGTTTACTAATTAGGATAACTAGAAAAGCAATCTGAAAAGAAATCTTTATTAGCAATTCTTACCTTGAAGAAAAATGAAGGGCACGCATGGCACATTCTACTACTTGGTACGGCTCATTCTTTATTCTCCAGTAAAAAGAAGCCATATTATAGAGAACCCAGGAAGAAGAGTTCTGCAGTAAAGAGAAACACATGAGCTGTACTAACTCCTAAGACATGAACTAGAAGGTTAATCAGGGCTTTAATTACTATGCGATGGAAATATGAGCACCAATTCTGGTCTAAATTATCCTCTTCCTCTGAAAAGCTGCCATTTGGCAACAGTTGTGAATGTTTAGGAAGAATGAACTAGCATATAAATGTATTAAAGAAACAGAGCTTCTGCCTTTCAGACAGGTAAAAATTCAAAACGAGATGAAATGAGAGGTGATGGTAGTTTAAGCATCAGCAGCTTAGTTGGACTTCAATAAGAGTTTCTATATTTTGCAGGAAGGCATTTAATAAAAACACACGCATTTCAGTGCTATTGTTTCTTCTTTGTTCTTTAAGTACCTGCATTTCTGTTTAAAAGCTCTTATTACTTTGACAGAGCAATGAATGGGGCTTGCCAGACCATCAGCCTGCCATTGAAGATGACAGTAAGTATCTATTTACTGGCTTTGCTGATGCCTTCTCCTACCTTTGCTTGCCTAGCATAAAATTTTTTTAGTCTGCCTTTTTGTAACTAAAATGTAAGCCAAAAACGTATGTGCAAAACTAGTACTGGACCTGATAGCATGTACCAGGCATATCTAATCTTGCGAGACCTTTCTAACACTCTTTTTGTGCATGCAGCAAGATGAGTTTCATACCTTCATTAGCCCGTCATAAATACGATGACCTATTTCCTCTATACTTCTTCCCAGCCTCCGTGATAAGTATGTGAAGATTGGATCTTCTTTAGGTAACAAGGGTGCGGAAAGATTAACTCTTTCTTGGACACCCTAAAATAAAAATTGAATATAGGTATTTGCTGACACTTTAACTAAAAGTAGAGAAATATAGGCAAGAGTTTAACTCCCATTTACAGCTTGGTGATTTTACATTCCTATCACCCTTTCGTACCAAGGTCTTTGGGACCTGACAGGATAATGTCACATCTGATGGATGAATAATATGTATTATTACAGAGAGGCAAACATTAGAAGTAGACAAAAGCAGCCTCTGCTTGTGAATGCTACAGGAGAAATATTAATTTCTGGTAGCACTGAGTATCTGGCAGCTTACTAATTTCACTGATGACCACTGAAGCACTTAACTCATGTTTGTCAGGTTACAGGCACGCTATGAAAGTATCCCTACATCTCTTCCTTCTCTTTCTTCCTTCCCCAACAACAAACAAACTCCCTTCAAAAGTACATCTAGACCCAGGAACAGAGCTAAAAAACTTCAGTTCCTGTTTTGTCCGTAAGAAAATCATTATTTGTAGATGAAAAGTTATTTTAAAGACCTGTAATAAAAGAAATAGCAAAACACAAGCACTAAAGCTGTGTCTGCATTAGAAAAATTGCTCATATAATACTGTTGACAAAAACAATTTTTGCACCACACTTCCACTGTCACCTTTCTAAAGCAGATGAACTTTGTACTAGTAAGGAACAATTATCTCATCCTCTGGGTTAGGGCTTGGCACTCAGATACCAAAGACAGAGTCAAGTGTGTTAGAAGCTACCGACCAGCCTGCAAACAATTTTCTGACCCTGAATCTCCATACAGTTTAAGGACCATGTTCAGCACTCTCCAATTTTAACTGAAACAATTCACAAGTTAGAAGCATTTCCAAGGAAAGCTACCATTTTACTAATGAAACGTGTATTTTGAAAACAAAATACTCCATTTTCCTAAAAATGTCCTCTAAAATAAGGCAAACAATGACAAAAGAGAAACGGGATACTTTAATCGGGGCACAATTGTGGTTTAAAAAAAGTCTGAAACAGTCTTGAAAGATTACAATACCTTTCAACCTTGACTGAGACCTGCCAGGAAGAGTTTTCTATTCCTCTTCCTGACGGGGAAAAAAACCGTACTTGCATTTGCTCACTTACCCGTAAGTGCTGAAAAGCATGAATACTGTATGGAAGATCTAGAACTTTTGTACAGTCTGGCTGCTGCAGGTCTGGAGGCACTGGGGACTTTGTGTCTATATAGTCTTCAGGGCTGAGGACATAACAACAGCAGACTCCAGATTAAAATACTGCTAAAGTTCATAAGAGACAGTATTGTGGTTGACAGACACAGTATTCTGATTTGACCATTACAAAGATCCTGTGTTTGAGCACACTAGATCATTTCTGATGTCTTCCCAGACTCCAGTTGTATCAGGATGTCACCACTATAGGATAAAGTAAATAAATTTCTGACTGTTTTAGAGAAAACATCAACATTTGGATAGCCTCCAAAATGTCTGAGCATCAACCTCGTGTATCACTATTATGATTAATGATCTACCTGCCAGGAAAATGGCAACGCAAGCAGATTAGAAGACTCTTCAACTGAAACAAACCCCAAGTATTAGCAAGAAGCCCAAATGAAGGTATCTGAGGATAAAATTAATCTCTTCCCACTTCAAGTGCTCATATGATTATGTTAAAAAATTAAAACTACAAAACCGAAACAGTCAGCCCTGAAGATGAATTCCCAGTGAAGCTGAATGTCAGGCAGACTCTCCACACATTCTTTACTTGCTAAACACAGGGGGTGAAATATGACCAGGAGGTTCAACAGCTTGGTAATCAACAGAATTTCATTCAAATTTAAGTCAAGACAGTTCTCAGGACCAGAAGTGTTATCTAGCTCAAAATACACAAAGCACACTCAAGCAAATTCAACCCCCTTCTACTTGACACACTGTAGTTTAATTCACATGTCTGGCCATATCAGTGCAGAGTTACAGTGGTAGAACTGACTGGGAGCCTTGGAACAGAACTGAGAAGTTTCGGGGTAGGACTAACATGGACAGTTTTTGGGAAACAGCATTTCTGTCGCACCCTGTCATAATTAGTGGCAGAGGTTGTTTCAATTTTATTCCACACTGACACAAAATAAACCAACTGTCATCTAAAGAACAGTCAGTGATGGTATTTTTCTTTTTACTTGCATTTAGAGGTTTTGTTGATTTTTTCATTCAGTAAAGATCTTAAAATATAAACCATCTTATTACCGGATATCTTTGCTCTCTAAGGTGATGTACGTGCCATCGTATAGATCTAGGTCCCCCAAGGGCACCTTTGCTTTAATGCAGTCCGGATCCTCTTTATTATGCCTTTGTTCCAGCCCTGTGTCTCTGTCCTCATTTTCCTCTATATGAATCTTTTGAGCAACTAACTGTTTCTGTAGGAATAGAAAAAAAAAAACAGAAGAATGCATACGGATGAAAGCAAACTCTATAGTTGCTAGGAGTTGAAGAGTCTAACTTTTTCCTTAAAACAAACTCTATTTGAAGAAAATCTAAAACAATCTCTTCAAATTTTGGGACTATTTCCTTGTATTTTATAACATCTGTATGACATTTTTTTTTTTATTTAGATGGAATATAAACACTTTCATGAGAAATAATACAACTTCAACAGGTCCTTATTTCTCCTTCTGTACCTAAAAAGAGGGCTAAGAGCATTCCAAATTCATGATAGGCAATTCAGAAAAAGAAGAAACAGTTGTTAACTTTTCCATATTTGGACTCTCCTCCACTGTTAGACCTCATGGAAATAATATTAGAGACTGTAAACAAAATGAACTTCTTAACCACTCAGTGTGCTAAGTACCACTGAGGTAGCAGGCTAATGCAAGAATTGAGACTAATTTCTATAGATCAGCTCATGATGTGCCTTAGGAGCTACCTTTCGCCCCATAAAGCTCACAGGTATTGATTACCATGAGCAGTGAATGGCCTAACGGTCTGTCCCAGCACAGGAAGTTGTATTTAATTCTCACCTAGATCTGCAAATTGAAAACCCATTAAATATCATGAGGATTTGTATATGTGAAATGAGAAGAAAATTTGCATTTTTAATTAAAGCCATACACATTTGATTACCCACTACTATGCAATACTAGAGAGATACACAGTAGTAGCAACTTGTACCAGATCTTACAATAGATAACTTCTGCTGGAAGTCCTTTGTATGACACAAATTGCACATTAGTAATTTCCAAACCCACAACCCATGTCCTGAAAAGCTTACAACTATAGTTCCATCCATAGCTAAAATGTCCATTACCACAAAAATGAGTATACCTCAGTGAGGAAGACTGGCTGAATACAGTCACACGAGAGGCAGTCCTGCTTTTTTCCCCTCCCTTCCACTTCTCCCATTCACCTAAAGCTGCCTCTGGTGCTCGTCGAACCTCCCATTTAGCTCCTTATGCTCATCTGACAAAACCAAAGCTGACACAAGAGAAAGGAGTGCACAGCCAGAAGAAAGGCTGTGACATGGTAGCTTGCCCAGTCCATGTTATATTTAAACTTTAGTTTAAGTTATCAGTTCAAAGTTCATTAAAAGTCCTTTCCAGAAGGGTGTTCTCAGATCCTTTTTCAATAATAAATGGGCTTGAAAAAAACAGAGGCGACCTGCTCTGTATTCTGGAATATAGTAGTCAGCAACAGAATACAGTACCTAAATTACTTTACTTAAAAATGTTAGGATTTATGGATAACAACAGGGAATGATGCAACTGGGGACAATGATAACCAGTTGAGCAAACTTGAGGCACAGAATTCTTGAGATCTGAGGGATTCTTCATCTTTTCACTGAAGCAGAATTATGCCACGAATGATTTATGTTCCCCATCTACATCTATCACTAAAAAGCCTGTGAAAAAAAAAAATGCCTGTATTTTCAGAAATTAGTTAGTACTTAACATTAAGCTTTACCTCCAGTTCTTTGAGGTAGTTAACTGTTGTTTCTTGTCTCATTAGTATTACCAAATCATGCGGGTTCCTCAAGTTCATTGGTGAATCCACCTGCAAGACATTTCAACAGTCCATCATGCCAGACATCCTCCTAATTGGAGCAATTTTAAAAGGTATGAAGTTATGTTCATTCAACTACAGTTTGCCTGTTAGGAGGTTTTCTGTCCACTCAGCATTCATAATATGCCCATAATTTAAATCTGTACTTCAAGCAACGTTGTTAGTCGAGAATCCAGTTCAAACCATGCTTTAATTTTAAACCTATTTTAGTTTATTTAGGCACACAAATTCTAAGCAAGTAAATTTCTTACAACATACTAAGAGTACCTACTGCTGAAATACTAGGTACCTTAAACTTCAATTGCAAAAACCTATTTTCTTTTATAGCTTTAAAATTCCTGCATCGTGTCCCTCAATAGGCATAAATTACTTCAGTTTCAAGTCAACTCCTCCATGCAACTAATTTAAGACACCAGCCTAGCAGTAAGACCTATCGCCTTCAGAATTAAGATGTAAGTGAACAAAATGAAGAGGTAAGCAGATGAAGACTGAAAACTCTGATACAGGAGACCGTGCTACAGTCTCCCCAGCTATGCACAGGAACTGGCAGCTCAATGAGGAGCGACATTACAGATACGTCACACAAGAGCGGTTACATGCCAGACCTTTACTGGTCCTTAACTGGGCTCAGTAAGCCATGGCACTTCACTGCACAGCTGAAACACCCCAGCCTTGTCCTCATGCCAGATCAATTCTGCTGCCTGACCAGGTCGGGGAAAAGCCACTACAGTTGAGAAGGTGGTGTATGGGCAGCTGAGCTGATCCAAAGGCTCACTTCCAGGACTCCAGCCCCAATTCCTCCATCTGCCAGTGCGATACCAGTTAGTCCTGCGTGTCAGCTTTGGTGCCCACCAGGCTCACTTGCAAGCTAA
Source organism: Strix uralensis (assembly GCF_047716275.1). NCBI lineage: Eukaryota > Metazoa > Chordata > Aves > Strigiformes > Strigidae > Strix > Strix uralensis. Next base: position 3,582,383 of record NC_134000.1, read on the forward strand.
CCCAAACTCAGCAGTAGAACAGGACACGATCCCCTAGCAGTTGCTTTATCTGAACTGGTATATGAAATTAGCTCGTGGAGGATTCACTATGAGAACAGAAGCAAGGAAATGGACAGGAGTATGTGATGGCAGGATGAAAGGACAAAGGGTGACAAGGACAGCAAGATCTCACATTTTAACATAATGACTGTTACGGTAGATGGTCTACACCAAGATATTCCTGGATCTGCTCAGTTTCCTTAAATGCTTTCAGGATACAGAACTAGCTGCTGCATGAAGATGTACGCACTACCTGGGTGTAGTGCTGATATCTCCACGCGGCTGTCCACCCCCATGATGTCTCTCCAAACTTGGCGACATTACAATTTAATAGAAAAACTCTGCCATATATACATGTGCAGGAGAACCTCCTGAGCTCCTGCTCTTCATTTTTTTGTCAACTTTCCAAACAACTTGGACACATTTCTGGCACTCTCTCTTACTGCAGAGAACTTCAGCAGGACAACAGCAAACTTCCGGGTCATTTTAATATTTAATGTATCCTCATTAAGCCTTGGGCCATGTTTTCTTGGCTGTGAGGCAGATAAGAAGCTCAAATCTTTGGACTACTGACTGTGAAGTTGACATTCCTTGCAAGCCTCCCTGCTGAGCACAGATCCTATCCTCTAAGATGAAAACATTTGTTCCTTTTATCTTCCCCCTCAAAACAACCCTAATGGTGGTTTTGGCTAAATTTGGCTAAGTATTCCTTTCCAAATTGAAAGCTGAACTGCTTCCTTTAGCGTGGAGTCATTTTGGTGGGTGGCTACCTACACAGTCCAGATACCTGCATATAACTCATTTTCTGCCTGAGCAAATTAATTCTCTTACATCACCAGATGAATAGAAAATAATAGGTGCTACCGACACCAGTTAATTTTTACACTATGAATTTGGAGATTATGGATTTAACTGTTGCCAATAAAGGGTGACCAAGTATCTGCAATGATCCAGAGAAGCACAGAAAATACTGTATCAAAAAAACTAATGATGTTGTTAGTTGAAGTATTGAAGTCTACAGCGCTTTACTTCCAGTCATGTTTCATATTTCCTCCTCTGGGCCCCACCTCACTTTGAACTGGTTGCACACAAAACCAGAGTCATGCACTGAATGTGGCACCTATTCATGCCTCATTTGCTAGAGAAACCACCACGGTATGTGCAAGCTAATGAGAGATGAATTTGCAAAGAAAACAAGGGAAAGTTTTACTGTGTTTAAAGCACTTGATCACCCATTCAAAAATAACACTGTTCCTCTGACATCTGAAGGCTGCTGGCATGATACTACACAGTCACGGGGAGCAAAGCCAACTATCAGCTCCACTTCCAGTGACAAACTGCATCTGGGGAGTGATTTTTTGCAGGAAGTTATGCAGGCATCACCATTTAGAAAGTCTTATTCTGAAAGATGAAGGATCTCAGCTTATCATTCATTCAGAAACAGAATGATATCCAGGGACAGCTTCTGGTTTTAACTTCCGATAAAAGTCTCAGGAGTGTTAGGTTTGAATTTAGCATTTGGGAATTTGGAGTGGTATGTTACCAATCCAGCATGCATGCACTGACAGAAAAACAATGCAACAAGTACCAAATTCCTATCAACTATCACCTGGCAGCAGAAATCAAAGCGACAACTACAATGTTGGTGAATTTGTTTGTAAAGTTACGTCAATCCAACAGGAAATCACTATAGCTACTATAGCTCCACTGCAGAAAGCCTGCCAGTAAACCCACTCTTAGAATAAGCGTTCTCTGTTCAACTTTGCCCAAAGGTGAAAGTTTCTTTATAAAGCACAGTTCAAATTTATTCAGTGTCACAAAGTACACTAAGAACCTGATTCAGCAAGAAACACACAGAATTTGTGTAGCAAAAAAAAGACACTGAAGTTGAATCAAACCGTGAAGTTTTAGTCTCCTGTGTTACCTGCATATATCAAAGTCTCTGAATAATTAGACTTGTAAGGTTTGCATGGCAAGGTTTAGCAGCAGGGGGCCACAGGGGTGGCTTCTCTGAGAAGGTGCCAGAAGCTTCCCCCATTCCGGCAGAGCCAACGCCAGCCGGGTCCAAGACAGACCCACCGCTGGCCAAGGCCGAGCCCACCAGTGACGGTGGTAGCACCTCTGGGATAACGTGTTTAAGAAGGGGAAAAAAAACCAAACCTGGGAGGGCAACTGTAGCCAGGAGATCAGAGTGAGAATGTGAGAGAAACAACCCTGCAGACACCGAGACAGTGAAGAAGAAGGGGGAAGAGGTGCTCCAGGTGCCGGAGCAGAGATTCCCCTGCAGCCCACGATGAAGACCATGGTGAGGCAGCTGTGCCCTGCACCCAGGGAGGTCCACAGGGGAGCAGAGACCCACCTGCAGCCCGGGGAGGACCCCATGCCAGAGCAGGTGGGTGCCCAAAGGAGGTTGTGACCCCACGGGAAGCCCACGCTGGAGCAGGTGGGTGCCCAAAGGAGGTTGTGACCCCACGGGAAGCCCACGCTGGAGCAGGTGGGTGCCCAGAGGAGGCTGTGACCCCACGGGAAGCCCACGCTGGAGCAGGCTCCTGGCAGGAGCTGTGGCCCGTGGAGAGAGGAGCCCACGCTGGAGCAGATTTTCTGGCAGCACTTGTGACCCCGTGGGGGACCCACGCTGGGGCAGCCTGTGCATGAAGGACAGAACCCCTGGAAGGGACCCACGCTGGGGCAGTCTGTGAGGAACTGCAGCCCATGGGGAGGACTCGTGCTGAGAAGTTCATGGAGGACTGTCTGCTGTCCACGCTGGAGCAGGGGAAGAGTGTGAGGAGTCCTCCCACTGAGGAGAAAGGAGTGACAGAGACAACGGGTGACGAACTGACCACAATCCCCATCCCCTGCCCCCTGCACCATGGGAGAGAGGAGGGAGAGAAATTGAGAGCAAAGCTGAGCCCAGAAAGAAGGGAGGGGTGAGGCAAAGGTGTTTTAAGATTTAGCTTTTCTTTCTCATTACCCTACGCTGATTTGACTGGCAGTAAATTAAGTTACTTTTCCCAAGTCAAATCTATTTTACTCATGACAGTAATTGCTGAGTGATCTCCCTGTCCTTATCTCGACCCACGAACCTTCGTTATATTCTCTCTCCTCTGTCCAGCTGAGGAGGGGAGTGATAGAGCAGCTTTAGCAGGCACCTGGCACCCAGCCAGGGTTAACCCGCCACACTTCCAGTGTATTTTTCCCCACAATCCAGTTATATTGCACCAGGAAGTAAGTTTTTAAAATGAAGGTCGATGAATGCCTCGGTCAGCTATTTTTAGGTAAGGCTTTTTTTAAAGTATGGTGGAAATCCCACTGTTAACTGAGGCACAGGAACACCAAAATCAGAACAGCTGTTAGTGCCTCTGCACATCCTAAAAGCTTCTACTACATGCAGAAGGCAGATTAGCACAGAAAGAAGCTGGAAAAGATACTACATCAAATGATGGTGTACAGCAAAGTGTACTTGTTTTATAGGCTTGTTTTACAGACAGTGGATCTTTTGTCACTGTACTTGTGAAATGAAGGCAATTCCCACTCAAATAGGCTGGAACTCCTTGCAGGCTCAATTGGGAGCAAAGGATCTAAAAACTGAAGCGTGCCTTTTGGTATATTCTTGCTGTCTTGAGATACTCGCCACTCCAACATGATGCTAGCATGGCATTTCTGAAAAAGTCACAAAAAATTCTGTACACGTTTTGGTGCAAGACAAGCTACAAAACTGGAAAATATACGCTTTGGCTTATACAAATGATGAACAGGGAGTGTCAGAAGGTACTTGTTTGTTCCAAGCAATGTCACTGAAAAATTCACACAGAAAAATGATGTTGAAGTGAGTTTTTATAATAAGCATTGAGCCATTTAAAAGCTTACAGCTGGAGAATCTGTTAACAAACAGCGTTAGGTGTTTGGATATTGAGAGTAGCTGCACTACAGGGAAAATAGAAATTTTAAACACTTGCAGCACTTCAAACATAAAACCTAACAAAGTTGCAGTATTATTGAATAGGTCTGCTCAACAGACATCACTTCTGAAGAGCACACCAGCTATGACTATCGTAGATAACAGATCTAAATACATCAAAGGAAAACAAGACTTTATTTGTAACACCACTTGTCTGCAATATGCTGTTGGTCATACTTAAGGGTACAAAACAAATTTTTAACATGTATATTCTAGTCCAGGTTTATATTCTACAGCAGCAAAACAGATGCCAGATCAACTCATGTATGTCTGTAATGAACAAGTACTTGTTTTCATAAAGGCAGACTGGTTCCTGCTGCCTGCTCACTGCCAAATACTAGAAATACTGCGTTCTAACGTTGAAAGTAGAGAAAAGGAAAAATACTAATTAGAATCATAGAATACAAAGACGCTCAGGGGGCTGGAGCACCTCCCCTGTGACGACAGGCTGAGAGAGCTGGGGGTTTTTCAGCCCAGAGAAGAGAAGACTCCAGGGAGACCTTAGAGCCGCCTCACAGTACTTAAAGGGGCTACAGGAAATCTGGGGGGAGCCTCTTCATCAGGGGGTGTAGGGATAGGATGAGGGGTAACGGTTTTAAACTGAAAGGGGGTAGATTCAGATTAGATCTAAGGAAGAAATTCTTCCCTGTGAGGGTGGTGAGGCTCTGGCACAGGTTGCCCAGAGAAGCTGTGGCTGCCCCCTCCCTGGAAGGGTTCAAGGCCAGGTTGGACGGGGCTTTGGGCAACCTGGGCTAGTGGAAGGTGTCCCTGCCCATGGCAGGGGGGTGGAACTGGATGATCTTTAAGGTCCCTTCCAACCCAAACTGTTCTATGATTCTATGAATACCAGGTTGGAAGAGACCTCAAGGATCATCTGGTCCAACCCTTCCTGGCAAAAGCACGGTCTAGACAAGATGACCCAGCACCCTGTCCAGCTAATCTTAAGTATCCTACGTTGGAGAATCCACCACCTCCCTGGGGAGATTATTCCAGTGGCTGATTGTTCTCATTGTGAAAAATGACTTACAAGATACCTAAAAAAAAGGTTAAGCCTCAGCAGTAATTTCTTCAGCAAATGAACAGCAGACAACCCATTGGTTTTTTCTGGTTAAACTTTAAGGGAAATGACTTTATCCAGTGGTGTATTTTAAGGGCTTTATACTGTGGTTCTTATTTCCTAGCTGGATAGTAACAGGTAGGGATTCAGCTTTAAAGGAAAAAAAAAAAAAGTTCAGCCACATGAAATAACAGTGGATTTCAGAGTCTCGCTGACTTTGCTCTTTCGGGCTCTGATGGGGCCTTCATGCAAACATGTGCTTGGGTCCCTGCCAGGCTATCCTTTCGCTGTGAAGCTCACAATATGGAGAAGGCCTGCCAGGCACCAAGCACAGCGTTCACCACAGAATAATCCATTTTGAACGGCTGATTAGTATGATCTTGTCAGTTTGCCCGACCCTTACATTAAAAGTGATGGAAAACACGATGATAGGCCAGGAAATCAAAGTGTGAGGATGCTAAGAGAAATGGGACCTGGGAGCCAGGAGGACAAGGCTGTATGGAAACACCAGGAGTGGGAAGAGCGAGCAGGACATGGTGCCTACACACGGTCAGAGCCACTGCTGGGTCCTTCTGGACTTACAAACTGAACCACCTCAGCGTATATTACTACGCTGGGCTAAATGCAGACATTTTTGTATTAAAGCTTTGCTGTCAGCAGTTAAAACCTGGCATAAGGTTACCTGCTAGACCGTGGCAGGCGTGAGGGCCATGGGCACCAACAGCTATATTTCAGCAGCTCTTCGGATCTGCCTCTTAGCTCCTCCACCGCAGATGCAAATCTTTTCACTGTTCTCAACTCAGCAGCAAAGCTACTTCTCTACCACCACTGCCCCAAAGAACAAAAAATTTGCATTTCTGACTGCACTCCACATACAGGCTACCAGAAGGCCTATTTTTAATCAAATTCAGCTCTAGCTGTGACCTTCACAGCAATACAGAAGGACAGAGGCTGCACTCCCCTGAGAGCCCAGCGCTGGTGAAGCGCGTTCTAGGTCAGCAGCACCCTGTCGGGGACAAGGACGTTAAGCATCTCAACCATTCACTACACAAAATGTTCAGGTTCAAACTTTTTAAATAGACTTATGAAAAAGCAGAAAATTTAAAGTGAAGGCATTTTTAAAAGTTATTATTTTTCATACTAGAAGAAGGCCTAAATCCCACAGTCTTTTGGTGATCAAGAGAGAAGTTTTAGAACAGAACAAGATTACCTTTTCCTAAGGACAAGCTGACTGATGCTTCAAAACCACCACGCTTCAGCTCATCACCCTAGGGCTGGATGACAGGATGAACTGCAGCAGACTCACACCAACCTCCAGCCTAGGTAGGTCTCTTTGCACACACTCAGAAAGAGGCACTGGCAACTGTTTTGGGGAAGGCATACTGAAGTGTGTAACGTAGCAAGAATGAACACTTTTTTTTTTTTTTTTGCTTAGCACACAACAGACTTGGAAGGATAAGAAATTCAGTCAAGAAAGAGGTCATATGGCCAAGCAAACTAACCTTTAGAGAAAGAGCAAAGCAAACATCCACCTGTCATTTTCAAGATAGTACTGACTGCTTAATATATTGCAGAAGATGCTTTTGCAAGTAGCAAATAGATTTTTATTTGGCTGCACCAGATTTTCAGCTTTCCTTAGTTTTGGATGGCTGCTTCTCCTCTAGTCTTGAACGTATGGACCACTATTCTCATCTCAAGCTGTCAGCGTACTCAGGTAGTCAGATCATAGATACCAGTAATGCATTACCCAACTCTAAAGCCATCCATGAATCATCTTGCCTTGCTGCAACTTGAGGCACACTCACATTCAAATTGCAACCAAGTGAACAACTGTTAGGTAATGTCTCCCCTCTTGTACTAAGCCAGAATTAAGCACACTACTGCACTGCATGAAATTCAGATGTCATGTTTACCGAGTGGCTCGTCCTCTTAGCCCCAAACAGGCTAACCAGCACTGCTCGTTCACTCTCTGTTCCAGATCACCTCTAACAAACTTCAAAAACCATGACAGCACATTAAAAACAAAACAACTTTTTGCCAGCTCAGATTCCTTGCCAGAGGCTCTCTGCCCCTGGCAACACTTCCCCAGTCCTGCTTTGGACCATCTGCCCTGGGAGGTTTCTTTGCTTCTTTTAGTTTAGTTACTCAGAACTAACTTTCGCAGCGTTTATAGTAGCCCACATAAAGCGAGTCCTTTGAATCCCCCTCCAGCTTGCTCAGCTTTAATCACCTCCACCAAGGGATCTTTAGAAAGACCCTACCTCAGCCCTGATATGTCAGGTCTGAGATGACAGCAGTTGGCACCCACCCCTAAAGCCATGAATGACTACTGAAACTTTCCTGCATTGCATTTAATCTGTCAGTTGTCTGTCCTCTCTTTACACCAAGTTTCTCTCTTCTCTTGAAGTACGCTAGTATTTCTGTAGAGTGGCTAGTTTCCCTACTGGCAGACAAGCACTGTCTAAAATCAGTTATATATTAGCCTGAACTTTATACTGCCAGTTGTGAAATAAAAAGGCTTATAAACATGTGCATTGAGGACATATCATCTCTCAATCACTCAGTGACGATTACTCAGTCCCTGGTTTTGCAGGAACACATATCTGAAGGTGGACTCGGACTAAAAGAAGATGAAGTGATCCAGAGAATGATGTATTTGACCTCAAAACAGGCTACTTGGGCAACAGATACAGCTTGATGGCTTTTCCCTTGATGGCTTAGACAATGAAACATTACATGCACTGCTGGGAATTAATTTGTTTCATCATTCAGAAATGCTCACTACAAACTGGAACAGCAGAGACTACTTAGCAAGCACTTCCATTTACGAGATGAGAGCTTGCTGATATACAGAAAATTGTTCAGTTTGCATTAATATTGCTACCCCTGCCAGGCTGTTATACCACTAGGAACTCCAGCTCAAGTCTCAGGCAAGGTATTGCTAGCAGCCTTACGCCACAGGAAAGTCAACCTCACCTGAATGTAGTCTCATATTAAAGGCTTACGCTGTTGCTGCGCTATAAGGAGAAACAGCTGACAGAGATTTTAGGGCAATAATATAAAATATTCTCACACTCTTTCCCTCAGATTCCAGCTATCAGATTTTGTATACAGGCCAGGATCTGTAACTTCTGCTTTCAGTTCCTCATCCACAGTGCACTTTGGTAACAAGGAAAACAAGGCTCACAGTAGCAAACTAAAATCACTGGTGCTTATCTGGACACCCACTAGTGGCGCGTTTAGGAGGGGAATGTCTGGGTCTTACTACCACTTAAGTTTCGCCCACATCTTAATTTTATGGGCTTCATTCAGATAATGAGGTAGTCCAAGTGAAGATCAAGCCTGTTCCTCTGTAAAAAGGTGACAATCTTGAAAAACATGTTTCAGACTGAGAATGCAAATATTTCTAAAATTAAATAATATAAATGCGTATTAATACCACCGCTCTTAGCCACCAGACAGTAATAGCCACTTCCAGTTTGAAACTGCTGTGCTGGAAGTGTTGCCATCAGCAGCGCGAAGTCCAACAGTGGTGATCACCAGCAGCATCCCTCAGGGATCAATACTGGGGCCAACACTGTTTAATGTCTTTACTAACAACAGGGAGAAAGCTCAGCAAGCCTGGTGTCCTCTGCAAACGTGGGGTGGGGGTGGCCATAGTGTAAGGCAGGGCTGCAGTGACAGAGCGAGCTGGAGAAACGAGCTGCCAGGGCCCTCACGAAGTCCACAATGGCAAGCGCAAACCCGGTGTGTGGGATGCAATAGCCCCGTGCGGCAGGAAAGGCTGGAGCTGAACTGAAAACAGCTTTGCAGAGAAGGATGTTTGGGCTACGGCGAGGAAACAGTTGGTATGAGCCAGCAGTGTGCCCTTGCAGCTGAGGTGGCCAGCTGCACCCTGGGCTAGAGCAGCAAGGCTGGAGCCAGCAGGGTGAGGGCAGCGATCGTCCCCCTCCACCAGCCACCCACCTGCTTCAGCTTTCTGTCCCCCGTTTTCAGGCCAGCAAAGCCCATCCGAGGTGGTGAGGGGCCTGGAGCACAGAACACGCAGAGCGGCTGAGAGAAGCAGGCGGGCTCAGCTGCAGGGGGACACTGCTGCTGTTTTCAGCTTCCTAAAGGCAGGGTAGAGAGAAGACAGAGCCAGGCTCTTCCTGAGGTGTGACAGTGAGAAGCATCGTACATCTGTTGCTACATGGGAAATTCTAATTAGAAAAGCTGAAAAAAATTCACACTGAAGGCAGCTGACCACTGGACCAGGTGCCCAGCAAGGCCGTCAAATCCCCACCTCTGGACAGAAAATTCAGCCCGGCAGGGCCCTCAGTTGGCCCTGCTTTGAGCTGAGGGCAGGTGGTGTTACTCTGTGACCCTGCTTAGGTTATTGAGTTCAAACCAGCAGAGCTGAGGTTTATTTCACACCAGTCTTGACTTACACAGCTGTCTTTCAGTAGGTAAGGTGCTTCAAAATTCAAACTTGGGCTGCTGTGCAGCAAACATGGATGTTCAAAGGAGTCCAGAGTAGTCTAGAGTACTATAGAAAAACCTGATGTGACAATATTTTTCTATAAAATGAGAGTAGGTTAATTAGAACTAGCAGAGAAGCTGATGACAGGCAGCGCTCTACGTACACTGAGAAACTAAAACACCAGATGCTCCAGAGAAACACAAGAAGCTGCACAGCCAAAGAGTTTGAGATGAATGTGGAGAAAAGCCCCACTGAAAATGCACGAAGTAAAAATAGCTGGAAAGAACGATTGAACGGCTAAGCCTACTGGTAAAAATACATGTTCTCACGATAAATATCAATGTAACAAAGAATATTCTGAAAAATTCAAGCAAAGGGATGCTCTGCAGGGAAATTTTAGGCTTATGTCCTGTTAAGCACTTCGGTCTTGGTATTAGCAGAAGGGCAGCTTAAATATTTTGGAATGTTGTGGTTCTACCAATGAATTAATAAATCAGTTATGAATCATCCCATTGCCAATGAATCATAGAATATCTCAAGTTGGAAGGGAACCATAAGGACATCAAGTCCAACCCCCTGCTCCTCGCAGGACTACTGAAAACTAAACCATACGACTATAAGAGCATCGTCCAGACGTTCCTTGAACTCTGACGGGCTTGGTGCTGTGACCACTTCCCTGGGGAGCCTGTTCCAGTGACCGACCACCCTCTCAGTGAAGAGCCTCTTCCTAATGTCCAACCTGACCTTCCCCTGGCACAGCTTCATTTCATTTCCTCGTGTCGTATCCCTGGTCATCAGAGAGAGGAGATCAGCACCTCCCTGTCCACTGCCCGCCTTGAGGAACTTCAGACTGCGATGAAGTCACCCCTCAGCCTTCTCTTCTCCAAGGTGAACAAACCAAGTGACCTCAGCTGCTCCTCGTAGGTCTTGCCCTCAAGACCTTTCACCATCTCGGTTGCCCTCCTCTGGACACACTCACTAGTTTGATGTCCCCCTTAAACTGAGGTGCCCGAAACTGCACACAGTACTCGAGGTGGGGCTGCACCAGCGCAGCGTAGAGCGGGACAATGACAATTCCTTCATGTTGCTGGACAACGGAGATTATCTGTTGGTTTTGCTGCTAATCACCGAACCACAATTACACTTTGGTATTTAAAACAACGTTCAAGTTCGCTCTAGAAAATGCCCTCTCTTCTCATTCCCCAAAATACAAATAAGTGGAAAATAAAAAGTTCAGAGGTTGTCTATAGGGATGGCAATAACCACAAATTTAAGTATCATTTTCACAAGAGCCAGGGGGATGACAGTAACAAATACTGAAATATATCTTATGACAAAAAAACAGCACTACGCATCAGCTACTGAAGAATCTGGCTCCTCATATTCCAAGTAACACCATATTTATAATTTGAGTTTCGCTGCTGGAAATGGATGGATTAATTTTGACCGGGCAGGTAAGAGAAGTTATTCCACAGATATTATTTCATCACTTCACCTACAGCCCTGCAGAACTTCATACATGGAACATGGGAATGCCCCTGCTTAAAAATCATCGGTGACCGTAATAGAATAGCTTACTGGACAGCAACGGTACAGTGGAGGCTTCTACCTGTACCATCAGTTGACAGACATAAAAAGCCATTTCTTAAAATCAGTGCTGACTTCAGCTAACCAGATTTTTCAAGTCATTTTAACTAATTAGATTTTTTCCAAGTCACAGCTGCTTTTCATACAATAATCAAAATCAACCCTTGACCCAAATTTGATGATATACAATTAATATACACACAGAGACGCTTCCAGACCGTTATCGTACACTCTCACTGCATAAAGTGGAAAAATGAGGTGAGCTAGCTCTGGAAGTGCTGTCATTCATTAATTTATGATTAACTAGGGTGAGAGCACCTGGATCCACGCAGACAGCTGAGGTGCCCGAGAACAGCGGGGGCTTCCTGCAGAGAACACCACTTCCACCTCCCTGGGGACCCTAACGCTTTCTGACAGGAGACCCGACCAAAAAGTCTCACAAAATGAAGGGGATATTAACAGAAACTCATCTCCCCGCACTTTGTTTTTCCAAGGGGGGAAGGCCACATTGCTTGCTACAGCGATTAACTCTTCCACTCCCCAGGGAAACCGAACAAGAGCAGAGCTGACACGACAGCGGATTTCTGGGGCTGCTGCCCTTGCAACAAAGGGACCAAAACAAGTGAGAAAAAGCCCAAACACGAAACACACGTCGACTCCTTCAGCCGCTCTGCGAACGCGAGGCACAGCGCGGTATCAAATTAAGATGCTTTGAGTAAAGCCACAAAATCACCGCAGAACAGGGCACGCGGGTGCTGCTGCACCGAGCGGACCCCCGACCGTTTCTCTTTTTTTTACGTCCAGAAAGACTGAAAAGCAACGCGGGGGTGAAAAATCGCAGACTCATTCGTAACGGGGGCTGCGCCAGCCACGGCGGGGGAGCCGGCGGGGCGCCCCGGGAACGGCCCCGGCCCCGCCGCCGGGAGGGCCCCGCACCCCACCGGAGGGTCTCGGCGGGCCAAGGCGGGACCCCGGCTCCGCGCTTACCCAGCGGCCCGGCCTGAGGAGCTGACGGCTCTCAGGGAGGCCGCTGACCGAAACACGGGGCCAGTTAAAACCCGGCCTCGGCTCGCTCAGACCCGACCGCTCCTCCCCGCCGCTCCGGTGACTCCCAAACACGTTCCGCGACCGACGCCAGCTCGCCAGGGGCGACCCCCGTGCTGGGGCCGCCCGCCACCGCCTCCCGGCTGGTTGCGGCGGCTTTCGGGCTTCGCAACGGGCCAACGGGCCCCGTCCCGCCGCCACCGTCCAGCTCGGGGCTACGGGTGAACGGCGAGGCGGGGAGGGGCTCTCCCTGCCGCCGCAGCGGGCCGGGGCAGGCGGCGGTGGGCAGCTCCCGGCGCCGCTCACCTGCTGCTGGATCTTGCCATCCTCGGTGACCACCCAGTGGGTGGTGGCAGCGGCGGGCCGCGTCCCCGAGGCCAGCAGCGAGCACAGGCCCAGGGCCCAACCGGAGAAGACCCACACCCACCCCAGCCCGCCCCGCCCGGACGCTCCTGCCGCCGCCATCTTCCCCAATCCCGGCCTGCCCGCGCCACCCGGAACCGGAACCGCCGCCGCCGGCATTTTGGGAGGGGAAGGGCCGGGCCGGGCGGGGCGGGGGCAGGAGACGGGCCCTGAGGCGGCCCCGCTGCCCCCGCCGGCAGAACGGTGGCTCGGAGTCGCTCGGTCGGACGGCGCCGGGAGCCTCCCGGCCGGAGCTGCTCGCCCGCCTCGCCCCGCGGCAGCAGCCGGGGTAGCCTCGGGGCGAGGGAGGCCGGATGGCGGCGGCAGCGCCCGCGCCAGGAGCCGAGGCACCGCTGACCCCGCTGGGGAAGCCGAGTCCGGTTAACGGAGCCTTTTTGCACTTTAGGCAGCCACCGGTTACGGCAGAGCTGACTTTACACGCGAACAAAGCAGCCTGTGGCGCCGCGCTGAACGCTCTCATTAAAAAATATTTTATTTAATACACGCTGAAACGTTTGCCACGACAGCTCGAGGAAACGGCCTCCTTGTCCCCATCAAACGGAACCGTTCCTGCGGCTGTTCCCGCTTTGAGCCAGCTCCCTGAGGAGCCGGTTGAAGTTAGCTCTGAAAAACAACACAGCGCTGCTCACTCCTTCTAAGGCTTTTCGGTTACACAGAACAATCTCAACTTTTCCTTTCCTACTCCAGTGAACAGTAAAGAGCTTGTTTCCCCAGTCCAGAGCAAGATTCAAACTTTGGTCCGCTCAACCTTCCTAAGTTTGCAAGTAAGCTGCAAACATTCTGCTTGGGGACACCAGACTTCCCAGAGCTTGTTAAACGGTAAAATTTGCCTGCAACTCAAACTCACTAAGTAGAAACAAAGAAAAAAAAAATAAATTACAAATGGTGTCACAGCGGTTAAAGTAGTGCAAGGGATTTGGTTTCTCTCAGGGTAGAAAACATATTCCTGCAAGTATGACAGTTCCTTACTGCTGCCAGAGTTTTCCCATCACCAAAAAACCCAGGCTGCTACTCCAAGCCACTCTTGCTTTATCTTAAGATACTAACAAATTTATTGCAAGTTTATTCCAGGAGGTTGAATAAGACAATGAATGACCCCTTTTCACATGATAATTCCCAAATAAGATGTAGGACATGCAGCTTTTGCTGAATATTTAAATTCCTATCCAAAATTTTGCAGTTAGAAGTTGAATTACTTAAAAGTTGAAACAGCTAATGCAGTCTTGCCAAGATGTATTTCTTAATGGCAAATAGCTCAATACATCTATAGCAATCTAAGTCACTAAAACAAAAAGTTACCAGGGTACCCTTTTACTAAGCCAACACAAAATGTTGCAGAGTGACTGTGAAACAATGAGCCAAACAAAATTACAAAATGAATTTATTCCAAAAGCATAAGGGAACATTTACAATTCAACAAGATGGTGAACAGGTGTCTCCACAAGAACTCACTGCATTAACCTTAAATATGAAACTGGGGGAAAAAAAATCCTAACTACTTCGGTGGCCACAAGAACTTTGCACATCAGCTCTGAAAAACAGGAGTCCTGTAAAGAAAACTCACTCAAAACTCAGTGAGAAAATAAGCTGCTAGTACCTAGTTATTAATCTAAATACAAACTATGTTTAGGCTTTGAGATTACACTTTTAAAACCCCTCAAAACACAAATTATAGCCACAAGTGCAAAATGTCTGTTTTGTTTTTTTTTTTTTTTTCCCCAATGGGAGCTTATTATCCACCTAAGGTCTATTTTCAGAGCAACATTTTGATCTCATGTATTTGTCCTTGAAAGCTCTTTGCCAGGTTAGTTGGTTTTAGTGACAAATCAGATTTTAGCAGCTGGCACGTAATTATAAATACAAAGTCAGCTCCCATGTCCTGGAATGTCCAAAGTTTGCTGCCTACTGCTCCAGAATTAGGCAAAACCAGACTTGTAATTTAGCATCAGCAATGTCTCTAACTTTGACATAGTTTCTGTATTCTGGCCTTCTGATTGTATTGATAAATATCAAAGAGTGTTAATGAAGACACCTGAGTCAGATTCACAAGCAAATACAAATGGAAGTAGGTGGGGAAACATCACTTTCAGGCATTTGTCTGTGTCTGTGGATATCAAATGGCTGGACAGAAAAAGGAGGATAAGAAATAATCTTCATTCTTCTAAAGCCTAAACTATTTTACATCAACGTGCCCTGGAACACTTATTAAAATTCTCTTCCTCTGTCCCAACTTCTTTTTACTATCTGCTAATTCCTTTACAATGTTGAATGACCTGAGAAGTAAAAACTTTTGAGTGGTGAGAATTAAAAAAAAAAAAAAAAGCATTGTGCTCTTACATTATATTTTCTGGGTGTACACCAGTAAATAAGAATCCCAAGTTGCTATGGAAAAAAATAGCATGGAATTGTTAACTTTTCCACCTGAATCGAACTACATAGCTGGAATTTTTCAATGTTACCCAAAATACAATTTTATTTATATATTTTTAAATGCAACTGTATTGGTAAAAAAAACCCAAAAAACCACGAAACAAAAAAAAAACCAAAAACCCAACCCTCAAGTGCCAACTAATCCAGAAATCTGCAAAACACAGAAAAGAGCCAGGTACTGCTACGGTCCAGCTCCAGCCTATGAAGCTTAATCACTGCATCAGTCTTTACCCATTCCTGGAATAATTATAGTCATTTATTGTTTTTCCTACTCATTTACTGAAGTTTCACGGCATAACTATATGCACATATTCATATTAAACATTAAAAATTTGCAAAACATCACTTTTGCATTACAATGCAAGGAGAAGAGTAAGATGTGTAAACTAAAAAACACCACATTCTTCACATCTCTAAGTAAAAGGACTGCTTCATGCTACAAGCAAAATAAAATTTCCATCCATGTCGCAAACTTTCAAAGAAACCCAGCACGTATCTCATTCAATTCCATTAAAGAAAAAAGTAGATCAAAGCAAATTTAACAATGGTACTCTTCTCCACTTATTGCAAAATATGGTTACAGATGAGGAAAGGATTACTTCAGCTGCTAAGCTTATCTGAAACGTATCTCTGTTGTCATGCCTTTCCTGTCCATTACTTAATACATAAACTCAATTATATAGTTTCAGTTATGCAGTAGCTGATTTTTAGGTTAATATACAAACTGTCAGGATGTAGCTTTTGATAAAACATCTACGCTCTTTTCCAATTTTGAATAAATCCTGAAGACGCTTCAAAAATAAGAACCCAAAACTGCTGACTGTAAGCCTCCAAAAATACAGTTGTAGTTTCACTATGGACAAGTTGTAGTCCGTTAGAAAAGTAGATCATACATACAAAGGTAGAAAGAACATTTAAGTCAGTCTTAGTGGAAGGCAGTCCTTGAAGGAAACAATACTCCAAGCAAACTTGCTGAGTAGCACTTTCACTTTAGCCCTTCAGGGGCACGGAAGATTTAGCGGTCTACTCAGTAGATTCTTCCTCGGCTACGATTGCCACGTCCTCCCCAACCTCTTCCTCGTCCACCCCGGAAACCACCTCTTTGCTCTGAAATAAAAGTCAAAATTTTTCATACAGGTTTTACGCTATGCACAGATTAAAATTAAATAGCAATAACTGGAGGTACTGAAGGCTGGCTTAAGTCTCTGAGGCTAATCCTGCTTATATACCGTGAGATCTCAAGAGTTACGCTTTGATGGACAACGAACCCCACCAATTGTAAAAGGAGGTCAGGACGATTAGCCTCTCTAAACTAAATGTTGTCTTTCTGCATACTAACACTACGATACGTAACTGTCGCATTATTTTAGAACTATATTTGGGCCAATCCATTATCACAGAATTGAAAACTGGTCTGTAAAGAACTTCACTAGGCTACCTAACTCATCCTTCTGTCCAGTAACACCACGTTGATATTGAGGTGTTTCTCTGACTTGCTCCTAGTGATTTGGCAAGATGATGGAAAACCACAGTCTATCTGTCATTTTCTATCTTTACGTTATCACCAGCATACTTAGAATTTTTTTGCTGGGCTGGTATCTTAACTGTATCCGGTTAAAAATCTTACGAGACAGATGGATACCACACAAACTCTTTGTATACTGTTAAAAAAGTTTTCCTTTCCCTTTGTCAAGAACAAATCTGACCACAGCAAGAAAACCCACAAAATATTTTGTTAAAGTTTCTTTGTATTTGTTTGAAAATATATCAAACCCTCATCCCCCTTCCATGCTTTCTCTTCATGTATAGTCTTAAAATACAGGTCATATTAATCTAGAAACAACTGTGTGCTTATTTTAAAGAGTATGGAAATCAAAAGCTGATCAGAGGCCTAAGCATCTCACTAACAAGAAACAATAGCAAGCAATAAAAAGAATGTTTGTGAAGACTTCCTAGTTTTTAGAACCGTAGGACTACAAGCTTATCTTAAGAGACACAGGTGCATCACCTGAAGTCTGCAGTAAGAAATCTGCAGAAGATTTACTTTTTCTCTTCGTTTTACATAGAAGACAGTGCTTTAGATCAGTTTTCAACCTATGGGCACAGTTGATAATTTGCCGTAGCAGGCTGGTTACTTGCCAGAGGTAGGACCAGCGGGCCTACAGGGAACAAGCAAGAATGGGCTGCTGCCATTGCTGGGCCTATTCATCCAGTCGGCAACTGCTCTCGCGGTTTGCCCAGAACAGAGACAGAATCGCTCTGACTGGGAGTACGAGGACAAAACTGTGTGTGCGCATGGTGAACCTGGCAATTCCCAGAAGTTCTGGATCAGGTCTGCAACACCAGCAGTGGCTGTAATGGGAATTCAGCACAGGTCCAGTCGTATGACAGGAAGTGGCCCAGCTCTGCCATGTGCAGCAACTGGTCTGTCCAGTGGGAAATCTGGGGTTCGAGTGCTGTGTGTCACGATAGAGAACACAATAGTTCAATTACTAACTATGTCTTAAAACACGTACTAACTTGCAAATGACTATATAGTTTATAGGCTGGTAGCACTGTAACAGATCAACACCTAGAAAGAGGCCATTACACACACAAATTGGTGACAGTTTGATCTTCTGAGAACGTGACAGAAGTTGGCTTAATTTGTTTGTTCCCCCACCTCAAGGCACAACTATCCCAAGCTCTTCCAAGCTGCCTAACTTACCGTAAGAAAAACTACCCAGGTTACTGCTGTACTTTCCACTGGGGGGATTATATATTTGTCTGGCATCCCTCTTTGGTCCCGCTGAAGCTTTCTTTGGGGGTGAACTTGAGGTTGTATCTTCACTTGCTCTTTTTTGACTGACAGAAGAAAACAAAAACAGGCCATTACACCCCTGTGGTGACAGGTACAGGAATAGCAGTTCAGCCTCAAAGATTAACCACTGGAAGCTAGCAGCAGCTCATGAAGATGCCCTGAATAATACTTCCAAAGAGGAAGTAAGCTAGTCTCCAGTTGATTCAGTCTATTGTATCCCTAAAGCAAGACTAAGATTATCACTCTACAGCCTTAATTCCTTCCAGGATGGGTGTTATTTCTGACTGCGAAACTTTTACATTATATACACACAAGCTTGGGATCTTTACTTTGTAAACAGCAAAAATTAACACCACTGTTTTCTTTTTATATGAAAAACTCTTACCTTGCATCTGCCTTCTGTACTGGTTTCCAGGACAGTGTAACTGTACTTTTATAAGAAGGAGGAATGTGGAAGAGATCCTATAGAGGCAAAATTGGACAGTTTATTTTACAGTTAAATTCACATCAATGGCACCTCAAAATTTTAGCTACCTATTGAGACTCCAGAATAACAATTACTGTCCAACAATTTTAAATCCTTTTTGAAGTCCCATAGCAGAGGGAGAAGGTGGCAGTAGCTAACTGCCTTATCTGGCTGCCTTAGTCCGTACACTTTTCTAGGAAATTCAAATGAGATTTATATTAACAGAATAGTGTCTTATAATGATGTAATATACCTTCCCTCTCTCCCTATGCACATCAAGCATCTTATAATGAGCTACAATGCCTTCCGTAGGGAGACAACCAATATCCCTATGATGGTAAAAGAGAGGCTTCTCAATACTGTGGGCAAAGTTTTTGGTTTATCGTGATGATTGAGATTGAGGGATGGAAGTGAGGGAAAAGAGGAAAAAGAGGAAAAGGTGGTTACAAGAAATCAGGGCTCTGGATGAAAGTCTCTTTCTGCAGCCCACCTCTCCTAGACTCTCTGGAGAAAAAGGTTCTGTATAGCCGCTTGCTTTGCCTCCTTCCTCCTTTACATCTCTCTGCCCCTCTTCAAACTATTCCTTACCCTCCCTGCCACTGCAGAAAGGGGAAACAACAAGGAAAAAGGCTCGGCCAGAATCCAGAGACCCCCAAAGCAAGGTCTTCTGCTCCTGCAGGCAACTAGTGCTGCAGAAAAGGGCCTCAACACCCTATCCCGACAGCAGCAGCAGCGGCTAAGCAGCTTGCATCAACTGCAGATGCCTGTCTCTTCAGAAACAGTAAAGAGGCAGCAACCCTCAGCTGGCTAACACTGACTAACTTGGTAACACAGTACAACTCAGTTCAAATCTATTCCTTTTTTCTGCACAGGTTACTCTACTCTGTGAATTTACTCCTTCATAATGTGAAGACTTACCTTGATTAAAACATTTATGTTATTGGTTATTTTCAAGGCAACCACTTTAATCTTGTTCTGTAAAAAAAGAAACACCACTGAACACCTATTCTAGCAGTTTTAAATTATGTCAACTGCATTTGAAGTCATAACATTAAACTGACTGCTCTCCCTAGTGAATTGCTATAGCAGTAGTAATAGTGAAAGGTTTGTACACTTCTGCGTTTTCATTACAAATATTCTTCGGTTTCTTGCAGTTTTACATTAACAAGTTGCTTTTAATGGTCCAGTGTACTTCCCACTAAAATTTCTTTCCCACAATATATGAAAATCTCCCCTTCAAAACAAAATGCAGAACAGTTAAGCCAAATACATAGGGATACAGCGAGTAGCTAACAGCAGAAACTAAAAGATCATCTTAGCTTTTAAAATGCAGCATCAGGTAAGATGCGGTTGCAATAGGTGTCAGCAGTATTATTTCCTTAATCTATCTGCATGCTTACAACAGACTGCAGCCCATTAACGTGTGCCAGTGGTTACTTTGGTAGGTTCAATTAGGAAAATCAGAATTCCTTCAACAACAGTTACCTCCTCTGTTTTCAAGGCTTCTCCTGTTTTTCCTTGAAGTGCTAGACGAAGCTGTCGAATATACACCTGCAACCCTCGAGCAAAATACTGTAGCCTAAAAAATTTAAAAGCAATCTGTTAATAAATTTTAGGTATTCCCATAAAATAAAAGCATAAGCAAAAGGGAAGCTGTCACCTCATTTTTTTCCCTTTAGGAAAAATGCTCAAAAGTCAGTCTTCTATCAATCTGATTTGTGCTTCTTCAGCACCCAGACAATAATAATTCACACTCTCTAACAGAACTTTAACACTTGCCTCTAAATCATTACCTGATTTTAAAGTCTTTCAATTTCTCTGCATTCAGCTTGGCTGTGAGGAAGTCCGGAAGTTTACGACCCAGCTGATGGAAGCTGTACAATAAACACTCCACATAACTGAACTGCAACTTGGGCTCTTCATTGCCAGCATTTTCCCCATTCTCTGCTTCCTCTGGAGGAAGGGGCATATACTCCTAATGAACAGAAAGGAAAAACAAATGTGTGAGACATTTATGCTGACTGACCATTCTTTTGCAGTGTTTGAACTGGAGGGTTTATTTATGCTGACAATTTAAGAAGTATCCCCCATCCCTACACTAACGTGATGAGCCGCTGCATGAAGTCCTGGTGCAGCTGGCTTGCCAACACTTATGGGACTCAAAACCTCCGACTCAGAGGAAATATCACGGTAGCAGTTACCACAGGAAGCAGCAATGTACTGCACTAATGCTTCTGAAACAGTGCTGCATTTGCTTGAAATTGTCAGTGCAGATACAGCCTTTAATGAGATCAACGTGAATCTCTCATGACTATAAAATTTGAAAAGAACAAAGCCACGAGTTTACTGGATTAAAAAATTATGCAGGTAACAGCTCTCTATCTACAAAGGCTTTGAATTGCAAAATGATGTCTGACCTTGTATCATGGACAGAGCTATCTTTGAAATAGCCACTTTAGAAAGAAGATAAATAGATTAATAGATAAAAATAACTTGCTTTGATGAATTTTTTTTTAAGTGTTTTATATGAGTAAAAACTGAATTAGTCTTACCAGTAATTTATCAAACAGCTTCTTCAAATTTGATTCAAGCTTTTCCATATCACCACAAAATGAACTCATTTCAGCAAGAAGCTTCAAAACCTACACATAAGGATAGCCGGGTTTTTGCGTGTTAACTGAAAAGTACAAAGGCTTAACTTTCAACCTAAAAGGGATTATCACTTCACTATGGCTGGCACAATAGCAGTCAGCTATTACAATTAAACCCCTCCCAAACATTAGGAAAGAATACATGCCTAGTCTGTTTGTCAGGTCCTCAAACAGACACACAAGTTTGTGTGTCTAATCCCAACAAGCATCATTAGTCAACAAGTAAACAAAACTTCACCTCCCAGGTCTGCAGCACAGCTCACCTCCAAAGTGAGATTCACAGAGATCTAGCTGAAGCACTGATTAACGTTAAGCAAAATTACAGATATTAAGCCACTCCCCTAGGAGGCTAAATTAGCACAAGCCATGCAACATTCATTTCAGTAAATGCTATGTGCTTAAAAAAAAAATTGACAGTAATATAAAAATGATTACACCAATCTATTTATTCTAGCCTTGCCTCTAAAGCTCAGGACAAATGACGCATGTTTTAAGAGGCAATGCTCAGTCATGCCTCAATACAGCAAAACATTTATTTTCTAGTGTAGCTAGTTTTCCTCCAAGCTAAGAAATGAAAACCACTTAAGAAAAAGAGTTCACAATTTTAAAAATAGCTGTCTTCATCAAAGATACTTATTTTTTACGATTTGAAAGATATTTTAGCTTTGGCTTACCTCTAACTGTATATCAAGACCCTCCACTGGAGTAGTCAAAGAACTGAGGTTTGGCAGAACATGCTCACAGAAGTAAGTAACGAATCTTGTGGAATGCACATTTTTCTGCAAAAACCACCACACATTATTCAGGCTACTCTTTGAGTTTGAAAGAGTTAAATGTTCTTCCCCCACCACTCCACCACCCTTACAAATGCCTACAGCTAAAGCTGTACCTTAAAGCTTTATCAAACTTCCTTCTAGTTCCTAAAAACCAGAGACCCTTCCAGGTAGCTTAAACTCAGGGGCTGAAAAGATTGCCTGTAACGCAAGAATAGGCCTAAGTGCTGCACTTGCCTGGCACTAGACTTGAAACAATCAAACTCAGACATGTATGAGCCTAACGTGAGAATCTTGTCATAATTCACTGTAACATCTTAAATTTGAAAGAAAATGTCGAAGAGCAGAGAATAACACAAAAGCTCTTTGTATTTGGAGGCTTTAAGGATGTTTTCCAACATTTTGATACGTTAGAAGCTGAAAGCAGGGACGAACTGATATGCTGTCATTCCAATATAATCACTGAGAACACTGGAGGGAAGCTACAGCCATTAACTTTCCACAATACTCCTCATGCAAAGGAAATAAATACATACTGAGAAGAGTGGCACCGCCTGCCGAGTACACTGTAGAAGTCTGTCCACACAATCTGGATCAGATGGATTGAACGTTTGTTCCAGGTCAGCTTGTTCAGCTACCAGCTCCACTAGCTGTTGCCTCCCACTTACTGTCTGTAAGCTTTTTAATCCAGACAATATTTTCATGAACAGAACAAATTCCTCGCCTGTCACATCTTCCAGCACCTTAACAGAACACCAGAAAACATATGTCTATGGTGGTAATTTGCAAACCTCAAAGTCAAGTCTAATTGATTCGAAAAGGTAAAGTATGCAAATATTTAGCATTTAAATTTAGCTTCTAGTTATTTAAAAACACAAGTTTAAAGGAACACATGAAAACATGCAGGATAATTGTATGCATCTCCAAATTAAAGTAACTGCCATTAAGTTGCACATAGAAAACATTTTTCTTGAACTCTAACCTTAAGAACAAATTTCTTATCTAACAAAATCATATGCTTCACAGAATAAGTGTGAAATGAGTATTATTATAATGCTTTTTGTATCTTCCTCAGCTTGGGGAATGCACAGGAATCTCATGAAGTTCAACAAAGACAAATCCCTGCACCTGGGATAAACCAACATGCTGGGGACATGGCTGGGGTTTGGCTCTGCTGAGCAGACCCTGAGGGTTGTGGGGGACAGCAGGCTACATCTAAGTGTCAGCAGCATTCCTTGGGTGACAAACAGTGTCCTGGGCTCTGACAAGAGCACAGCCAGTAGACTGAGGGAAGCAAAGGGATCCCCGATTCTCCTTTGCTATGCCCTCATTAGACAAATCTGGAATACTGCACCTGGCGTCCGGCCCTCCTGTATGAGGAAGTTGTTGATAAGCTTTAGAAAGCCCAGCCAACAACCGTCATGACCTGTGAGAACCTAACAAAACTGGGCTTTTTCAGCCTAACGGAAAAAAGTGATAAAGATCTGAGGCAACCTAACACTGATCCTCCGATACTTAAAGAACAAGTCACCAAGAGTAGGAGCCAAGTTCTTTACTGAGGTGCACAGGGTGAGAACGAGACAACAATACAAAACCGAAACGGGAGGTTCCAACTGGACAAAGAAAAAAATAAATCATGTTGAGGACAATTAAACAATGGAGCTGGCTGCACAGACAGTACGGGAAATCTCCATCCTTAGAGGTTTTTAAAACCCAACTGGACAAAGCACCGAGAAATCTGATCTGAATTCAGCTGAGGTGATCCATCTCCCAAAGCTCCTTTCCAACGTGAATGATTCTATGATTCTAATAAAAGTCCCTCTTACAAAATGAGGAGAGTCTAGCATTATTTTAACATTCCCACAAAAATATGCTGCAAAGTTTGGATCGTAGCAGAACGGGACAACTAAAAGACCGCATTTGTACAATGCTTAACTCTACATGTGGTTTAAACAGACCTCCAGAGCAACACCAGTGATAAGGGATGGTTTAATAATACTTAAGTTTGTACTGAAATAAAGACACTTACCTTCTTTGATTCAGTCAATATGAACTCTTCTACTTCCTTTGTCATCACCTCCTCAGGCAGGGTTTTCAGCTTTGTAGAGAGGAACTTGATGGCTCGCTCTCTCACAATATCCTCTCCCTGAAGAATTTGACTGAATAAGCCTCCCAAAGTCCCTGAATGGAGAATAAATCAGGTAATGCAAATAATTTCAGACGTTAAGAGCTGAGCTTTCTATGCAGAAGAAAGAAGTTTCGTCCTCTAAGACTCCGTAACACATTTTAAAATAACCGCCATACTAACTTTTAAGAAAACCTGCAATTTTCACGTAGCTTGACATAAGTATCCACATTCTTTCATTGGCCTGTGTAATTAGGATCCATAATTACTGAAAACTTCTGTATTGTTTGTAAAACCAAACAATGAGTGTGTGTCTCTAACTTCTGCATTGCACTAAGAAGATACAAAATTGAGTCCTGTTCTCATTCTACTAGAGACTGGAAAGTATTAATAAAATACATTTATAGAAAAATATGTCCTTTACCTTTAGCATCCATCTTAAATATACTGAGCAAAGCATTGTTCACCAAATTGAATTCTGCAGAATCATCTGAAGAGAGGGAAAAAAACTTATATGCATATCCTTGAAATGTAAACGTAAGAGCAGAAAACCAAAGATTTCTGATATCACACAAGAAGTATTCCATCTTCAGCATATAATTATAAACAACACAACTTGTATTTTTAATGACTACTAGACTGAGGAAGTAGAAAGTCACGACTATGAAAGTTGGAAGCAAAACAAAAAGTTATTTGCCACTTCAACCTCCCTGCCAAAACTTTAACATTACCAACTTGATAGGACTGAAAACTTATTAATCAATTTATTTAGTCATTTTAAGCAACAGCTGAATAAACAAGCTGACCTTTACTAAATTGAGGTAAAATAAATAATTTCTTTTTAAACTTTTCAGTAATCTACAGTATTTCTAGGTGGGAGAAACAATTTTCCTCATGAATTAAATGGAGAAATGTGTAAGTCTCAAAAAAATGTCTCTTCTGAGAAGCCTAGAGACTTAATCATGCATTTTTAATACAAATTTGAACATCTAATATTTAGCACTCTATAACTTACTGAGATTAAAAAAAAATACATATTATATATTAAATCCTGAATTAAATATTTTGTACCAAAAACGCACTGTATGGAAGAAAATGCCTTCAGGATTTTTAAAGTTCCTGACTACCTGGATTAGAAACCCACTAACTTTTTCAGAAGGTAAATTGCTGCAGTCCATAACTGGAGGGTTGGTTTTTTTCTTTTCACTCCCCCCTTTTTCTACAGATGATTTCAGAGAACTTGAATGAAAAAAATATTGTTATATTTAAAAGAAAGATTTTCGGTTTAGATTAGGATAATTAGTGACCTTTCAGCAGAATTAGCAGCATAATTGTACAGCAAATATAAAGGAGGGAGAAAAGAGCAGAAGCAGGACATGAGTGGCACTGGGACAGACTACTTTGTAACAAATCACGTATCAACAGAAAACTTTTTACACAACAAAACTGTACAATTTTTAGCCGTGCTACAAGGAGATCAGCCAGGAAACTGCCAACGTCTCCTACCTGACTGCAGAAGCTGGGTCAGTATGTCTGCTACCCGAGGAAGATTATCTCCAGTGGCAAACTGAGGCAATTCCTTGATTGCTTGTCGCCGGATCTGTCAAAATTGTCAGTATCATGGAAATATTTAAAAAATTAATTAAAAAAAAAAATAAGGCAATTCAACTACCAAAGTTTGGCAGAAAAATCAGCCAAATTTGAGAAAATGACCACATATTCTTTTAACATGACTATCATTCAGGAGGATTTAATGGCACTCCAAACTTCATATTTGCTATGAAACTATTATGATGTATTTATGAAGAAAATATTTTTCTTAGAGCTAAGCAGCACTGGGGAAAAAACAAATTCAAACAGCACCTCTCTTCACAAAATCATCCATTTGATCAACAAAATCAAGGGCTGGGATCTGTGTTGTTGTGGAGTCTTATTTGCTAACAGGAAGCACAGTTTTACAGTTGTGCATATGGCAGAGATAAACTCCAGGTTTTGTTCCCAGCACCAACAAAAATCCTGCCCAAACCATTTAAGATCTGATAACCAGAGATGCTTCAAAGGTACAGCTTCTATCAACATCAGAATAACAGCATGAAGCATCTCAAGACTTCTGCAAGAATAATACATTCATAATCACATCCCCCATGGTTCTCAGGTGCAAACAAAATTTTCTTGCCTCCCAGCAGGATTTATTAGCATCAATTACCACAAAGTGCTTTTTGAAAGGCAAAAATGTAATAGATATGGTTCATTTGAATATCTAAGTTTCTCTCTACAGAGCTGTTCCTTTGATCAATTATGGGAGCAAAAAAGGCAAATGAACACTGATGTATCTTCCCATCCCATCACGCAATAGATTCTTCTATGGCAGGAATACAACTAAGCATTCTTAAGCTTTCCAAAGACCAACTCTCCCCTCCCAAAAGACATAGCCCATTTAAAAAAAAAAAAAGAGAGAGAAAAGAATAACAGAATACAAATTCAATGTATGTTCTTATTCTTACAGAAACATCTTCATCTTCACAGAGGTCCAACTGGGCATTGATAGCTGAGTCAGCTAGCTCAGGAAAATGCTTGAAGAATTTAGGAATAAACTGGGCTGCAAGTCTCTTCTCCTTGGCACCTCCTTTCACACCATCCAAGATGGCCTGGTATGCATCCTTATGCTGAAAGAGGAAAACCAGAATACATAAACAAAAATCTTGGGGTATTCTCAAGACCAGGAAAGGATTTTTTCCCCTCCCATTCACTTCAGCTATTTAAGTGAATTATAGTACAGTTCACTTGAATTTCATTACAAAGAAATAAATTTATCTCTTAGTCCAATATAACCGTGCCAATGTAGTAAAATTTGCCTCTATTGACTGTTTTTTACTGTTATTCTGGTTCCTCTGTCTGTTCAAGAGCTTACTGTTCAACTTGCCAGCCCGAAAGCTAACAGCTCTTGCACACCACTTGTGATTAGATTAGTGCAGACTCAAGGAATTACATGATCACCTTCACTGAACCTGCGCAGTTTTCCAAGGAGTTTCTGCCTTCTGTCTGCCTGTTTATTGTCTCTCAAGTAGAGGCTACCTCTCCCCACGACCGTGCCACTGGAACGGATCATGAATGATTTTTAACATATACTGCGCTAAAGCATCTTTGGCTCTACTCAAGCAGTTTATCTGAGATAAAACATAGTTCTTAAAGGATCTTTTAACTGAGACTAGATCCAATTAAAAAAAAAAAAAAAAAGAGATCTCCAGTTGTAATATAGAAAGAATCACTTCAGCCACAGAGTAGATGATTCTCTAGCTGCTCCTACTAGAATCACACAGGCGTTTCTGATTTTGTGCCTGCAGGATTGAAACTTTAGACTAAATGGAAATCTTTGTTGTGGTTAGCTATGTGTTTGCGAAATAAGTCAGCATTATTAGGATGCTAGCAGAAATCAGAACCTTCTATCATTAATTTTCTTCATGGCTGTGAAAAGAACACTTTATAGACAACGTATCTTACTTTGAACCGCAACATCAACAGCACAGGACACTTCACTTTATTTAAATTTCCCAGAGCCACATGTATCCATAAAAGTTCACCCACAGCAAATAGAGATACTAATTTACAAAGCAGTACACAGCATTAATTCCCTCTAAAGTAAGCTGTATTTTAACATTCAGTACCAACGCTCCTTAAACACTCCTTACACTTTGTTGACAGCTCTCTGTGTTGCCTGATTCTGAACTGGATTGGGACACTGATCTGGGAGAAAAATAACCAAGGAAAAAAATGTTTGCTTTTCAATAGATCCACAACATCCCTGTCCAGTTTGTTCTGTAGCTGTGCCAACAGAGTGTACTCAACAGTGAAGGCAGGAATGAGCCAGCACAAACAGTGAAACACACACTATTGTAGTCACAGGTTCTCAGACTGCACATTAAGAACAACTTTTTTTGTGTAACAAATTACTTAACACACATTAAACAAGCATTCATACAGCAATGAAATAGAGTAGCTTGTGTTCCATGAATTTGCATTACAGCACGCTAACTACTCCTATCATTTAGGCAAAAACCAGTTCAGGCAGAAGTTTGTGTTACCCTGTACCTGGCAGCACTGAATGGTCAAGAAATAAAAGTAGGCAACTGCAGAAGCAGCGTGAGCCTTCAGTTTTGCACATTTCCTCCCAATCTGTAGTACAGGAATGTCCTAAGACAGAGACAGTGTCCAGAGCTTTATTTTTAATAATTGTCAACTGACCAATCATCCATTAATCTCTCTAGATTAGTTCTTGAACCAGTTCATACGCTATAACGTCCTGTGACAAGTTACCAGATGCGTTATGCAGAATATTTCATCTTCCTCTTTATTTTTAAGCCTGCCTCCTAACAGTTTTTTTCAAGTTCTCACCTTCATTCCACTCATGAGGTAGACTCATCATACCCGAGCCCCTTTCTCAACTGAAACACTCTTTTACAAGCTCAATACTTCAAGTCTTTAAAATTACTCCTCTTAATCTCATGCTTCTGGTTGTCCCCTTGCTCTTCTCATGTTCAAAATTTCTTTTTTGAGACAAGGTGACTATGGCTTTTTGTAGTGAGACATCACGTTCATAAGGTTGTTAAGAGATAATAAAGTAATAAGTGGCATAAAATATAAGGAACAATTACTCATGGCTTCTCAGAATGCAAAAATTGGAGACATCAAATAAGATTATGAAATGACAAGTTCAAAGAAGATAACTCCTTCAGAAAGGTTAATGAATTAACAGAACATTTTGCCACACAACGTTTGTATGCCAGAAATATAATCAGTTAAAAAAAGCATCAGAAAAGTTCACTGAAGAACAATCTAGCAAGATATACTAATCACAAAGACACCATCTCTGGCTCTGGAAGCCCACAAACTGGAGAGAAGCAAAGCTGGGAAGAGTATATCAGGAACTGTCATTCTATACTTACCCTCAGAGGTCCTTACACACCTGCTATTGAACCCTGTCACAGGCTGCATTTCTCAACTACGCTGGAGTTCGTTCTACCTAAGATGGCCATTCCTATCTTACAAAAGCTACCCACAAGAGTCAAAATGATAATGGATTGTGTATTTGTAACACGGCACACTAACTGCATCTGTTTTATTCTGTACCTCTCCCCACAGTTCCCAACATTTTAGTTGCATTTTTTAGTTGGCTCTCAGATGATGTTTTTGTTGGACTGTCTGCAAGGATGCTTTGTTTCACTAGGGCATAATTACAAAAGCAAAGTGAATGGACTTGAATTAAAAAGAAAAAACCCCCTTTTTTTAAAAAAAAAAACCCAAACAACTACCATATTATTTGTCCTTCTAAAGAGCTTTACAAGTGACCTTGCATGGTAGTATCTAGATTAAAATCCACTGCTAGGTATGTGCAAAGCTACTTTCCTATTTATGTACCTTATGACCAAAAAATAACTAAATATCTGCTGCTTTTTCAGGTAGCCATTCAGTAAAATGAGAGCCTAACGCAATTCAAAAACTAGTTTTAACTAACCATCATATTTTGTATTGGTAATATAATAAGTAATCTTTTTTTTTTTTTTTCTTTCAGTAATTCAGTAACGGTATAAACAAACAGCAGATCTTGCCAAGATTTTTCAGGTAAAAATCTTCAGCTGTGAGGATCAACCTTCCATTATTGCCTTAAGGAAAAAAAAAAAGGGGGTGACAAGCAACTGTCAAACCGTAACAGACTTTCACCTTCCTCCAACAAGCCTTTTAGCAAGAGCCTGCCAGAAGCTCTCCGGAACTGCAAGTGTGCTGGGTCAGGTCTAGATGACCGGTGGCTTCCTGAGGGCCTGAATTCGTCAGGCGAAACTCTCCACCCCCATGCAAAAAGCAGCCTGATTCTAGCTAATAATTAGTGATCATCCACGACGCCACATTTAAAAGGAGAGCTGCTGACAGGACGGGAGGAGGATGCAAAAGCCACGAGAGCTGCTACCGTCCTCGCAGAACCGCGAGCGCGAAGCTCATCTCTACCCGCCCCCCCCCCCCCCCCCCCCCCCCCCCCCCGCCCGCCCGGTCATGAGGAAACATACACCGAGAACAGCCCCAGGGGCCAACCGCCTGTCCGGCGGGGCGAGCAGCCCCTGCGGCGGCATCCCGTCCCGCTCGCCCACCGCCCGCGTCGTCTCAGCCCGCCCAGCCCGGAACTCCCCGCGGCGGCGGCGCCGCGGTACTCAAGCCCGAGGCCTAGCGAGGCCTTGCAGGCCGCAGCCACGCCGCACCTGGCCCGCCGTCTCGGTGGCGTCCGCCAGGATGCCGTAGTTGCGGTAGAGCTCCTCCACGGTGGGCATGGTGCGGCGGGGAAGGGACAGAAGCCGCCGCTGCAACCGAAGCCGCCACTGACGCCGCCACTACCGCTCGGGCCGCCGCCGCCGCTCAGGCCGCCGCCGTCAGCACCAACGAGGCGGAAGGCCCAGAGCGGCCGTGTGCCGGCGCCTGCGCAGCGCCCCCAGGCGGCTGGGGGTGGAACTGCCCCCCCCGTTAAAGGCGGGGAGGGGGCGGGACAGACAGACGGACCGACCGACCGACCGACCGACGGCCCCGCGGACCCACACCCATGCTCCCCTCCGTGTCTCGCACGGCAGTGGCACTCCGGTGACACTAAACGGCTGTTCAATGTCAGCAGGAGTGCCCCGGCTCCTGCCTGGCGCCTCGTGTCTGCGCGTTCGTAACCGGAGCTCAAAACGTCACGCGCTCTCACGACCGCCTCGTGTTAACAAGATTTCAAAATTTGGTGGTTTTTATCTGCCTGGCCCTCAGTCTCGAGCCACGGCACTCTGCGGCTTTTCTTACTGTCAGGGGAGCGGTACGGGATGCGTGTGTTTGCTCAGGGATGCGCTGTGTCCTCCACCTTTTGCAGCCTTGCTTTTTTTTTTTTTTTTTTTTTTTTTCCCCCCCCGGCCTTTTTTTTCCGCGCTGCTCCTCCTTTCCCCGGCTGCTGTCTTCCCCCAGCTACTCGTCTGTGTATCCCTCTTTGTCTCTCATATACAAATACTATGAAAGACGTATGGGAAGTGCTTGTACACTGAGCTCCTGGTGCAAGAAAGAGACCGGTTTCCCATGATTTGGTGACTTTCACCTTTTCCTGCAGAGGAAAGTACCCCCTAATTCCAGCATCTAGGAACCGAAGTATCTGCAGCGAATGTCAACAGAGGCAGCATGCATGCAGTAGGCTCAAATAACCCAAATACAAATTGTGGCAAAAGTTAAAAGGCTGTAGCAGCATCTTCCCCCTCATCTCAAGATGCTTTAGCATCCTGCTGACTTCACGGACGCTTCAAACGAGGGAGGATTCCCCTCACGTCAGCCTGAGCTAAGCAAAATGCTGGACCTTTCTTTCACATCCTTTCCCGCAGGATGAAGGGCGCTTTTGGAGGCCTTCAAGGCCCCGCTGTCTCTCCAGAGCCCGTGGAGGCAGGGGTGTACAGCGGCATCGTTTCCCTTCCTCGCGTTGTTCGTCTGCTCTCACAGTGTTTCAGCAAGTGGCAGCAGTGACCACATCAGTCACTTTTTTCCCCCAATTTGTACTGCAGCCCAGTGCCTTCACCTGTCTGTGGGTGGAGTAATGTGGTTTTTGCGTGCCCTGATGGGCTCTGAGGGTGCAGAGGCTTGTGGCTGCTGTCACATCCTAACCACGGCCACCTTGTGCCTGTGCTTGTGACTATCGCGTTTACCCGAAGTAATCCTCTTAAAAGAGTGTGCCGATTAATCTTAGTACTGGGAACAAAACGTAACAGGAGAGAAAAAATATTTTTAATGCATCAAAAGAGCTTGACTAGCTTACCTGAACCTTTCATTTTCTAGGGACAGCTTCCTCAGGATATTAAGAGATGTCAATCTCTTGCCCTCTAACACCTTCCAGGCAGCATCTCATCTGAATGCAGGTTTTAAAACTCTGTAATCATCTTTATCAGCACCGCCATGGCAAGCTTTTACAACTTGGCCAGAAATGAGGAAAAACAAACCTCCCATTTAATTGCTTTTTAACCCCCATGAAATGTTTACATAGATGGAGGTACCTCGTTATCTCCTTTTCTTGCTTGTTTCCTCAATGGCACACTATTAAACTGTGGTTACATTCTATGGCAAACATTGATAATCAGATAAATATGTAGCATTTATACATTACTGTATGTATGAGAGCTGTGGTGAAGAAAAGGGAAGAAGTAGGCATGAATGAAAATGGATGTGTGCCTTCGGGGAAAGACTGGCGCTGCGGGGCAGAGCGGAACAGGCGCTTGAGTGATGGGAAAGGAAGGGGAACTCGACTGTTGGGGTGTGGCTGCGCTGCAGGGAGATTGATGGGTGGGAGGTAAGAAATTTCAATATACTGTAACACATTATTGGTTTTGTTATATCTAAGTATATATGTATTATTTTAATCACATTTATATATGTTGTATCATAAAACATATGTCTTGGAATTAGTTTTTTACCTTCTCTGGCAATGTTACATTCAGCTGTGCTAATTATCTTTCTCACACACACAAAATTAAAAGGGGCATTTAGAGACACATTTACAAAATCTTTTCTCTGAGGTTCGTTCTGTTTCCGTCCTTTGATCTTCCATATATCACCTTTTTTTTTTTCTCACCTACTTCCTTGTTGCTTTACATCATTCTTCTCTGTTTTTTCTCCCCTTACAACATTTCCCACTTACCAGTCTCTAGTTTTCACTTCTATAGGAAAATATATGAAATATTTTTTATACTGAACCTGTTTAAAATTAATCACCATTAGTCTTTAGCATCAATACGGAAAGAACACGAATGAAGAACTGATGATGCTGCAAGATTAGGAGGCATTGTTTGAAATTATTTTTCAAAGTCTGTCAGGGATCTCTTGGTTTGTTAAAGTTGGGATATTTTTAGAAATGTATCTTTAGAAACTCAAAAGCTTGAAATGCACATTTGAGAATGACATAGGTTTTTTAGACTCTGCAGTGCAAGCCTCCTAGTTTCCTGAAATACGATTAATCTGGACATCAGTCAGGATTTTTCCTCTCTTTCTTCTCAGTCTCCTCACACCGATGCATGCGGGGATAACCCTGTGCTAAGGCTCATTTGATAACGAAGTGTTATCATTATAGACTTCTATTCCTGCACGCTGCCCACTAAACCATTTGTACTCTGGAATCGTTTCAGACCTCTGCACAGCGGGTTCTCCAGAGGAAAAATACTTTACTTGTGAAACCAATGAAATTTACTTTTTCCCTCAGAGGAAAAAAAAACTCAACTATTCTTGTCTCACAACTCCCCTGGTCTTTGGTGGAGGACAGACTTCAGACGAAGCCATAGACAGGGGCAATGATTTTGACCATGACAGGAGGAGAAGACACGCTTAATGAAAATTTCACGCTGGAACAGTGGTTTAATCACATGAATCCTCAAGTACCAAACCTGGAAAGTTTCTGCGGGCCAGATACCCGGTGGATAATAAACTGTCTGAAATCGAGTCCATTTGTTGGTTTATGCCGGATGAGCAATTGATGCTGAATTCTTCTAATTTTCTGTTTCTCACTCTAGAACTGGGCTTGAGTCACTAATAGCGCTTAGGTTACCGGACGAAGGGATATAGCAATTATCCCCCATCCATCTTAAAAATTTCTGAGTGTTTTTCAGAAAAAGGTGTCTGGGTATCACTGGGAAATACAGTGAACGCGTAAGATGTTCAGAGATGTAAAGCCTTTTATTGGCACACAGTAAAGGTGTCTCGCATGGTTATAAGCATCTCAGTACTGTCTTCAGCCATGGACGGATTTCCCCCAGATTCCTTCTGGTGTAATCTGAACTTCTTGCAAAATTTCTCCCTGGCAAGGCTGCCCACTTCTTTTTCCCAGACCTGCGCCTGATGTCTGTGTGAGCAGCGCAGGTCCCGCAGCGCAGGTCCCGCAGCGAAGCCCCTTAGCGCAGCCCCACAGCCCAGGCCCCGCAGCCCACATCCCGCAGCGCAGGCCCGGCACCCCAGGCCCCGCACGCTGCCCAGGCCCCGCAGCCCAGGCCCCGCAGCCCCACAGCTCAGGCCCCACAGCCCAGGCCCTGCAGCCCTGCAGCCCAGGCTCCACAGCCCCGCAGCCCAGGCCCCGCAGCCCCACAGCCCAGGCCCCACAGCCCCACAGCCCAGGCCCCGCAGCCCAGGCCCCGCTGCTCAAGCCCTGCAGCCCCGCAGCGCAGGCCCCGCGGCCCCGCAGGCCTCGCAGCCCCCGCGCCGGCAGGCGGCGCTCTGTCCCCGCAGATGCCGCTCAGGCCCCGGCGCGGACAGCGGAGCCAGTGCCCGAGCGGGGGGATCCTGCTCCCCCCAGGGGAACACTGCCCGCCTCCGTGCTGGGAACCGGACTGCACTGCTGGGTGAGAAACACCCTGCACCTGGGCTGCCCAAGTGACAGCTCCAAATTCAGCCGGAAAATGAGATTAGAGAAATAAAGTTGGGCTTTTTCTCCTAGTATTTTCAGGTTGCTGCCTTTGTACGTGTAATAGGAGCCTCTTCGCGTCTTACTCTTTACCCTGCTACGTGTGTAGGAATTTTAGAGTATCCTTTTAAATAATTTGTGAACCTGTCCGTAACGCTCACTCTGCTCTATAGTTCACGAGCTACCATAGCCCTGACAAAGCATTTGTGCCTTGCATGCTAACGATAGTTAATTGGCACTATTAGTCGGAGCCCAGAATGCTGTGTGCCTTTCCACACAGGCAAGGTTGTGTAAAGATTGAAAACTCAGCCCTTGCCAATGTCAATTTGATTCTCTTGTTTGTGTGTAACATTCACGCAGCAATAATGGAGAGGAAACATCTCAGGGTAGAAAAATGTGACTGTGAATATCTGGTAAGAAGAGTTAAAAATGATGTAGCATCTACAAATTGTTCAGCTCAAAGAACATCTATATAAGGGGGACAGATGACTGGTTTGTACTGAGTTTATTCTACTTTTATTGAAAAGTTCCACACATATACAATGCTGCTTAGGGCAAATTAATGGGACAGATAATGAGTACTCCATCCTCCTTTTCAAAAGATATAAAATGATTGGGAAGCTAATTTTCTACAGGCTGAAGTTTGGATGCATTGTGCCTCTTTGCTAGCATAGCCATCGTTGACTTGCCATGCCGTGATCCCTTCTACCCCCTGGGATATTTAAACATTAGCCTGCTGCTTCTCTGGGCTCACTCAGGGCAGGTTTCATCCCCCAATCCTGCCTCTCAGCATTTGCACTGCCACGCTGCCTGTTCAGGGTCAGTGTACTGCAGCAGGACAGCAGTAGCCCGGCTGCACCCGCTGTTTGCTTCCGTCCAGTTTCTAGACTCCTGGCAAGGAGGAGGTTCAGAGGCCCTTGGGAAGGCAGACCAGGAGGAGGATGTTTAGAAAGTTGTGATGAAATGGGCAAGGAGAGCTTGAAGAGTAAGGATATGGAGATTGCAACAGTTTATAGGAAATCCCCCTGAAAGGGCAATGAAATACCAGCAGCTGACTGTCACACCAACAAAGAAGAGGTCTTGGTCATCCAGGTACAAGAGCTAGAGATGAAGTGGTGGTGTGCTTGCAGTGCTGAAGTGCTCCCTTAACGAGCGCTGGGGAGGGAACCCAGCCCAGAAAAATCCTTGAAAAATCCTTTCACTTCTGCACAATAATTAAAAAAGAAAGTTACTGTTTTTGAAAATGTTTTGAATTAAACATGAGCGTAATTGAAAAGTGGTAGTAATATTTTTAGGAAACTTTCAAAAGGAAAGTTCCATAAAACATACTTTTGAAACATTGGAGTGTGGCTAGACATGAAACTTTTAATGCAATTTCATATGAATATTCATGGCATATTTCATGAAATATTCGCTGCCATTCCGATGAAGTATTTCCACAACTTGAATAAGATATAACTTTGGAATCACACAAATCAGACCATACAAAATACTCATCTAATGTATTGTGAAATATTTCACATAACTACATAAACTATTTGTGCTACCATCCATGAAGTATTCACTCTCAATGCCTTGTTAAAATATTGAAATTCATAGCAATATTCATGGAATGCTACACAAAGAAAACTACACAGCCACAAGTTTAATCAAATGTAAGTGTAAAATCACCAAAAGCAGGAGCATAAGGCACCCTTGAGTACATGTCCCAAGCAGCTGTCACTTTGGAGAAGGAATTGTGCACTGCTACCTCCCAGTGCTCATGGAGTATTTCCACCTTGTTCTCACAACCTTTGGGCAAAACTCAGCACTTCGGACAACAGCAGGTAGTGCTCCACGATGTTTCCACTTAGTACAAGGCAGCAACATTTCCCCTTTTGACACCCGAATACTTTCTAATGTTATCCTTCAGCTACAAATAATCGAACAACTTCTTTCTAGCATGCACTTTACCAAACAGAAGATTTAATCACACATAGAGGATGAGCAGTCTCTCCAGAATTACAGGGAGAATATCAGCGACATTAATGTCTGTTATGGTGATAGGAACAAATCAGCAGTTTTGCTGAATGAGTTTGAGAGTCCCTGGCATTATCAGACTCAGGACTGCTTCTAGACCATCTGCATTCAGATTAGTAAATCTGCCATTGTGCTCATCCCGCAGCCCTAAGCAATGGTACCCATTTCTACTAACAGCCTCTGACACCTTGTGTGGGAGAAAGAGAAAACAGACATCCAACATTTATTTTTTCAGACTCCCAACCATGCGTATACAAAGACCTCAACAAGCTCTGAACATTGGCCAACCTTGTAACATCTGCTGATACTATCTTTTTAATGTCACTGCTCACCTCCAGCACAGAAGTCCGATCTGTCTGCACCGCAGTGAGCCGGGGCAAACAATGATGGCATGCTTACCTGCAGGAGATCTGCTGCTTGGGCAGGCGGCAGTGACTTTGAGCTGAGCCCTGCACAGACATCCAAAAATTTGGTCTGTCTTGCCCAGAAACTTAGTAGATGCTGATGGTTGTCCCAGGACCTTCGCCACCACTTGCTTCTTGCTTGATAAATTCAGAACCAGCATTTCAGTCGTGGCTGCTGACCCAGCTCCCACGCTGAGCAGCCTGATGGCCTGTGCCTTCCAGTGCTCCTGAGGCTGCTGCTGGTGAGACAGCTGGTGCTACTGCTTCCAAAAATGTGTGAGAGCTGCTCTGCAGCACAGTGGCAGATTGGCAGCGCTAAAGCCACATGGCAGCAAGCTGTGAAAACTTATCCACAGCTTCTGTGTATTTGCAGTGGCATTTGCAATGGCACGGAGCACTGTTTTCATCCATGCTGGCTGATAAGAGTGTGAAAATAACACTGGCTATGCAGAAGGAGCTAGACGGTGACAAAAGAGAGAGAATTGTGAGGATCTCAGGTTTGTTTCTACCGGGTTTTGGCCACGTTCTCCAGAGGGGTGGAATACCAGGAATACTTGGAATATGTGTTCAAAGTAGCACTTAGTACTGAAAGGTCCCTGCCACCTGGGTGAAATTCTGTGGGCTATAGCAGGCTGCGTAGGCATGGCTATGGAAACCGCAGTCTGCAGCACTTACTGTGCCCCAAATCATAGTTTGAAATAGGATTTCTGAGTAGCTGATCCCTTTCTGCTTGGAACTTGACTAGATTTGAATTAAATAGTATCCCTCTCACACTCTGAGCCACTCTAATGAGAAAAATTATCCTAAGGAGATTCAGGCCTTTATTACACGGGAAAAAGTTTGATGGTAGTTTCTATCTCCAATTACCCTAAAAAAGAAGGAAAATATTCTTTTCTCTTCTTCCATTTCTTGAGCCAGAAAAGTTAGACTACCAAAGAAGTTTTTTCTGGCATAGCTCTAAGACTTTTGTTGTCATGGGGATGTCAATTAATGGGGTAGTTATGTTCTTAACCTAGCTGTGCCAGCTAAACTTTTGCATGTAGACCAGGTCTTACACTAATCTGAAAATAGGAACTGAGCTTTCTGTTTAATAAATTGTCTTCTGGAGACTTCACTGTACTTAATATTTTTCTCCTCCATACTATACCGTATTAAGTAAATGAATGTACAGGCATGTATTGCATACATACAGATTGGAAGATGTAGTAAACCACACGAGTTTGGTTAATGCACACAGGTATAAGCAACCTGAACTTTACTGCGATAGCTGGCTGCGTGCAGATCCTGCAGGAGCGTGTTTTAAGGTTCAGGCTGTTCCCGTGCCGTGTACGATCTGCAGATTCACTCATGTATAATGTAATGCACACATCTGTGCATATACAGAATGCCCGGCAGCACGCGTGTGCCAAATATACAGGCGTGTGTGTACTGCATGCCTGAGTGCATGATTACATATTTCGTTGGATAAATATGAAATGTTTTATACTTTGTATACTCATTTGTCATACATGTGCAGAAGCGTATAGAATTCCACAAAAAGATTTTAGAGGATGTGCTGTGATGTGTACATGTGACTTCAAGCCCAGAAAGCATCTTTGTGAGCACGTCTAACTACACTGCACTGGCAATTCTACCTACTCCATGAAAAATATTTTTTAATTATTTAAATACTCAGTAGAGTTCACCTGTGCCTACCAGGGAAGTTAGGATTGCTGAAGGACTGCAAAAACCCCTGGAAAGGAACAGATACTACAGTAATTTCCTAGATGTTTTGCACTGGAGATCTGCAGCTGTCCCCTCTACCCCAAGAATCTGCGCTCCTTGGAGCACATAAATATTCTGTGCTGAGTAGAAACCCTTGCTGTCTGCCAGCAAAATGTTGACAGTGCCCTTTGTTGGCTTCCCCGGGGAGTTCATGCAAATCACTTTGAAATACAACAAACCATAGGATCCCTAAATGCTTCTAAACAAGACCAAATTAGAAAAAGGCTTCACATTGAAAACATAATTTTCAATTAGTGTCTTATTCAGTGGGAATGGGAATGGGGCGGGAGAGAGCTGGCATGTGAGATAAGCTGGATTTGTTAACATGCTTTGAAAATGCTTGCTGGCTAGCATGCCTTTTTTCCCTTGCAGATGCTCACCTTGCTGTAATTTGGTGACATTTCCACAGTTGCAATATGCTCTGCTCTTGTACTTCAGATACAAATGAACTCTGCCCAGCAGGAGGTAGACTTGAGACTGCATCATCAGACTGCATTTACGTGTCATGTATGCTGCTGGGCATTGCTGCACAGGCTGAAAACTGGGAAGGAAACAAGGAATTTCTCTCCTCAGTCCATCCCTATTAGTATCAACTCATGCATTTATGAGAGCACTGAACAGGGAAGCTGATGCCTGAATGGCCAGAGACCAAAGTGACATCTCATTCCCTCCAGAACAGCACAGTGTGGCTTTGGTATAACTGCTGTGGGAGGTGGTTTTCCATGGATAGGCAGTGCTAGCCTGCAGGAAGGGCACTGGGGACCCTTCACTACCCGAGTGCATTTTGGCAGTATTCCTCTCTCCTAACAGAGGAAGAGGAACAAGTTAGTTGCTGCCGCAGCTGTAACTACTAGAAGGAGAGACATGAAGTACATCATCATTAGCTACTGTTTCTTTTACCCTTTATTCTTTGATTCTCTCTGCTCTCCAACATGTGTCGGCATTGAGCGTTTTTCCCAGTTTTATGGATAAGGTTGAACGTACCTGCTCCTTTTCTCCCTGCTTTGGTTTGCTTACTTACCTTACTTTGGCTTGGACCTCCTTTAGAAGACCTCCTTCCCTATCTCATTTTCTGTTTCCCTTCTCACCTTGTTTTGGTTTGTTACTTTTTGTTGCTCTTGTTAGAAATTATCCCTTCCCTGCCTTTAATCTCAGGAAATATCAGTCTTGCCACCTCTTGGCACAGCCGTGCCATGATACTTGCCCAGTGTATGGCGTGGCCCATCCCTGTGTCCATTTGTATGTGCTGTGTAGGTTGTCTGCCCTTTAGCTTGCATTTCAAGGGACTATGCTTGAGATGCCCTTTCACATCTCTCTGGGTATCCCTGGGACCACAGGAACTTATCGGACCATCACCTGGCCGGCTGCTCATCCCTGCTCACCTCACCACAGCCTGCCCCTGAGATGAGGTGGAATCTCCTCACCTTCATTTTCTGTTCTGGCATCAGGGAGTGAGACGTTGATGGTATTTGTTAATGATCAGGAGAATCAGCACAGCACTTTTTGGAAGAAGCAATCTAAAAATTCCTTTATCAAAGTGAAGGCCAACTAGGATCTGGTATTTCCAGGGTTTTTCTGTCAAGACATGGAAGTTATAGGGCACTCACTTAGTTACACTGGCTGTGGTGAAAGTGTGAAGGTTTTGTGACACTATTATAAACGCTGTACATGGTTGTTCCCCTGCTTTTTCAAAGGGAAAGAACTAACTAAAATATGGACCTAAGCAAGTGACAGGGAAATGTAGGGAATATGCAAGTAATGTTCATCAGGGAGTGAAGGGACTTTTATGGGAAATGTGATGAATACACTTCAGTGAAGACAAGGAGATGCTTTAATTTTTAATAGTGGAAGTGAGGACGAAAACCTTGCAATGAAGAGTTTTTAAGAAAGTACTTGTAACTTTTTAAAACTTTTTAAAACTTTTGAAGAAGGACATAAATATATTTTTTAAGGTTTTCTTAAAGAAATGTGAGTATTTAATAGGCTCGCCTGCTGACAAAGCCTTTCCTAAGTTTGCCATGTGCATTTGCAGTCAGGTATTCTTTCTGTACTCAGTCTGACAGGAGAACAGGCTATTTTTCTTTAGAGATACTTGCCTGTGTGCTTTTCACCTCTACATTTCTTGACCTCCCTTAAAAGCCTGTGCTCTCTGTGCATGACTGATTTGGGTCAATCTTGTGTGGGCCATGGAAACATGCAAGGGAACGGTTACCTATCTGTCCAGTTCATTCCTGTGAGAAAATACACTCAGATTTAACTTTCAGAAGTAGAGAGGAATGTTGCAGAAAGGTTAGTCTACTGAGTATAAATATAAAGAAATTATTATCATACACATACACAGAAATATCAACACTGTATCTTGAGCAAAGTAAGTATAAGAGAAATTTCCTGGTAAGTCAGGCCATTATTGGAACACTCCAGATAAATTTAGCACTAAATTTCACTTTTCTTCCTTCTAGATTTGCAGTTCCATCAGTTTCCTTGGCATATCTGCCCTGCAAAAGCTGCTGAAACCAGGCTAGAAGTTGCTCACTTATTTTCTGCCAATGCTTTAACTCTTAATTTACTTCTCACATTCCTTCTTTGTTTCTCTCCTCTCCTCTCTTCCAAAGCTCAGAGGCTGGAGGAGCTCATTATGTACACCATCTGGTTAACTTTAACATCTTTGACAGAATGGTACCTCAACTCCACAAACTGGCCATTTTCCTCTCTCCCCCAACATCTCATCTGTAACATGTTCCAAACGAGCACCAGCTCCTTGATGTAGTGCCTCCTTCACCTCTGCATCCTTTAGAGAATCCCAAGCAAACGGTTCTCTAGTATAATTATATCATTTCAGAACAGAAATCTGCAATTACAACACAATCTTACACATACTATGGAACATTGAGTATAATACACAGTAAAAGTGCAATATTCACTTTAGAACAATGTTACAGGCATCGTGTTATGACAGTTTGGGAGAGGCACAGTGTCTTGGCCTCAATTCCCACTTTTTCTTCTTCAAAAGGTGTGAACCAGCGACCGGTGAAGATATCTGAGGGTGAGCAAAGTTTGTGGCAAGGTTTGTGGACTGGCTGAACTTTTTCCATTACCGACTCACTCCTCTTTCGACTCTGTGACAACAGGGAGCCACTGAAACACCTTCTCAGCTTTTACCTAGTGCTGACCACCAGCCATTTCTCAGTCCGGACTGGACAAGTTTGATGAGAAGACCCTCTGCAGATGTGGATCTCTTCCTCATTTGTCCGATGCGGCACTGAGAATCACCTCCTGTAGGGAACAAGCAGGGAGCAGCCCTCTTAGCTTAGGAAACAGTCTGGGCTTCTGCTTCTGGTATGGGTTCAGATGTCTTCATTATTTACTGCTTATAGTTTGGCTAATAATACAGTCTGGAGCATGAAGAGCTCTGGAAGAGAGATCTATGCTTCCCCTGTTAAGAAGACAGAAATATCAGCCACTGTCAAGGCAACATCAAAAGGTTAAACTGCTTGACATACACTCTATAGAAGTTTACAATCAGACTGTTTCCTCGTTAGTCTTATCGGTCCCAGTGAGCCATTTCAGCTAATCCCTTTCTCTTGCCATTGAATTTGGCCCTTCTGGCAGCCAACTCAACGAGCAATGGGTTATTTATATGTAACTTGCAGAGGCGCAAGAGGAAATTAAATATCTGAATCACAAATTGAACAGAGACTTCCAAGTTTCTGGGAAACACCTGCGGCTTTCTCAGAAAGTCCATGTCATAGATGAATACCTCCGATATCCT
The DNA here is from genome assembly GCF_047716275.1 of Strix uralensis. Taxonomy (NCBI): domain Eukaryota; kingdom Metazoa; phylum Chordata; class Aves; order Strigiformes; family Strigidae; genus Strix; species Strix uralensis. The sequence goes on from NC_134000.1 coordinate 3,624,586, forward strand.
GTGCAAAACAGGGATTAAGCTGGTCTGTTCTCTCTTCTGGATTTGTTTAGCCTTTCCTGGAGTCCACAGCCAACCTAGTCAAATGTTATTTTGAATATACCTCAAGTGGTATATAAAGGGGAATTTTCAACCCGTCTTGATTATTCAAGATCCATGGGCACTTTTTAACCATGCTGGTGCTCAAATCAAATCTCAGTTCTCATAGTCCCTCTTTATATGTGAAAGAGGAATGTGAATCTCTCCCATCAGATACTCACACGTAACCCTTTCCCACCTGGATGCCAGGAAAGTTTGGAGTCAGAGATGAACTTAACCAAACTTTGTGGTTCGTCCTTACTAAAAGCCTGTATAACTTCAATTGCATTTTTAATTGTAAACAGGCTGTGGGTTTTTCTGTGCTCTTCTGAACAGCTGCAGTGTTCTCCCCTGTGTTTGCTGCATTTCATTGGCAAGTCAAAGGATTTATGAAAGGGATTATATGACATTGTTGCCTGTGATAGCAGAGGTCTGGAACTCAATGACCTGGGCAGTCCCTACCAATTCTGTTTCCCTATTTTCCTGTGATTCCTGTAGAGTATGTAAATTATATTAGGACTGCTGGCATGAAAGCCACAACGCTAATCTTTTTGATTATTGCTTTATTCATTTTGAGCTGGCATATCCATATCACAGTGCTTGATTTTCTGTTGTCTTGCCGCTTATGCTGTCATTTAAACTAACCCATAAAGGGTGTCAGAACTCAGCTGAATCAGAATGGAAAAGCTTGAAGTTCATTTTGCACAGATGTGAAATGATTACTTAGGCAGGGGGAGATCAGTCCCCCATGTATGTTTTGATACACCAAAACTCCAAAGCCATTTTTGGGCTGTTGGTCTGTGAAGTGTCCTCTTTCAACGACTTAACACGTCAGAGTATTGACACCCCTGTGCAAAGAGAGGATTAGGATGTTCCAGGCAGAGGATTATGAAAGCAGGAGAACTTTCATGCAATGGAGAGCTTCTTTGCAAGAGAATTATGATCATAAATAAACATGTAGTTCTGAGAGCAAATGAACTAATGAAGTCTGGTTTCCTGTGGTTTTGTTATTGCGGTTGGATTTTCTAGTATCTAGTAACGTATAAACTGCAAGTGAGGCATTTCAGACAGCTTTCTTCATGTGGACTATCTCATGTGTGGGAGTGGGAATGATCATATCTCAAAAATCCTTATTTTTTCAGATAGGAAAAATACCAGGTAAGAGCAAAATTTATTTCCCAGCGTTGTCACTGGGGCATACTAACCATGAGAAAGAAGCCGTAGCCTTTCCTCCCATCCGTCCGTTTACATGGCCTGGTGCAGTGCACTACCATTTGATTCAGGAAGATACGTGTTGCTGTGTAGCCCATCTGTGTCACAGGCCACAACCAGTTCTGCGGCTGTTTAGCTGGGAGAAGCTAATAATTTAGAGACAGGACTGCACATACTTTCTATGAGATGTTGGCTGCTCTTATAAGTGCTTTTATAAAGCATGCTCTGCCTGCTTTCTGTCACCCTGGAACTCATCAGAGAATAAGCCTTTTTTTTGTAATGATGAGGGTGTGATAAAGCACCCATGTCCCAGTCAAACATGCGAATCTTCAGCATGGCTCTAAATAACTCTTCAGCTCTTTCATTATATTAAGGCCCCAAAGTGGGCATTTGTTGGCCTCTGTGGAGTAGGGAAAATTAGATTGCTTTACACTGCATGGCTATTTTATTATAATAAATGCACTGAAGATTGAGCTCTTTAATTAATATCTGGAAAAGAAAGGGAAGGATCTACTGTTGAAGCCCTTGGGCCATTTCAAGGAGAGGGTGAGGGTTAGAATGAGCTGGAGAAAAAAAAATAAAGCAACTTCCTGAAAGACTTCTTCCTTAATACTCATTTTATTTCCAAACACCATAGGAAGCAGGATGTTTTTTGACACATCTCAGGACCATCACAGAGAGAAAATGATGGTGTCATTTGGACCAACGTCACCTTTTGTCTTTTCTGAGCCACTTTCTCTGAAGGTTCCCAGAGCAACTGAACAATGACAGTTTGGCCTTCTGCCCTCTGGAAATCTATGTGTAAACGTTGTGGTCTCCTTTTTCTACCTGAAAAAGTGAAACACTGCAAGATGACAGAGCAAGGCGACAGCAAGAAGTCAACAGCCTCTGAAAACAATGTTCCTGCACCCTCTCTTCTTCCATCTGTGGCGTGAATGCAGCTTGCCAGTTACTTGTATTTGCAAATTTAGAAAAAATCTACCCTGTTTTTGCTGGACAACCAAAAAGGTGGACTGGCAACTTTTGCAGTTTCAAACAGAGAGGCTGGAAGGTGTTACACTTCTGACACATATAACCTTTCTCCCAGGCTGTGTTGCCAGTACCAGCCTCTTACAGATGTAACACACATGGCTCAAACACACAGAAAATTGGGAAGATTAAATACCTCCCAATGGAAACTTCAACAGGCAAACTTCCTTCATGAACATTGAGTTTGCATACAATATAGAAGCATAAAGGAAGAAAGAACACAGCGAATCTTTGGTAAAATACAACAAATAAGCCAAGAAAATGTGAATGATAAGTACAACACAAACTCTTCAGTCTCTTTGGCAGCTGTTGTTCATTCAGCCTCCCAGCTTGCCAGCATAAATGCTCAGCATTCAGGAGGCCCTTTTATACCACTTTTCACCTTCCTGCTGCTGTGTCCACTTACAGCTTGGTGTCAGCTATTATAGTGTAAGGTCCAGGGATGCACCTGGGCCATCTCTACCCACTGTTTGTCTTGCTGTGCTGTGGGTCAGTAGCACTAGTGTCTAACCAGCTTTTGCACATCGCAGCCCTAAGATGGTGGTGGTGGGTCCTATCCCCCTGTTGCTGTTACTGCTGCCTCAGAATTAATGAATTCAGCTATTATTGATTCACTAGACTGGAAGAATCCACTTCCTCATCACTGACTCTAGAAGTGTCTCCACACCAGTTCAAGAGATATTTCACTTACCCTCATTCATAGTGGTTCCAGTTCCAGGTACTGTTGGATGATACTGTGAAAAGTGGTGGAGGGGACGAGGTTCTTACCGGTTTTTCATTTTTGCATATGTATCATTTTTAACTTATGCCAATTAGACAGAACAGCTATAGTGCTTCTGGTTTTGGTGCCAGCTGGGTGGGCATTAGTGGGAGTCAATGCGCAAAACAGCATTGGGCAGTGCAGACAGCATTCAGTCATTCTCATTCCTCACATCCGTGGACTCTGAAGGAGCTGTTTCAGCTTGGCTATGTTTAAGATAGAATCAACAAAAAATGTTCATGCTACCAGGTTGAGTGACGTTTAAAAGGTCCAGACCCACAAACTTAATTCAGATGAGCTATCCCAAGGAATCGCTCACCCTTGGGAAAGCAGGCTTGCAGCTCCATCATGGACAGTGCAGTAAAATGGCACAACAGCTCCTACTTGTCTTTTTCCCAAACGTGTTCCAGAGAGGCATGAGGAGAGGCAGGATACTCAGGGCTGATTTGAAGTAGCATCCTTTGGTAATTGAGATCTGGCTGGCTGGCTGACTGATGAATTTCTGAAGCACTGAACTGAAGGACCAGGAGCAGATTCTCTTTTGGCATGCTAATACAAGCCTGTCCTGTGAGCAGCTCCAAAGAACCTTGTAAATGCAAATGAAGCCAGAAGATGAGTTTATGGAACAAATACCAAGTTTGTCTCTCATTCTCTTTGCTTTGATCTCTGCTACCAATTAAAAGATAAAAAACTTCTACAGCACATATAAGTCCAATTAGATCTTGTAATGAAATCCTCAAGTGCTACCGCGGTAGAACTTGCAATAATTAGTTTTGATACATAAATAAAATTTCCAGATATAATTTGTTCTTTTAAGCTCATGTTCCTCTTTCAGTTCACAATGTTTTATTATTTCACTGATGTGTGAGAAGTAGCTTCCAATGTTTTGTTCCCTCCGTTCTTAACAGCCTCTATGATAATGCATTAAAAAAACCTAGAATTAATGACAAATCTAATAAGTAATTATTCTAGTGGAAATGCTATGAACTGGAATTCTAACTTTAAGAACAGGTGAAAAACATTCATAACATCTTAGTTTCACACCTCCATCCATCCAGAGAAGGGCAGAAAAGCTACTGATCATCAAGGCACTGAAAGCATTTTGCAAGTGAACAGTCAGAAGCCATGGCTGGCCAAGATGCTGTGCTTGGAGTTATGATGACTGTTGTGAGCAGCTAATAATTTCACAGGCTGCAGGAAGGACCCTCTGCTTGGTGAGGTTATTTGTATAAAAATCCAAATATCTGTCCCCTTTTTCAGAAAACATTTAATGAAGTTATGCAGGTAGAGCTCAAGCCATACATATTAAGCAGAACTTTTTCACTTGCTACTTCACTGTACTCCTTTAAGACTTATTTCCTTTTAAACAAATTAAGATACAGTCTCATAGTTTATGCTGGAACAAGACACAGAAAGGATGGTCTTCTGACTAAGCAATGGCACAAGAAGTTAAGATCACACAAGCCCCATTTTTCATACTGCACGTGTTTCTGAGTTGATGTAGACCATCATTTAGGGTGAGATTTTTGAGCATTAGCCTTAATTTGTGCTGGCAGTTTAGGTCATTCAGGTGCTTAAATCCCTGTTTTGAAGGAGCAATAAGGGTGTTGTGAAACTCAACACATGAATATTTATAAGAAACATGTGGATATTCAGATAAAAGTTGATTTAGTCATTCTTAAACAGTAATGATTTGGGTTGTATGGTACTGGGAACTGAGCGATTGCATACAAAAGACAGGGAGAGGCTAATTATTATTGCTCATGTCCTGCTTATCTTCGACAGCCATAGATATTCAAAGGACAGGGGCCCTCAGAGTCTCGTGGGATTCGAGGCATAGTATTGCAGATGCTACCAGGTATGCCTCTTCTAAAGAGCTCCATGCCCAGACTGCTGCATTTCCACCTCAAAAGATGATTCCCTGGACTCCAGCCTCGGCTGCCTTATCAGTGTACTTCTCATGCTGTCTTCTTGCTTTCTCCTGACTGACACTCTGGGCAAGTAATCTTAGCTCTGTCAAAATAATTTAATGCTACATCCTTGCTGCATGTCTCAGATTTTACCTTTGCTGCCATAAAGGGAAATTCAGGTAAGGTTTGGGCATGTGCATTTCAGACCTAAGTCAGTGCAGACAACAGAAGAGGGAAAGGCCAGGCTTATCACCCTGCAACACAGGCCTGTTGTCACAAGAAATCTTTCTGAGAAGTGATCTGTCAACCTGCAAGGGGCTGGGAGTTGGGGGAGATGATACAACAGTGTGACTTATACTCCATGATAGCCTCTGTTGATTAAAACACCTTCCTGCCCTCAATACCACAGAAGTCCATACAAAGGACTGCTCCCCTGATTTGTTCTCTAAATATGTTTAAAGTTAACACAGGAGGTCCAAGCCACTTCTGACCCAGTGATAATGTTTGTTCCAATGGGAATATTTTCAGCATCCCAAATTGTGGATCCAGCCCGCTGTATATTGCCTGCTTTAGCCATCATGCTAAAAATTGCAGTCTTAATCTCTCTGATCACATCAGGATTGCATGGATTTCCACGGCTCTCAGTGGGGATGGACGTAACTGGCTTCGTTTCATCTAGTCAGAGATGTTTAAGCCAAGTACTTCCACAGGGGATCAAGATATACCAAGATATCTATAAGCAAGAGAAATAAAGAGAGGCATTTCCAGAGGATAACTCAGATTTAGCTCGCGAGAGGCAGTTTTGTAGGAACATCCCTTAGGTTAACAGAACATGACAGCTAACTGAAGTAACACTTGTAGTCCAGAAGCCCTGTAGATGCATTAACATGGCTCTGTATCCCAAATTTACAACAAAAGCACATCTCTGAAATTTGGCGGGTTTGAATGATACGCACTGTTTATGCACTCCTTCCAAAGTACAGCTGGTGCCAAGCCAATTTACCATGTTGTTTCAGTACCTTGCAAATAGCTGCCAGTGAACTCCCAGCTCAGAATACAGCTCATAACAAGATGGTTACAGAAGTCTTCTTTTCTCACAGCCAGCAGAACACAGGCATTTTTCATCCCAGGACTGTTGAAGCAGTGAAGGTATTTGCCATAAATTTGTAATAAATTAGTGAAAGCAGAAGAGAAAAATTCCTTATGATCACTCTCAGCAATCATGACCATAATAAAAGGCCATTTATAAAATAAATCAATCAAAATCTCATTTCTTAGTGTCAAAAGAAATATCCAAGTACTGAAGATACTGAATCCCATAAAAAACGTGCTAAGGACATGTTACAGGCTACCATTTATAGGATAGGCAGGTTTAGTTAACTTAGGAATTGCAGGGAATCTGAATATTCACTGTATGTCATCCTCAATGTGTCATTTTCATTCAGCAAAAAAAGGTGAAATGTTCTTTTCAAAACCACTGTCAGGAGCCAGGCTCCCTTTAGCAGCGGAGCAATCCAAGGTGTCTGGTCTCAGTGCTTATTAGAAAGTCTGTAAAAACAAACGAGCATGTGCAGGAAGCCCCAGTGCTCAGAAGCAGCCCGGTTTAGCCCATGTTTGCAGCCCTGGAAGCTGGCAGGAACACGGTGGGTGGAGTGTGACCCCAGGTCTGCCGAACCAAAGCAGGGTTTGGCATTCTTCAGACTGGAAGAGGAGGTACACCAGCAGCAGGCATTTCCAGTGTTCTCAAGGAGAAAAAGAGAAATGGATGATAATGTCCCAGAGCAGAAATGATATTTTTCTTTTTTTCACTTTTTTAAAATATTCAGACCCATAGGTGACACACAGCTTCCCTGAGTTTATCCCTCCCTAGCCAGGCCCTTTGAGAACGATAAGATGGGTGACAGAAGGCACCAAGAACCACAGCGCGTCCAGTCCCTGTGTGAGGGCAGCACCCAGTCTCGATCAGCAACGGCAAAACGCCCAGCTCACGCTCGATTTCCCCATGTCCTTGGCAGGGTGGTGTGGACACTGTGCTGTAGGGGAGCTGGGTACCACACCTCCAGCCAACAGCCGTGTGCTGTGGTGCCCTATCCCCTCGGTTACGGAATGACAGATTTGGAGCAGGAGCAGAGGTGCTAATAGACACACAAAATAAGGCTTTCTTCTTTACACACACAGAGCTCTCCCTTCTCCCTCATCACAGAGTTTTCCTCAAACCTGCAAACATGCTTTTAATTGAAGAGTCTAAACCATCAATCATATAAAAGAGCTTGCCACATTCTGCACTGCTTGCCACCTGCTTATGAGGAAAAAATAGAAAGTACCAAAGGAGCATATGAATTGAATTGTATTGAAAATTTATTCTGTCAATCTTTCGGGACCAATTCTTGTCTCTCAGAACTGATTTCACTGTGCTATTTGTCTTGGTAATATAACCAGAAGTGCTTTCTTCCTCTTGGGAATTGAAATGCCTCTTGCTGTAACCTCTCCTGCACAGCAGCTGAAAACATGGGGGCTGTATTACCTACTGGGCAAATTCTCAGCTGTTAAAACCTTTCTGTTCTCCATTACGGCCCACTTTAAGGTACCCTCTGTTCTTAACAGAAAAGACTGCTGTTGGGCCCATTAAACCATTCCTTCAGAGATGCTCAGTCCAGTGTATGCCAGAACTAGTGTGTCCTACTGTCCAGCAGTGGAAAGAGGTAAGGTTGTGATGGGCCATGGAGTAGCAGCCTTTGCAGAGTTTGATCACCACAGCCAGTTAAATGGCGCAGCTCTTTTGCTTTGTTCCTGAAGAAAAACTGATCTGCTTGTAGCTAAAGCCTCTAGTAAGAACTGTAGTTTTTTGGTTGCAGGATGGGAACTTCTGGCTGGCTGTCAAATTTCAGTGTGATGCCTCAGCCATAGCGAACGCAGCTCTCTGGATTCAGACAGCAGTAATCTGAAGATTACATTCCTATATCTAAGCAGTATGGGCCTCTTGCATCTTGGGGCCACTCGTGGGCTGTTGTAAATTATACTTGCAGCAACTGCTTTGCCAGTTCAAGAGTGCAGAAGGGAGTCTGAATTGGCTTATAGCACTCAGGAACTTTCCTGTATAAGAGTAACTTTTTGCTGATGAATACAGGTCTGCTGTGGCAAAGAGAGATTCACTGGAGAGATGAGAAAGCAGCAAGAGTGAGGCAGTCAGATCAAAGAATCAATACAGAGAAATATGGCCTGTGTGGACCAGAGGATGCAAGTGTTTTGAGACACTAGTGAGAATGAGGCATTAAGACAAGGAGGGCCTGGTGTGCAGGCAGGTGACACTTTTCAGTTAGCTCTCAGCTACCAGTATTTTTGCAGAGACATATCTTCTAACATATTTGTATTGATCTTTGAAGTACAAGAAAACCCTTATGACAAGAACCAGAATTTCTTCCTGTCTTAAATATTCCCCCCAAGGGATCTGTTCCCAAACATCTTTGATATCATCTCTTGTCTTTTCCTGATACTTCTTTCAAGTCTTATTCTAGAAGATTGATTTGTCTGTAGTGTGCATGGGAAATCCTCACATGTCCACTCCACACAAGCCTCTAGTCCAAGCAATTTCTCATCTGCTGCTGCTGTGATCTATGGGAACAATATATATTGATTAGTGGCTGGACATGAAACTGTGCAAGGCTGAAGGACGCTTCTTTTATTGAGAACCAATTCCCTGCTTGCTCCATTTTCCTGTTATGAGCTCCAGAAGCAAAGATTAATGACAGCCGTTCCACTTGTTTAAACAGCTGATGTCTCAGGCCTAGATCCCACCTGGGGCTCCCTTCTGGACGATAACAACAGACCATTACTGAGCTAAGCAAAAAAACCACCATAAAAAATATCAAAGTTTTAGCTTCCAAGTTGGCAAAGAAAACAATTTCTTCAGGAGCAGAAAACCCATTGAAAGACAGATTTGAGAACCCTTATGGGTAGCAACAGAATTTTTACTATAGTCCATTACTATTGTGTTTTCATAGATGCAGATTGCAAAATGCAGACATTGTTTGGGTGAGATGCAGCTGTTGGATATGAAGAGACACAATTGCCATAACTACATGATGGATGTGTTCACAGTGAATGAAATGTAGAAAATGACAGGGTCAATGATAATATATGTGTGGATACAGAATAAGAAGCTGGAAGAATGTAGCAACCAAGAAGAATAGGAAAAAGGCATATGGAGCTATTTTGGGCACCTATAGCAAGTGTTTTTGACGCAGAGAATGATGAGGATATAGACAACAGGCCAGCAGACTTGGGCCGTGGTTCAAAAGAGGGCGTAAGGCACAATCCTCTCCATTTAAATGATTTTTCATTAAAAAGTTATATTGGTATGAGGGTGCCTTAGTCACTGCAGGTTGTTTTGCTTCCAGTGCCAGAATAAACTACACATTCGCACTATTCCCTCTTTCAAACAGGGAAAGATGAGAATCGAGTTTCTCTCTTCTTCGTTTTTAAGCTAATGGCTGTCTAAACTGCCCTGATGAGGTCTGTGTTCAGCCATTTAGTTCTGCTGCTTGGCCTTCTAAATCCAACCGGGTGAAAGAAGATAGATTTGAATTCTGTGAAAACCAGTGCATTAAAGAGAGGTAACCCAGGAACAAGCCTGGCGTTTCTTGCTCCACACCCAAAGACCTGACTGAAGATATATCTGGCACAAAGAGAGGACACAGATTTCTTTGCTCGTTCTTTGGCACCAAGAGCAAGAGGAAGGCTATAACAATGAAAGATGGAGAGATTGTGTTGCTGCTGATGTGTTACAGTTATTCTTTGGTTAGAGGACTTTAGGCTCCAAGATTCTTGCTCTGTTATTTTTTTATCAGTACAAAATCAATGTATTGGAAAAAGTGGTCAAGAATAACAGCTAATTAAAAGGACTACTTGAAATACTCCTACAAGTGAATACTAAGAGATCATTGCTTTCTGCTTCTTTAAAAGCTCCACAGTCATGTTTATTGAGTTGTTACTATAACATAACTTTTTTTTTTTTTAAAATGCAAGATGTCACACTTAACTCTCAGGTGCAATCAGAGAAATAAGAAATAGGCACCATGCAGCCACCAAGCCTTCCAATTATATTTTCTTGCTTTATTTCACATGAAAAATACCAGCTGAGCCTTGCAAACCATTGAACTAATGAATGTTACAACTTGTAGCTGCCATTAACTTGCAGAGATGGGGGAGTTTGGAGAGTGTTGTTTGACTGCCATTTGTTTGATTAAGGAATGAAAAAGGAAAGGAAATACTGCACCCTCCACCCCTGCCATCACCACTTTGTCTGTCTCCATCTGTCATTCACGCAGGCTCTGAGTGATGAAATCTATAAGCAGTTTCAGGCGCATCGGGTGAGTACTGCTGAATCAGGAGAATCACAGTCTGGTCTCAGCAATTAGTTAATCTTTTAAGCCTCACGTTACTTAAAAGGACTTTTACAGGTCCTTGGTAAAAAGCCGTCTGTTATTTTCAGAGAACTTGTAAGCACCAGAGCAGAGGACCTAAGTCTTAGATCCCAGTTTCTGCACTCTGAGGCTTTGGGGAGGAGGAATGAAGAAAAGTTGATTTATCAGTGGTGACCTTGTTTGTCTCTTTTTCCTTGTTTTGGGCTAAGGAAAGCTGCTGAACCTCACCAGTGAGGTGAGGAGGATGGGCTGGCTTGTCATAGCCACTCTGAGGTGTTCAAAAGGACAAACCGAAGAGTCTGGAGGGGGCTTATTCTACAAGATGCTTCAGCCTCAGCGAGCTGCAGAGCGTCCTGGCTGAGCTGCTGCTGCCATGACTGGACCAGATGCTCTTCTCTGCTGACCTGATTGCACTATTTTCCAGTGACGGCCCAAAATGGGAGAGTGTTGTCCCCAGTATTGGCAACTTGATAAAGGCTGGCCTTGCCTGAACTGCTTGGGAGGCAAATAAAGATGGGAACTTCTCCCTGGAAATTTTGTAGTTTTTATTTATATGTCAGAGAAACCCTGGCTTTTGTGATTACTTAGTACTGTTGCTGGGGCCCTTTTGACAACTATCAGGCTTCTGTGTGTACCCTGATGCATCAAAGAGGTCGCCTTGTAAAAGTCAAATAATGTATCCTCAAAGGCTGAAATTTTGAGACGTTAGATAAAGGGTTTTAAGGAGAGAGATGGTGGCAAGTTGCATAAAATCCACATGTATTCTGCTGAGAAACAACTTGAGAGCAATTTCAGGTAAAGGAATCCTACCTCTCAAGTTGGGACTATATGAAATAAAGCTCCGCTGAACCCTCCTGAACGCCTCGCTAAATCTAGTCTGATTCTTCCAATAGCACTCTTCAAATAGCTCCTGATAAAACAGGGACTCAGCCTCCAGTGTAAGTCTTTACCCACCCCTTTCCTTCTGCAAACAACACATAAATGTCAGAGTGGTTTTACTGACCTCAATAAATGCCTGCAGGCAGGCGAGGATGATCCCAGATACTGCCAATAGAAGGCCATTAAGATTGATGTTGTGTTTCCACAGCCCCTGTCAGCTGGGAGGACCTCTAAGGTTTTCCAGTCTAAAGGTAAACTTCGGTCTGGTGGTGTTCAAGCAAGTGACTGGGGCTGGGGGAAGCGTGGGGGAGAAGAACAGGAGATTGCCTTCCTGTATTCCGTGTCTGGGAAGGGCTAAGCAGCACTCAGCAGGCAGCTCCCATATCGCCAGGTGGGATGGTGACCGGAAAAAAGCAAGGTGAGAGGGAGGGGGTGCAGAGACATTGTTCTGCTTCCTACTCTGTACCACTAGTGGAGCTTGCTAGTTGTGTGGGTCAGAAGAAGAATATTCTCTACCCCAGGAAGGATTTTAGGAGCAAGTGCGATTCTTTGCATGCCAGAATGCTCTGACTGTTTACTTTTGAGTCCTGAGGAGCAAATTTGTCACTAACACGAGTCAATGGTTTTTCATCAGAGCCAAATAAGCTCCACTCTCTTTCATAAGAGGAATAAGAATTTTTTCAGCAGCTAGGCAAAAAAAAAAAAAAAAAATCATATGCTAGCTCTGAAATCAAGCAAGCGCCCGGTAAATTGTTTCCTAGTGGCAGATACAAGTGTCTTTCCCCTGCTCTCTCCAACAGCTTCTCACCCAGAGGATGCTTCAGGGAGGCAGCTCCCATACGTTACAGAAATCCTCTTGAGGTAGACAATGGGGTAGCAGAGCAGCGGGTACACACTGACAGGGTGGTACACACTGTGCTGTGGGATGTCTGGCTGGGGAGTATTGTGGCTGCTGTGAAACTGCAAATCCTCTCAGGCATTTTAGAGTGAATCAGGCTCCGGAGCGAGGTAAGCAGTGCATCCTGGCCATGTTCCTTCCTTTGCTAGAGACAGAACCTTGTAGCATTTATTACTTGCCCAGTTTCCTGCTGCTTACTTTCAAAGCCTCCACATGAGAACTTTGCTTTGTTAGTCTGTTTCTAGCATTGCCCTCTCATTTTGGATTTCCTACCGTACTTTACACAGATTAGCAGAAGGAAGGTTGAGCAGAAGGTGAGAAGAAAGGTTGCTGGCTCACATCGATTTGTGAAAGAGGAAGTCTGACTTCAGCTGGAGAGCAATGACTCCTGCAGAGGGATAGCGTATGAACACTGATGCTTCAGAAACCTTAGGTTATTTTTAGTTTCCTGTCCCAAGAACAGGAATCCCATGGTGCAGATAGAGGGTCTCTGAAGATGCTGGACCACCCGGAACTGGCACACACATTTACGACGAAGAAATTTTGACCAGCACTAAATAAAGATGGATCTTGCTCTCAGTCACAGCAGCAAAAACTGGAATGGGTATTCTGATGCTGATGGCATAATTTTGGATTTGTACTGAGCCCTCAGTCCTCCCTCCTTTACGTTCACAGGAACCTTCTACTGAACATATGCATTAGTTTGTATCTTTCTTTTCATCTTCCTTTCAGCATGTAAAGTATCAGCCTCCAAGTAGAACTTAGAAGTAGTTGTCAAGAAGCAGATGGATCCAAATGAGATATAGAACTCAAAGGCTGATTTTATCTATACAGATCTCAGCATACAAATGTTACTGAACTTGGTGAATGTCCTTTCCAAGTTTATTTCAAAGGCTTCCAGTACTCTGCTGAAAGCTGGCTTTGGCCATCCCTTCCTTCTTACATTGTCTTCCCTTGCTATACTTTGAAATCCTTCACTGTTTCACAGGAGCTTTTCTCAAAGACATTGTCTTTGCATTTTTGAACAGAGCCTGGACAAAGAAACAATTGCCACTTTTTCTTTCAGTATCAGAGTGAAACTTACTTTCCAAGCACTTTGCTAGCCAGGCTGTGGGTTTGACAGTCCTGAGGAGTGGAGTTTCCTGGGGAGCAGAGCTCTGTATTAAAAAGCAGTGACTCTTCAGAAACCTGGAAAGAAAGCTTTCTCTTGCTGCATCTCATTTTTCATGGAACTCCAGCTATTTTATGTTTTATCCTTTCTCAATCATCTCAACCATCTACTTCTTTATGCTTTAATCTAGTTTAAGTCAACTCCCTGATCACAACACACTGATACCATGTTTAGTGTATGCTCATTTCAGATTGTTTTCAAAGAATTCCAATATTGTGAGAAACTTCTGTTTTAGCCGTATCTTATTTCCTATTTTTTTCCTTTATATTTTATTTAAATTGTTTCTTTACCATCCCAAAATGCCAGGTTTGAATCTCCTTTGAATTGTCCCTTTCTGTAATAGTGCCCTGAAGACTGCTGTTGTCAAATCCTATATTCATCTTGGTTTTATTTTTAACATCTCTGGAGATTTGGGACCTCAGAATTACTGGCCCTATTTAAATTACTTTAATAAAGCCATTTGTATATGGAAATGTGCTAAATGATTTATCTCAGTAACATTATGCAGCTGCAGCAGTTCATCCATTCCCCCAGACAGACTCCCCAGCCAACAATCCCAAGAGGGCTACAGACAGCCAAAAAAAATAAACCCAGATCTTGGGGAATGTGAATGGGTGGAATTTTATGAGCATGTTCCTCATGGGGAATGATGTTGAGACTTTGGGACCTATCTGTATTTTAATTAATATGGTTGTCCTACATTCTCTTCTGGGACAAGGGCAAAAGAAAGCAATTTTAATGAGATCCCATAGGTTTTTGCCAAGTGATAATATCCAAAGAAAAAATTCGATGAATTAAGTCAAGGGAATCATAAAAAAATTGATCTAGTTTTGTGTAACAGGGAGCACAGTTATAGCTGATACATTTGGAGAAACTGTGTTAGAGCCTTAAAGCTAGAACAGTTTTTTTTGTCTGGATTGAAAGGAACTCTGGCAGCAGTGGGAAACAGGAAAGAGGTATCAATATGAGATTAGGACATGCATGTGAGTGGAAAGGTAAGGGAGTTTTCAATGATGAGGCCAAGAAGATAGGAAGTCATGGAAGAAGAATGGTGATGTATATTGGACGAACTTGCACTAAGCTCTGAAGATGAGGTAGACAGGAGTGAAGTTGATGTAAAGAAGGAGAATTAAGGTTGATGAAAAGCACCATCTGTTTTTTCATATATCAGTTTATTTGAAAAACATATTTTCACATAATTTTTGGTTTATATTTTCCTCTGATTTTCTAAGGTAAAATATTTTTCAAGAGAAATTGGAACAGAGATAGTCTTTAAAAAATATATTCCTTTTTAGCTGAAAAAGAAGAACTTTTTCATAAACATTACCACTGAAAACAATATGGACATAATTTCCCATGGAGACAAAGGGTTTTAAATCCACACATAATTAAACCTTCTCAAGGAGTGAAGACGAGTGCCTTAGTTATACAAGGGAAGAGAGGAATTGGAGCACTAGGACTTTGGACAGGGTATTGGACATATGCATATGGTCCCCTTGCTGACTGGAATCAAACATTCAAGGGTCCTTGTTCTTCGCTGGCAAGAGGACAGAGGTGGCTTTGTTGCAGGTGCTAGTAAACGGAGACTCATTCTGTAGTTCGCTTTGGAGAAACTTTTGATTTTGAACCAATGTTTGTGCATGCTTTACTTACTGAAGGGGTTAACCTGCCTGACCAACAGGATTGGTACGCCTAAAGACAGATGACAGCACTTGCACTTTGTAACGTCAAGTTCAAAACTGGAAGGCATAAAATATTATTACCAAGCAGCTGCTTGCTGATGTGGCTAATTGTTTGACTTATTGAGTTCTTATAATCTAACAGCAAAACATAGAAATCAGAAGTAGGAGATGGGAGGATACTGGTGGCAAAGTAATAAACTATCCAGATCATCTGTGTTGGTGTATTACCATTAGCGTTTATTAATTAGTATCTGATCATTAACGAAATACATATGCTCACTAGTGGAAGATGTAGCTTAGGCAAAACGTAATCAGCAGTGAGGATGAAATGCTGTGAGATTGTGTATCCAACTTCCCTTGTTCAGCCTTGTTCAAGGCTGAGAACCCAAGTGTTTGGTCTTGTTAGAAACTCCCTTGGTTCTCCCCCGCGAGCCCTGGCCAGGCTTTGGGTGGAATCCAACAGGAGGATGAAACCAGATGTTTCCGTTCAAGGAAAAGTGCAGGTCATTCTGACTTGCTGTGTTTTGGTATATAAGGGTGGACCCTCCTGCCGTGGCTTTGGAAGCCTCAGCTACGGGTGGACACATCACGTAGGACTTCCCACTTGCAGGGAAAGGCTCAACAAATCCTTGCTGCAACCGGGGCTGCCCAGCGCCTGCGGGTCTGGATGTTGGTAACGTATGCAAGGGGTGATGGATCTTTCTTAATCACTATTCTCCCCATCATGTAGTAATGATTAGGTGCATTATACCTTGCTTGTTCTTATTTTCTATAATTAACTGTATCTTGTAATAATTAAGTGTACTATTCTGTATTTTTCTTATTGCTTATTTTCTGTATTACTTGGTTATATCCTTTAATTAGTAACAGTAAAATCAGCCTCCTCTTTTCACTCTGGTGTCTGAGTTTAATTGGCATCCTCGATCAGCAGAACAGTTGGATCTATGTGAAGACGTGGGTCTCTTTCAAAACCTGTCCTATTTTAATATTTGTTTCTTTATAAAATATGTTATAGATTTTGAAGTCAGCTTTGCTTTACTTTTCACTGCTGTTTATTACATCTAAAGAAAGCCAAAAATGTCCATGAATGATTCTAGTTCAGTGAAAATCTCAGATGTATTAGTCTAAACAAAGAAATTTAGCTTAAACACGAGCGAGATTTGACAAAGTTGGGGCTAGAAAGTGTGGTGTTAACATCTTCCACCTGCTGACAAGCTTCTTGCAATAGGTGCGAAATATGTTTTCCCTTAGTCCTCTTAGTTTTGGATAACATTATTGTATCTGGAACGTCTCTCTTCACTTTAAAAATGGAAAGGCAATGGGTGCAAAATGCAAGGTGTTCAGAGCCTTGGGAGGGAAGATGAGTGTCTGTGGTTCCAGAGACCAACCAAGAAACATGGAGGTCTCCATCAGCATCTTCTTCCTTTCCCCTTCACCTCCCTTCCTGATGTTTAATAAGAGTTTCATGAGTTTACAAAAATAAAATGGTCAGGCACAATGTTTCTGAAGCAAACTGTGGTTGACTGGAAGATTTGCAGTGCCACAATTCAAGCATATGATAACACAACGTATGATTTGGATTCTTATGAAGCTTTTTTCCATAAATGACATAAAGCATTTGAAAGGTCAAAATCTTCAGAACTTAAATGTTGTTGCGCATTCCTTGCTTTGCTTCTGTATAGACTGATTTTTTTATTTTCCCTTTTTGACCTTCATTCCTTCATCAGCTTCTATAATTTCTACAGCTGTTGTGATTTGTTTTATAAACTGCCTGTTTCTGGGCTGCTTCTGTCCTGAGTGCATTTTGTTTGGGGCTGATGTGTTGCCTAAACTGTTCACTGCTCTTTGATGATATTAACAAATCGAGTTGCCTCACTGGATTGACTTTTCCCCTCATTTATTTCAGAGAGCTTTTTGGATTGAAATCTCCAAACCCGTCACAACTGCCATTGTAAATCAAGCTGACAGTCAATTACAAGATGGACTATGTATTTGAACAAGCCCAGCTTTGAAAGCCCAGCCATTTCTAATATACTTACAGACCTGCAAATGCTCTTGGTTTGCAGGACACCCACTGCCTGTGAACCACCGGTGCTGGGGTGCGGTGTAAAAAGTCAGCAGAACTGTAAGAACTCAGAGGAGTTTAGTCAAAATGATAAGAAGAGCGTTATCTGTCTCCCAGGGGATAAGCCTTAGTTGGTAGGGGTGCTATTTTTCATGGAGCTTTATTGTATCTGATGCATTAACACTTTCACTGCTGACAGCAGCCTGGTTCTGACGTACCAACACGCATTTCAGAAACAGCAGGGCACATGTTACCAGCTGAAAGGCATTGGAGTACATAGGAAGCTTGTAATCCATGAAGAAATACACAATAATGCGTTTTGCACCACTTCTAGTTTTAGTGGAAAAATATTGCAGCGAGACAGTTTGTGATATGGGTGTATGTGTCTGTGAGTAAACTCCAGACAGCACTTGGCACAGTTTAATTCCTCTCCATTTGGCAAATCACCTGGTGTTCTCCCTTCTGCTGCATATCCCAGAATAAAATAGAAGCTGCCTTCAAGTGTACAAAAAGAGTGAGCTTAGGCTGCACAAAGACTGTGTTTCTAATGCACGAGAAATGAAGGTAGTTCTGTTTGATTTACCATTCTTTTAGTGTCGTCAAAAATCTGCAGAGATGTGGAAGCAGCACCAGCTGGGTAATTGCTGCAGAAAGCATGCCATGGTATTCAGTATGGGCTTTCCTCATACGAGCTGCTCCAGCAGGCTGGTGTGTATAACTTCGTATAACCTTGCACTGAAAAAGGTCTGACAAAAGCAAGAAAAACAGCTCTTACTTCTGGGAGGACGCAGTAAGTCCAGCCCAGGCATGGAGGAACATATGAAATGCATACTCTGTGTGAGCCTCTCTGTCAGTCTTCCAGTTTATGGTGCCAGTAAATCTGCTGTCTTGATTTGAACAATAATAAGAATAATACAAAAATCTAAAGAGAGACTGAATTTGTGAGCTGATGGAAGAAATAGATGGTTTATTTTTTAACAATGTGACTGTTGAAACAGTTGAGGAATATCTTCTTGCTTTGAGGATGAACACATATTCCATGACTCAGGGACCTGGGCTAGAAATAAAGACAAAAGTCACAGCTCACATGCTGTGCTTGTTTTACAAGCCGTCCTCTCTCCCTTTCCTGCAGGAATTTTAACAGCACAAGGCAAAGCACAGGAAACAATGTTGTGAAGAGCGTACCAGGACTAGCGCGGAATGGGCCTGGCCCCATCTGCTTCTCCAGCCCCTGCTGCTTTGCAGGAACATCCTGTCTCTGCGCTGATTTAGTCTGGGGTGGAACAAAAAGGAAAGAAAACCACAATGTCAAAACTTGATTAACTGCAGTAGCTGCAGACAGTGAAATGGCCAAGTTACCTCTCCTGTTGCTTCATCAGCATTACGACATTATGTTCAGTCAATCCGTTGGGTATGTTATGTTGTGTGGCAGTGGACTTAAGAGAGCTCAGTTGTACTTTCTTGTTCTATTTAATCTCTTCTGCTTTTCCCTTCATGTTCCATCTTGCTTCTAAACCCATCGCTTTCCTTCTGTTCTTTCATTAAGTTGGTAAGTGGCCTCCTTCACAGGCCAGAATAATATGATGTTTCGTGGGGTAAGTAGTTCCTTTCCTACATGAATCTTGTTTCATGTGGCAGCCAAACCCACTCTGTCTTCAGTAATTAAGAGAAACTTAGAGAATGGCTTCTGTTACTGGATTGTTTTAAGGGGACCTAATTCTTTAACTGCGCCGGGCTAGACAGGGACAGCAAAGGAATGGGCTGAGAGTTGTCCATGTGCCACATTTGTTCCTGCATACTTCAACTGTTTCTTCTCATCTCCCAGAGAGCTTGAGGCTGGAAAACAGAGGGCTTCTCCTGCCCCCACCTTCTTGGCTGGCTGCTGGTCTGTCGATGAGATCAGACTGAAGTGAGAATGACCCGTTTGCTGCTACTAGAGTCACAAGAGGCACAGTAACAAACTGTCCCTGCCAGCTAGTCAGCATAACCCACCTATTGCGTGTAGTTCTTCCTCTTCCTCTTTCACTGTAACTTGGATTTGGGACATATCACAGAATCACAGAATCATCTCAGTTGGAAAGGACCTTGAAGCTCCTCCAGTCCAACCATGAACCTCACCCTGACCGTTCCCAACTCCACCAGATCCCTCAGCGCTGGGTCAACCCGACTCTTCAACCCCTCCAGGGATGGGGACTCCCCTCCTGCCCTGGGCAGCCCATTCCAATGCCCAACAACCCCTTCTGCAAAGAAATCCTTCCTAAGAGCCAGTCTGACCCTGCCCTGGCACAGCTTGAGGCCATTCCCTCTTGTCCTATCGCTTGTTACTTGGTTCAAGAGACTCATCCTCAGCTTTCTGCACCCTCCTTTCAGGTGGCTGTAGAGGGCCATGAGGTCTCCCCTCAGCCTCCTCTTCTCCAGACTAAACCTCCCCAGTTCCCTCAGCTGCTCCCCATCAGACCTGTGCTCCAGACCCTGCACCAGCTCCGTTGCCCTTCTCTGGACACGCTCGAGTCATTCAATGGCCTTTTTGGAGTGAGGGGCCCAAAACTGAGCACAGTAATCGAGGAGCGGCCTCACCAGTGCCGAGTACAGGGGTAATTCCCTGTCCCTGCTGGCCACGCTAGTGCTGATACAAGCCAGGATGCCATTGGCCTTCTTGGCCACCTGGGCACACTGCTGGCTCGTGTTCAGCCGGCTGTCAATCAACCCCCCCAGGTCCCTCTCTGACTGGCAGCTCTCCAGCCACTCCTCCCCAGGCCTGTAGCGCTGCTGGGGGTTGTTGTGGCCCAAGGGCAGCACCCGGCATTTGGCCTTATTGAAACTCCCCCAGTTGGCCTCAGCCCATCGCTCCAGCCTGGCCAGGTCTCTCTGCAGAGCCTCCCTACCCTCGAACAGATCAACACTCCCACCCAACTGGGTGTCATCTGCAAACTGACTGAAGGTATGTTCTGCTATGGGAACAAAAGGAAGACTCGCTCTTCTTGGACCAACAGTGGTTATTCCAAACTTGCCACAGACAGAAGTTGTCCATCGCAGGTTTTATTCTGACAAGGTTATTTCAGGCAGTGCAGTCCAGCTATCAGAGTCAGTTCTTAGGACAGGTGTCTACTCCATGCTTTGGCGGTGTCAGAAGCTCACCTAAACCTCACAGTTAGTTGTGGCAGGGCTAGGGAGAGCACCCATAAATCCTCCCACAGCAGGAGCCAGAGTCTCCTGCTGCAAATGCTGCAAAGAGCAGTAGCGGTCCTAGGTCTGTCTCTGGTGTTGAAATATTTCTAGTGAAGAAATGCCCATCACTCCAGAGGCTATGCAATATGCTTTAAACAGCTGCGAGGACCTACTGACCCTTCTTTTGACACCTTTTTAAAAAAGAAACATCAAACCTGCAAACAAAGCCCTCTGCCCTATGTGCTGCAAACTGTTTCCGTGCTTGTTATGAGACTCGCACAACGAAGAGCAACTACCCAAGCAGATCAGAAGGCACCATTTTTGAAGAGGGTGTGCAGAGAAAGAACCGTGGAAATATCTCTTTCACTGTCTGACATCCCAGAAAGAAAAACTAGAATGAGACCTGAGAATAAAGAGATGAAGAAAATTACTTATATATGAAGAAGGAAGGAAATATATACAGACTCATTCCGGAATCTTTCTGCAGTGGTAGGTTATTGTAGTTAAAAATAAGGAATGTAAGAAATACGTGTGCCTTTACGTAGAGTTCAGGGTATTTCGACCTGTTGCCTCATATTTTTTCTTGCCCCCATATAGGTTTTAGGTAAAACTCATGAATTTAACTTTTTCCTTATCTGAGTGTTTTATAGCTCCAGCAGTATTCGCCACCTTCACCTTACGTTTATGTGAGTTTTTTCTTCCTTTCTGTGGTCATTTGCATAAAATCACAGATACGGTGTTCTGTCGCAATTAACGCCCACCAGTCCTTTGTCCCTTGATCTGACATTTTTTTTTCTGGTGCTTTCATACACCCACATTTCTATTCATATCTCATTCATACTAATACTAATATTTGCAGTATTAATATTTCTGTTACAGATCTCTCACATGAATGGCAAAATGTCACTGTAAAACTATGCCGTACCAAAGAGTGAAATTTATTCTTTTGCAGAGCCACTGCAAGCATTATGTACCACTCAAGTCCTGACTGACACAGCTGAAGAATTAGTTGAGACTTAAGCAGAGAGAGAAGTGAAATGCATCCAATAGCCCCTTTTTTGGCTGTCAGATCTCAGCCTGCAGGCGTGAGAGCTGCATGGTAACTGTAAGCATGACTAAGAATTGAGAAGGAAAAGAGCTTTCGCGTTTCGCTGACGGCAATCCCGGTGCTGCAGCGTGGCTGTGACAAGACTGCCGCAAACTGCATTGTCAGGTGGGACAAGGAGGGTCCATTCGTGCCTTACGCCAGCTTCTGAGCTATTTGAGTCCTTTTGAACTATCTCTGTATTATTCCCTTTACTTGAACTGCATCACCGGTTATAATGAGTATCACTTAATATCATGCTGGAGAGGAGTAGTCCATGAAAACAGTGATTGCAAATTTGATCTAAGGTTTCAGTCAGTTTATAACATGGACCACCTGACATGCATGCTAGAGGATTACCTTACGTGCTTTTGATTTATAGACCTCTTAAGTGTCTAAATATTGTGCTAGTTAAGCTCCCTGAAACACAAGGGGACATTTACAGGTACACGGAGCTTAAAACGGGCCAGTGTACAACAGCACCCTATACTGCCGTTTCATTTCTTAGGAGTCCAAATTGTCTACACGCCTAGAGATTTTAAAGACCTTTTTTAAAGGAATAGTGAAGTTACGTGCCCAGACTTCTTTCCCTGTTGTGGTTCATTTTCTCTACATCCCACTATCTTTTCCACATTAGTAATAATAATAAAGACAAAACCAGCATCCTCTCATAAATCACGACATTTTTGAGCAATCTTCATGGAACACTGACCCCAAATTCGTACTAAATTCTATTTCCTCCCTTCTGTTTATGTGCAGCACCTTGTTTCATAGGAGAAGGGTGTTTGGTGAGTAAAGCACTGGTGATGCCCATGATGCTGGGGTGGGGGAGCAGGTGGTAAATCCTGTGGTGAGGAGAAGGTGGACTCAGAAGTCTGTCTCCTTCACTGTAGCGGAATATCTCTTTTTGAGGGAAGATGAGACATAAGCCTTCTCCCATAATCATCACGGAATCATAGGATGTTTTAGGTTGGAATGGACCTTAAAGATCATCCAGTTCCACCCCCCTGCCATGGGCAGGGACACCTTCCACTAGCCCAGGTTGCCCAAAGCCCCGTCCAACCTGGCCTTGAACCCTTCCAGGGAGGGGGCAGCCACAGCTTCTCTGGGCAACCTGTGCCAGGGCCTCACCACCCTCACAGGGAAGAATTTCTTCCTTAGATCTAATCTGAATCTTCCCTCTTTCCATTTAAAACCATTACCCTTCATCCTATCCCTACACCCCCTGACCAAGAGTCCCTCCCCACCTTTCCTGTAGCCCCCTTTAAGTACTGGAAGGACGCTAGTAGGTCTCACTGGAGCCTTCTCTTCTCCAGGCTGAGCTACCCCAGGTTTCTCAGCCTGTTCTTGAAGAGATATTCTAATACTGCTCCCACTGTTTTGCAGTAGGAATTTTTCTTTCCATGCTCAGCAAGTAGAAATGGATTGTGACTCCTGGTAGGGTACCTACTATTCCTCTACTGTCTTTCAAGAATATCAGACTCAAGACCTGCTAAGAATTATGTTCAAATCTACATTTAAATGTTATATTCATTTTTAATCCCTTAATCTTTACCAATCTCATCTGAATTTGCTGTAAATCTAATGGGTCGTTTGGTTTCAGATGAGGCTCACTACTTCGAATGAACAACTGTACACGTGGACAGCTCAAGACCTCTACACCATTTTAATACTTTTTGTAGGACTTAAGCAATACAAAGACATTGAGCTCAATTTTCGAACAAGAAGAATACCAGTCTAAATAATTTGTGAACTATGTATCCTGCAATCTGTTCCACTTATTTTCACGTAGGGAATCCCATATCCTTTTATTCCTGATGCTTTTCTGGCTAGTAGTCACATTTTCACCACGGTTAACTGTCTGAAACACCAGAATGAATGTATAGAGAAAGAAGGGGAAAAAAGGAAAAACAAAAACCATATTCCAACTGAAAACGGATGGACAATTTCTTGAAGAAGTCGTTCTCTTTCTGTGTAAGTATGCCATTTCAGAGCTACTGGAGGATCAGAAATTTCTGTTGTAGTCTTCAGCTTCATGCTTAATAGGAGTAAGGCCAGGTTTTCTTTTATACTTTGTACAGAGCCATTTCAGCTGAAAGAAGTGAGATATGCTATGCTTTGATATTAAGTATCCCTTGAAGGACTTGAGCTGCTCTAAAGACCAGGAAGTTAATGATATTTTGTCTCGCAGCAGGGTGACTTTTTAATGTATATTTTAGATAATACAGCAGTTCAGTGATAATATTGTAGATTATTGCATTTCCTTCCTGAGGCTTTATATTAAATGGGTAAACGTTTCTGGGCAAGCAAAGCCTTCTTCAGTTTCAAAGTTTTTTTTCTCCTTGTTCTTTATGGCAATGTATTTCTTTTAGAAGGGCTTTGGTGACTGTGTTTTTTCTCCTGGCCTTTGCTGGGAAATGATTCTTCCCTGTGGAGATAGCTAGCATAAAGCATCTGTGCCCCATACTGGAAAACGAAGTAAGACATAGACCTTGAAGGCTGCATATGGACCCATGGGAGCGTGAACTCACTCTCCCATTCACCAGAACAGCAACATCTCAGTTTTATCAACTGAGTCAAACAGCCTTGTAAACCTGAACATGGTAGTTGCTTGTGCAAAGTAGTTTTACACCGGTGTGAATCCATTACTTCATATGCAGTTTCTTCCCTATGGATATGGAAGGTCATGTCCCAGAGGACGGACACACAGTATACTTGTATTGAACCCAGTTCCTCTCTTCTGTAACGCTGCTTTGAAGATTCAGCCACTTGCAGTGACAAGCAGCTAGAGCAGTAGTTGTACTCCGTGGGAACTAGTAAAGTTTGTTTGTGAAGTGACAAATGAGCTTCATCTGGAGACGCAAAAGAGAGATGCACTAAACCCGGCCTATTCCAGAGTTCACTTGGGACAAAAACTGTGACTCACTTGCCATGCTTAGAAATACTTTTCACTGAGATCATAAGCAACAGAAGGCTCATGCACACTGCACTGGAGCACGGGATCGGGGTCTCTGCATGACCACTGAGTAGGCTGGTACATATAGGCAGGGAAGTAGCTGTGCCTGGAGATACCAGCTCATGTCCTGAAAGCAGCACGATCAGCCTAGCAAGAAGCTCCGTATGAGCCGTAGCTAATTCTCCCTGGACCTGTGCCGGACTGTACTGCCTGGGGAGCCCTCGGCATCTGTGAGCTCTAACGCATGGTGCAATACAGTCGTGATGACAAGCTGTCGTATGAATGAATAAAATCTTTCACTCTGTGCTCAGAGATAATTTTATCTATTATAGAGACAATCTGCTTGTGAAATTCCTGATCATTCTTTCTGAAGTGTTGTACTGGATGCCTTAGTCACGGACACAACAAAGTTAGGTGCTACCTGGTGTATAGAGACCAAAGCTCCTGGTGAACAGGAAAGAGATGAGGATCCTGTGCTGTCGTTGGGTTCTGAACCTGCACACAACCTGGCATACCTCCGACCCTAGTGCAGACAAGGAGCTGAGGAGAAACAAGGGTGCTCTCGCTGGATTACACACCTGGCGTACTTCCTCATAAAAGACCACAGAAATTATCCTCTGCTCTGAAAGCATACGTGCTGACAGTCTGCACTAAGGAAAATGATTTACCTATCTGAGCAGATAACAGTAAATGCCTGGCACAGAGCCGTACAGCTCCAGGTCTAAAGATACTGCGGCTGTAATAGGGGGATGAAAATGCATGAGGTATGTTAATTGAGCAATAACTGAAATGTATGATTAAATGAAGAGGTAACCTTTCTAAGGTAGTCCCTCTTAATACGTGTTACTTTGCATTATGCCTTTGGGCTTTTCTGTGCTAGAAAAATGAGCAGAAGTAAGGTCACGTTGGGTTCAGTTAACTCTGACCTAAAGATGACTGCTTTGCTAGTATAGTTGTGCTGCAATGTTTTTTACCTCAAGTGAGCAGGTCAAGAGGTAACCTCGACTCCCTACAGACTCAGAGTGATCACAGAAACAGTGTTTTCTACCACCTGTGCTTCTGCCTTACCCACTGCGTGCATGTACCACCATAGCCTGTCAGACTGCGACGGGCGCCAGGCGCTGGGGGGAAGCATGGGACTGTGAGCAAGAACAGCAGGTGGTTAATTCACACTTGTGGGATTCCTCCCACCAGAATTGGGGCAATCCCCAGCCTGTTTCACCCTGCCGACGGTCAGAAGAAGTTTGTGAAAATTTGTAACTGTAAAGCTATTCACATATCCAGAATATACAATACTCAAGAACAGGAGTTTGACTAAGCACATTGTTTCCATTCTCGAGCATGATCTGATGTTACAGGTATCATGAGGGTGTGGGTTTTTTTGGCAGACAGTTGCCTCATGGCTTTCTGAGTCCACCTTTTATTGCTTTCTGGTTCTGTAAAGGAATTTTTGCCATTTGCTGTTCAGGCTTAATTAGGGCAATGCAATGCCCTTACATGGACCACAGACAGCATGTGCTGTTCTCCCTAGTTGGAAAGGGATTTTACTATTTTCTGCTGGTGAGCTCCTCTCTAGCTCTTCGGATGGTATGTTCTTCCTTGTGCCTGAATGGGTAACAGCTGGGATCCCTTGAGTATAAGTTCAGGCTACTCTGCTCATCTCTGATCAGCTATCTGTGGGTACTCTTGTACCTATCACTACCAAGAGTCCCCCTCTGGCCTTAGTGCATGGGTAACTCAGTGACTTCCACCTGTTTCCTTACCCACTTTTGGCCACGGTAGCTCATCTTATGTCTGGCATTTCTGGTTCTTCCTGAGTGTCTGTGCTGACATGCTGCATAGGTGCTCCATGGTAAGACTGAGGAGGATTAAGGTAATTCAATCCAAATCCAGTTGTGATGCTGAGGAGGAGCCAAGTCAGATAAGCACAGCAGTGTCTCCATTGCTCCGTGATATGAGACATTCACCCTTTGTAGTACATTTAAAAGACATTGGTTGTGCTGAGGTCAGAGAGGGACCTGGGGGTGTTGATTGACAGCCGGCTGAACAGGAGCCAGCAGTGTGCCCAGGTGGCCAAGAAGGCCAATGGCATCCTGGCTTGTATCAGCAATAGCGTGGCCAGCAAGGGACAGGGAAGGGATCTTACCCCTGTACTTGGCACTGGTGAGGCCGCCCCTTGATGAGTGGGTTCAGTTTTGGGCCCCTCCCCCCAAAAAGGCCATTGAATGACTCGAGCGTGTCCAGAGAAGGGCAACGGAGCTGGTGCAGGGTCTGGAGCACAGGTCTGATGGGGAGCGGCTGAGGGAACGGGGGGGGTTTAGTCTGGAGAAGAGGAGGCTGAGGGGAGACCTCATGGCCCTCTACAGCCACCTGAAAGGAGGGTGCAGAAAGCTGAGGATGAGTCTCTTGAACCAAGTAACAAGCGATAGGACAAGAGGGAATGGCCTCAAGCTGCGCCAGGGCAGGGTCAGACTGGCTCTTAGGAAGGATTTCTTTGCAGAAGGGGTTGTTGGGCGTTGGAATGGGCTGCCCAGGGCAGGAGGGGAGTCCCCATCCCTGGAGAGGTTGAAGAGTCGGGTTGACCCAGCGCTGAGGGATCTGGTGGAGTTGGGAACGGTCAGGGTGAGGTTCATGGTTGGACTGGAGGAGCTTCAAGGTCCTTTCCAACTGAGATGATTCTGTGATTCTGTGATTCTGTGAGGTGGCAGGGCCACTGCTTCATGCAGATAAATGTTCATGTCTTGCAACTGTATGAGGACTTGCGCATGATCTCTCTGCTTCACGACTCACAGTTGATTCACCCTGCCTTGCCTTTGCTGTGTTCCATGCCCAGGTATGCTCTTTTGCCTTCCAGGTGTGGACCCAACTTGGCAGCAGTTAGGTAGCCCAGGGGAGCTCCAAGCACCACGAATACGGTGAGTGCAGGCATGACCAGTCGTGTGGACCTCCCCAGCTTCTACTGGCTGCTGTGACTCTGATTTATGCTGCACCAAGGTCAGTCAGGGTAGCTCAGCTGGATGGTAAGGGAGATCAGACTGAAGGCAGGAAAAATTATTTGAGAGCTGTCCTTTGAGTAAATATAAAGACTTTAATTTACAGCCAGTAAGTGGAGCTAAAGCTCCATGAGAGGTTATTTCTTTAGAAAATATATGGTTAAAAATTGCTGATGGAACTTTTTTCTCCCCATTTCCTTGTATTTATTTAGTCCTTTTGTTGCACATAAACAGTCAGGCTGCTGGGAGCTCATGGTGTGAGCTCTTAACTTTTCTATTTCATTCCTTGAGTCACAGACAGAACACAGGATCTTTGCCGCATTGACTGTGCAGTTAGCACTTTCCCATGCTATTTGTTTGTTTTGCAATAGTCCTTCTCCTTGCTAATTTCACACACAAATTTCTCCTGTCGGTTAAACACAAAATAATTTGTGTGTGCGCGAGCAGTTATGTTTGCAAAGGGGACTTTCATATTCTTATTGATCTAATTCAATTAATTTCCTCAGTGGCAATATTGTGTCGAAGCGTTTGAGGAAAGCTGGCCTTTTGCTGCACTGTTACTCAATATCTCAATTCATGTACAACATCTAATATCTACATCTAGAGCTTCGTCTTGCATCCCTTTAATCTCTCTCTACTTTTTCCCTTAATTGGAAACACTTTGCAGTTGCATTTACTGGTCACCATTTTTCCCTGATCTGGATCACTTTCTGCTTTTATTCAGCTTGTCTCCTGTTTAAAAATATTAGTTCTTCATTTGAAGGATTTAGGCAGGAAAGTACTTAGACATGTGTCTACCTTTAAGCGTTTGAGCCGTGCAGTAGATTCCGATGGGACCAGTTATATTTCCAAAGTTAGGGATGTGATTGAGTGCTTCCTTGGACCGAGATCGTTAACACTTCACTTTGACTTATATGGCTAAAAACCCAGCTCAACAGTGAGTAAACGGAGAGGCTCAGGCAATTCTTTGACAATGTTTATTTTTTCAAAATCCATGAGCAATAATACAACCACAAGTCCTTTGCTGAATAAATACAGACGTTTTTTTCTAAACTGGGCTATTGCTTGCAACCATAAAATGTATATTATTGAGCTCAGCTCACAAGTGTGGCACCTTCTCTATTGATTTTAGCAGTTTTCACTGCTAAATTTCACAACTTCCTTCCTTCACTTATTTCACTACTGCCATGCTGGCCATTTAGCTTGAGTTCTTGGCCTGTAGTCTGGAAGAACAAAGATCACAGGACAGCCCAGATCTAGCATGTGATTTCGGAGCAATTCGTGTCTGGCACTAGCAGACCCATAGCCCGTTGAATCTGGCCTTTAATTTATTAAATCTCTAAAATGAGCAGCTGCTATTCGACAAAAGTTCAGCATGATCCATTAAGCACATTTTACTGACATGGGGTGGGAAGGAGAGGTCTGTGGAGTGTTAAAGAAGAGAATTTCTGGCGGGTACTTTTTCCTTTAACGGTGGCTAATTCACCAGTTTTTGCAGACATTCTGGATCCTTCCCTTCCTGGTGCCTTTCCACTGACAGTGGGGGAGATATTCCAAAAATCATTACACACACACACACACAGAGACTTGCTTGTATCACTAAAATCTCTGTGATATGAACAAACATTTGGCATTAGAGTAACACTGGAGAGAGCACCACAGCTGTTTGTGATGCAGGGGGATGGAAGGGAGGATCTACATTGCAGGGTGAGGTTCTGCCAAAGACATTTTTACACTGGGATATTTTTCTGCCCAGCAAAATGCAGTATTAAATCAAGTCAGAACATGCCCATCCCTGCTGTGTGCTCCATCCACAGCTGTGCCTGTAGCAGCATAGCTCTTCCCTCAGACAGCTAAAGAATGTGTGTGGGCATCTATTCCTTTGCCATACGCTGGAGAGGGCCCCACAGTGACAACTAGATGAGCTCGGTGGAGATGGCAGCAGATCCAGGAACACCTTTCCAGAGTCAACAGAAGAACTGAAATAGTTTTAGAAGGCCCTCATTCGATGAGCCTCTCTCAAGAACTAGTCTTTCGGGATAATCAAATCAAAGCATGAATTGTTCTAGAAAAATTAAAATGCTAGTATTCAGAACATTAGGGTCTGAAAGTTTTGTAGATTGCTTAGAAAGCGCTTTATTTTGAGATTTAAAATTCTTTCTTTCTCATCCATTTCTGGAGACTGGGACAACCAAAATGATTTAGGGGTTGGGTTTCATGAAAAGAAGGAATTATTTCAGGTATGAAACTCTTTAAATTTTTGTTTTATTCTTCCAACAGAGGCTTAAACTCGTGTCTATGCTTTTAATGCCTTCCACCTTCCTGATATGCTTCATCGTCCCCTAGAAATTTCTAATACAAGTACTGATTATGAACGCTTTCTTTAAAATATGTTTTGGCTTGTTCAGTACTCTCCTCAAGCCCTCAGACGAAAACTTTTTCCCCAGAATAGTTTTATCTCCTAGAGAATGAATGTGCATTTAATCTTTTTCCAGTGAGAAAAGATGATTGGGTCATCATCTGATTGTCACTTCCATCATGCAGTTGTGTGCACTCAAAGCACTTGAAACACTCTGCCAGCTCTGGATTGGCATTTCTTTTGCCTCTAATGGCTGTTTGGGCAGAAATCAAAACCACTTCTTAAGCTGCTGCTCCCACACCATGAACCTTTGTCACTTTTCAGACCATTTCACCTAAATCCAAGCGAAGGGTTGATTGCTACAAAGCATGAGACAAATGCAACATGTACTTGTAACAAGTGAGCATCTGTACATAGTGGCAGGCAAAATGTCACTAGCCTCCAATGACTGGTGTTTACTCTGCCAAGACATGCCACTTACAGCCAAAGTTACTTGCTACGTTACAAGCAAAGGTTGCGCTTTTGTAAGTGCTGGGCGTACACTGGATCATTTTCTCTCAGCCTGACATTGGACGTTAGTAGCCTTGGACTGGGTGATTACAGCATCCTTGCACTCATCCAGTGAGGAAATGATATGCGGTAGCAGAGTTAAGAAGCTGCTAGGATCTGGCAGAGCCTGGTCTGAAATCATAACAAGAAAGGTTTCGAGGATGAAGCCTAGGGCACGAGGATTGCTATGATTTACCTGCAGCAAGCTGAAAGGTAGCTCACCACCTAGGCTCACATCGCTGGGTGGAAAGAAGATGCTCATGATATATTCTGATTTTGTAGAAACAGCCTCTCCTAAATATTTTTAATGTGCTGTCACTATAACACAAAACTCTTTACGTGGCCAGGCAAAGTACTACCTTCTCCCTCAATGGATAAATCACCCTGGACTCAGTTGCCCAAGTGAGAACAGAGGCATAATTACTACCTGCTATTTCTGTGATAAGAATTTGTAGACCCCTAAGCCCCGAGGCCATTTTCTGCTGTATGAACGCACTGACACATGCCAGGGAAGGTACAAAGGAAACCACAGAGGATGGAGGACAGGAGGAACAGGAGCCTCTGATCCTGCCCACCAGCAGCATGCAGAGTTTGTATGCTCAAAGATAATTTTTAAACAACTGAAACAAACAGGGTTTTTACAGCTCTCTATCCTGTGCAAAGTGATGCTTGAAGAGGTACCTTTTCAAGCAGGAAAAGAGAGTAATGATTTTATGGATTGGGTCAAGGTCCTTAGGAGTAGATTGGCAGGCTTGATGGATCATCATTCTCACAGAGAATCTAGCTTTGCCTCCACAGAAATCAGTGAGAACTTGCTTTTGGGTAACGTTTTTTGAGAAAAGTTTGTGACTTTTCACAAAACAGGAGGAACGTTAAGCCTGTGAATCCCACTAGCCAAAGAACAGTAAATGATGTATTAAGAAAGGTTATGTTTTTCTATTAGCTCAGGGGCCTAGGTGGCACTCAAGCACAAACTAGTTGATTTCCAAGTTGTGTTGTGTTTGCTCACCTTTTCATTCTAAGCCATTGCACCATCTGGCAATATAAGTAGGACAGCTTGGATAACGGAGTCTTAGCCCCAGCAAGAAATGTAGATGTGGCCAAACTTGCCCTTGAAATCTTAGCTGTCCTTCTATGCTTCACAGTGTACAAAGAGGTATGCAGTGGCATACCTTCTCTCATGGAGCCTCATTCACAGCACAGCATGGGCCCTGCTTGTGGACTGAGTCAGGCTCACACAGGGCATGAAATAATTTCATCTGAGGTGCCTTTGTTGTATGTTGGAGATGTTAAACAATGTGCAGTCAATAAGACGAGGAGTGTCAGGAAGAAAAATAAGTTCTTATGAATTGGCAGCTGCCTGACATATTTACAGCAGTAGATGTTATGCTTGCTTCTCCATTTCTTCATCTATTGTGAAAAAAACCTTTGTAGGATATTTCTATTAGGAAGTTGGCAAGTCATTTAAACCACTTTTTTCAAACACAGCATGTGTGTGTTTCTCATTTTCTGGGTGCCTAGCTTCTAGCTTATTTTGGCCTCAAGCCACTGAACACGTTGAGGATAGAGACCGAGACTAAGAACTTAATTCCATGTCCTCTGGGAAGCTCGTGTACAGAGCTGAAGACTGGTAGGTGCATTTGCCATAACCCCTGTAGCTGAGCTAATGTACTGTAGCTTTCTTCACTAGCTAGATTTTTCTACGAAGCACTGTGAGAGTTTGCCATCAGAGACTGAGGAACTCTCTTTATCTATGCGCAGCATTGACCAAATGGGCTTTTACATCAGTAGCCTAAGGTGCCTGCACCATAACTGCGAACTCCAGGAGCAGCTCACCCTGCCAGTTGGCCTAACTTGCTTGAATTCAACTTCAAGCACCTGTTTTTGATCCATGAGCTTTGGTTGAATAAGGCGAAGAGAGACAAAGCTGCTCCTCTGATTATTGCTGACAGTGACTGATCTTTATGTGTAGTCTAAACTCTCCTTGAAGCACTTGAGCAAATGAAGAAACATGCTGGATACTTCCCAAAAAGGTACTGCAGCGCTCATTAGAGCTATATCCAGCTTTCCCTCGTCTTTGGAGAGAAGAGGAAGAAACCTGACAGTTCGTTCCAGTGTGAGCGGATGGTGGAGGAAGTAATTATTCTGATTCAAGCAATGGAGGTGACTTTTCTTGGAGACTGAAGGGGAGCTTTCAGCCTGCTTGTGCTATATAGCTGGTGGTGTTCTGTCTTTAGTTGACTCACAGACACAAAACAGACGGACCCCGCTCCGAGCTGGCTTTGCCCAGGCTGAGCCCGACTTCACCTCTAATTTTGCAGCGCCAGATTATATTCACAAGACGTATACTCCACACAGTTGCTTGCTGTTAATGCTAAATAAACACCTATAAATATTAATTTCTATTAATTCAGTATTTCAACACTGTACAGTAGTTTCTCATTTAAGTGAAATTAAACGTGAGCGAAGCATAGATGTCTATGAACGATATGAAATATTTGCCACAGGCATGATTAAACTGCTCTGGCCGGGTTTTCAGCCACCACTTCCTTAGCAAGAGAGCAACTACCATCAGTTTCCCCAGTCAGTTAATATTCCTGTGGTTAATTCCTCTGCATCGCCAGGACTGAGCAGCTTTGTCTAGCACAGTGAATGTGCCTTCTATAATCTTTGATACTGCCGGTGATAAGATGGGGTTTATTTGCATGGTCTTTCATTTGAGATTCTGTTCACATCCAGCAGCTGGGTGCTTTTCTGTGTATCATATTATCGCTCTAGGCTGTTCAGAGGCCAATATTTCAACACCATAAATGCTGATCCCACTCTAGTCTTTCCCTTATGAGCAGCTGAAGCATCTCTTTTGCTGTTAGTGAAACGTAATCTGAGCTATTGGTTTTGATCATCATATTAGCAGAGGCAGCTGGTACACGGAGAGCTCCCATGTTAACTAACCGGGAAGTTCAAGTCAGCACCAAGTTTGCTTAAATTGGGAAGAGAAGTGGAGTCAAGATACAGAACAGCTTTTGATGTTTTTTTCCGTTTGAATTAGTGTGAAACATAAAGGAAAAAAGCAATGAGGGTAAAGGTTTTTTTGTAAGGGGGAGCCCAATCCTGACTCTACTATAGTAAGAGCTCCCAGCTGAGCTAAGTGGTGCTGCTGTTGTAGCACCAAGCTTTTTCTCGGCTTCTTCTTGGCTGTAACGTGGAAGTGAGACTGGAGCTGGTCTCTGATGTTTGATGTTCTGCATTTGGCCACAGATTTCTCTGATGCCCCGAAGGACAGCTAATCCTTTCAGTGAGCTCTTGGTAAGACCCCTGGGCTGGGAGTGACTGTGGATGTGCTGCTACAGATGCACACGTACAGAGACCTGTCCTGGGACCGAGAGTGGGCAGGACTGGGCAGGACTGGGCACTGTGCCTGTCTGTTGCTGACTCGCTATCAGGAAAGGGTTCATCTGGTGAGAGAGGCCTACCATCACATGTATGGGAGACATGAATTACCTTTTATGTAGGCTGTGGAGGGTAACAATACAAGTTAGTGATGTCCTCTGAGATCTTCTGAGGAAGGGTGCAGTGCACGCAAAAAATGTATGCCCTATCCTATATGGCCTATCCTAATCTGAACTGGTTGGCACTTAGTCCAGTGCTGCAACATGCAGGTCCTCATGGCTCGGGCTTATTTGTCTATCCCTGCTCTTGAGAATCACCTTGTAGATTCAAAGACAAACGTTGAAGGTACTAGTGAGCCACTTTCTGCAGTTCTGTCAAAAATATGGGAGCTTGAAGGTTCATCACATTGGGGATGCAAAAGGGCACTAAATATTTAATACCAAAAAGTTAAATATTATCATAAAAGTAATTTAATATAAATGGCTTTCAGCAAATCCTTATCCATATTTCATGACTGAAATGGGTGGCTGGTTTCTAATGTTTGCATGCAATTAATTTTAATGGGTGCAGCACATTGCTTCCAATCCTTTGTCCCTCAGAGACCCTGGCCCTATCAAGAAAAGCAAATAGCAGGACATCAAATGTCAGTGACACAGAGGGTGATGCAGCGCCCTGTGTATGGATCTGGAAATGACAAGTTAATAGGCTATTGATAGTTCCTGAAGTGTATCGAGAGCAATCTTTCTGTGTACCTGGGGGTAAACGAGGAATGGCAGGAACTCCATAAGGTAAAGGTATCTGAAAATATGAATATAAGTTAGGGACATATAAAACTTCCATTTTTCATGTCTTGGTAAGGTGTGATCTGAAGTCCATTTAAATAGGTGGCAGTCTTCCCACTGATCTTACAGGGCTTAGGAGAGGCCTTCAGTGAACTTTATGTATGTATCAGGGATATCAGAACCAGCTTTGCTTGGGTGAGGCCAAAGAAAAGTTTGCCGATCCTCCAAACTCGTTCATGCCCACTAAGATCCCCTGTGAAGGATGAAACCACAAGAGGAAACAGAATCTGTGTGTTGTGAATGCTTTAAGATGTGGAGTTTGCTGGATGTTCCGGACTGCATAAAGAAAAAGATGTGTAAGGTGTCTGATGACCTTTGAAATAGTAGCAGAGATTTTTAAAGCTAACCAAATGTGTCTCAGACCATTAAACTGGACAGAGAAAGAGTCTGGCACATTTGATTCCAGAAGAAATTTCTGCAATGGTAAAAGGGAAAGAAAATAGGTGCTGCAAAACACAT
This sequence comes from Strix uralensis, assembly GCF_047716275.1. Lineage (NCBI taxonomy): Eukaryota > Metazoa > Chordata > Aves > Strigiformes > Strigidae > Strix > Strix uralensis. Next base: position 3,659,490 of record NC_134000.1, read on the forward strand.
TCTACCACTAAAACTAACTTCATTGTGGGCTTCTGGGAATGAAAGTCTCCAGCTTTAATTAGCGCCAAGCTTAACTGTCTTCTATTTCAACCCTGAATATTAATTAGTGATGCCCTTGGGGTAATCAGCCCTTGTGGATCTCTGAGAAAAATGAACTGATTAGTAGATTGACCTTGACAGTTCCCAGGGAAGAAGATGAAAATACACACTGTTCAACTATGCTGCACTGTAAGCTTAACTTAGCGTAATCTAGTGAACTGGGAAGCCCAAAGGAAGAATGAGGGAAACTTAATGAGGAGGTTAGTTACAAAGGGTGCCATTCATTTTTCCACTTAAAAATGAAAAATTTTTTTGCATTCAAGCCATGAGAGGAAGTTTAAGGGCTGGATACCTGAAGTTGTTTAATACTTGCATATCCATTTAATTTAACCAACACTCATCATCTATTATCTGAGCTTTGACAACTTGCACTTAGAATATCTGGAAATATTTTCAGAAGAATCCCACTCTAATTGTATAAACCCCACAAAATGTTCCTCTGAAACACATCTCAAGTTTACTGTTTGCTGCTTCCCAACAAGCAGCTGATGTTTTCAGGAAACAGAAGTTTTTGGAACAAATGGAGAGAGACCTAGTATAGTACAACACCAGATTTGGAGTCAGGAAATTCTGCCCTTAGCTCCCTCACAGTGGGTGACTTTGCTGTGGATTCTTCGCTGGGTTCTTCCAGGATTGTGCAATCCTGGACAAATGAAATGTGTCTGCTTGCCTTTTCTGAGTATGAATGAGGAATAAAAATCTGTGTTGTCTGAGACACCTTGTGATCTGTTGATCTGAGATGCTTAGAATGTAAAAAAAAACCCTTTAAAAACTTTCTATCCCTTCATAACCTTTTGTATTAAACTTTGCTGCTTCTCCTCCTACAGCCTCTTATCCAATGATTTACCCTTGAATAAGTGTGTTATACCATTTCCTACTTTCTTGTCCTCCAAGTACCTCTTACAACATGGAGCAGCTCCTCTGTCTTTCCTGTGCCGTTCATACCTCCTGAACCCCAGCTAAGAATTCCACATGACCAAAAGTTGCCGTTCAAATATGCTTTTCAGTTTTGATTTCCCAAAAGTGATCAGCAGATGTGAAGAGTCATTACTGTGAAACTGTAGGTTTGTATTTCAAAGCAAATTTGAAACTAGATAAGCTGCAAAAAAGTACTTTAGGCAATGAAAGAATCTCACTCTTACACTGAAAAATAGAAAAGATAAGTAGTGATGTGCTCTTGGCACACAGTTAGGTGGTCTGGAGGTTTTTTTTATTGTTATTGTGGGGTAAAAGTGAGATAACATCATGATGTGCATTCCCTAATAGAAGTTTCTAATATAGGACATAGAGTGATACTGGAAGGGTAGATAAGAGAATTCTAAACTCTGTAAAACTCATTGATGTCATCTTACCCCTAAGAACAAGTCAAACAAAAGGCATCTATATATAGTACTTTGAGAAAATTTGATGCTAATTGAAGGTGCTAGCTTTTTTTGATATCCCCGCAGACTGAGATTCTCACGTTATCAGTGTAGGTACAGCAGAGCTTGAAGCCATCAGAGGAAGTAGCGGGGCAGGGTGCCTAGAAGAGCCCCTGCTAAAGGCGAGGGGCAATTCATGCCGTATAGCCCCCTCAGCAGTAAAAATCTCCAATGTAGCTGCCAGCAAGGGAATCGGCTTGTTTTGATGATTCAACGCAAACATCGTGTATGTGCAAGAGTGAGGCTTGCTGACAGTAACAACAGGATGTCTGGTGCTGAATGAACCAGGAACACACTGAGTCAAACTTTGGATAAAACGTCGTGCTGGTCAGGTTGGTGTACAAAGAACCTGGAATGGTTTTAAATAGATGCAGGAGGTGGATCAGGAAGCAGAAGGTAAAGGCGAGCAGGAGGGGCAGTGGCAGAGGCCATGTCCCATTATTGCTTTGCTTTGCAAAGGCAAAAAAATCCAGAAAGCAGACAGGCTGGGGCTGGGCTGGAGGTGGTGGCTCCTCCCGTTGGGGATGAGAGAGTGACTCCCCACCAGTAGCCTGTGCTACTTTTGCCATTTTAGAGGCAAAATCCTGCCTAGTCAGGACTTTTCAACGTGCATTTTGTTCTAGCTCTCCCTGGCCCTATTTCCTCATTCCTGGGACTGCAAATTTCAAGGTTTCTATTTTTTTCTGTAAGTGCTGCATCGGAAAGAGTGATCCTACTGCAGCAAGGATTGCCTGGGTAAAGTGTAAATTAACCTAAATGGAACTATTTTAGGTACCTAAGGTGGTTCTTTTAAAGCCAGCTCAGTTTTCTGTATGTTACACTGAATTCTGCAGAATACAAATATCACTGCCATGGAATTAGAATTAGATTCAGCATATCAAAATGTATTGAACATTCTGGGATGGTGATTTTAGTCCTCTGTACCACTGAATGTCTGCCAGATATAAACTTAATGTCAGTCCTTTCCATTGCCTAGCAAGTTAGAAATAATATAAATAAGCTGGCTGAGAGCCTGTGATTAACATTTTAAATTTTCTTTGCTTCTCAATGTTATACACCTTCCTGCTTGTAAGTGGTTTTGGAGAGAAGTTGCTTTTTTGGTGTGACATGACTACAGGGATTCCGAAACCACCGGAATACCTCACGGAAGTGCTGAAGGACTCTCGGTATATAAAGAAACGCACCACTCTCAGACAGAGACGTCCGGACTGTTAAAGCTGGCAGCACTCTGGGAGGGATGTGGTGCCCGGAGCACTGGAGGCTGCTGTGAAGGTATTAGTAGAACAGTGGGGGTGGCTCTGAACTAAAAAAACAAGTCATGGAGGAGCGGTTTCACTCATTGATTGACTTGTGTGTACCTGAGTAAAATTTAAGGAAGAAATGCTTAGGGACTGCAGAAAAATGGGCAAGTATTTAATTCTAGCTACTATCGCTGTGTTTACTTATTTCAACCAGCATTTTATGATTTATTCATTCAGACATAAATCTGCATTTTGCTAAAGATCTGAGGGAAATAATGTGGAAGCCCCAATGATTTTCTCATAAATTTCTGTTTCCTTTAATTCCTTCATGGCAAAAGCCCAGATTATTACATATTATGGCAGTCGCTACCGTGAAATTTGCTTGTGCTTATGTTGTGGTTTCACCTGGCAGGCAGCTAAACACCACACAACCAGTCGCTCACTCCCCGCAGCGGATGGGGAAGAGAATGGGCAAAAATGGTAAAACTTGTGGGTTGAGATAAAGACGGTTTAATAGGACAGAAAAAGGAGGGAAAATAATAATAATGATAAAAGAATACACAAATCAAGTAATATACAAGGAAATTGCTCGGGCTGCCACCCCTTGGCTGACTCCCCCGAGTTTATATTTTGGGTGTGATGTCCCCATACCCCTTTGGCTAGTTTGGGTCAGCTGTGTCCCCTCCCAGCTTCTTGTGCCCCCCCGCCCCCGCTGGCAGGGCAGTATGAGAAGCTGAAAAGTCCTTGACTTGGTGTAAGCACTGCTCAGTAACAGCTGAAACATCAATGTGTTATCAACATTATTCTCATCCTTAATCCAGACACAGCACTGTACCAGCTATCAGGAAGAAAATTAACTCTATCCCAGCCAAAACCAGGACAGTTTAGCCATAGAGTGAACCCATCTGTTACAAGAATGCTGACAAGCATTTACATTTACATTGAATTTATAAAATTTGGACTTTGGTCTAAGAAGCAACAAAGATCAGAGGGCCTAGGAGAGTCCTCCTGGACTCATGGGGCTGTGGCAGGTCCCCAGGAGCAGGCTGGGCTCAGTGGTGGGGCAGCACTGGGAGCTCAGCACCATCCTGCGGTTACTCTCTTACTGGTGGAGTCGGAGACTGCAGGCTCTGCCACAGGTTTCATGGGTGACCTGTGGATCTGCGCTTCCTCCTGTGCACCTTAGGGCATGATTATAATTTCATACCAGCTGGTTTCATTGTCTGGAACTGTCTTTCGTTCTGTTGCTTCTAAAAGACATCATCACTTTTAAAGTACAGGACTTTGAACCTCTGCCTGGACTGGTCTTTCTAAAATTTCCTCCTCACCTAAAGCTTTCACCTTTAGGATCTCAATTTCCTTCAAGTTTTGTTTTGTTTTGTTTTCCCTGGGGGAAAGTAAGAGGTAGGAAGAAAAAACTCTGCCTGGATCAGAAGCATTGCCAGGGTTGGCAAACTGCTAATTTCTGATTGCTATGTTGGAAATTTTTCAAGGCAGTGCTGGTGCTCCATTTAAGATGGATGTATTAGGAAAAATACCAAGCCATCAGTTTCGAAACGTGAGGTAAAGAAGCCCTAATATGCCACAAGACTCCCCAGCTTTAAAACACCATCCAGGACAACACAGGCAGGCAGGCTGGCTACTTCTGCACTATCTCCTGAACAGGTTAACAATTAGTTAATTGGTGCTGCTAATTACAACATTCATTAAGCAATCCCAGGCGGCAGGTTTACCCTTCCTAGCCACATCCCTGAAACATTCTCAATAGGATTTCATGCACAAGTGGAGGTAATGGCACTTTCTGCCTCTCTTGCACACAAACATAGCATGGGAGCATAAGCGATATTTAGCCTCCCGTGTCATGTACTTCAGCTCCACCCAGATTACGTCCTGGCCTCATTTCAAAGAGAAGAACTGTGTTGTTCTGTTACAGAAATGCTACTCTATTTTGGTTATTAATTTCTACACAGTTTGCCCAGTAGAATAAAGATGTTTAGTTTCATGAGGATGATACCATCAATAATGCATGTGACTTATAAAGAAACAGTGATTTACTTTGCCCAAGTACTGTACAAACAGTAATTCATAATAATTTGTATCACCATAATCTCAGACATAAAACCCCGGAAGGATGCATTAGGCTCCGTGTAATCAGTCTTTCCCACACTGTTTTCTGAGTGGCTGTAACTACTGGTTCAAAGCAAACCACCCCAGTTACAGGTTCTTGCGGGGATGCCCCGCTGACTCCTGCTCCTCAAGCCACCAATTAACATTTCTGGAGTTCTGTGGTTCAGGTACACTGTTTTCTCATCTTCCCCACAAGAAAGCCAAATACATCAGGTTGCTTCTCCACAAGGCTTGTTCCACCACAAAGATTCTGCCTTGTGCCTCTCTACCTAATTGATTCAATATCCTTGTTCATATTTCAGGTGAAAATTCCCTGCTTTTTCTATGCTTTTATCTCTTCAGCTCTTTTTTCCTCCTCTCTTCTGCTTTAACTTCAAGGCAATGCAATACATTGGTTAGAAGCACTGGCTGTAACAGGTAACGTGGATCATATTTCTGACTGAGCTATTTTGGGGTGAAAGGAGTAAGGCATCCTTGCCTCAGTTTCCCAGTCCATTCAAGGTTGCAACTGTCAGGTGAAAGACACTGTGTACGGAGAGTAGCATTGTCCACTCATATAGCTCTTCTATAGGGCTCCATAAATACTTCATTGACTGTCCAGAGAAGGGCAACGAAGGTGGTGAAGGGTCTGGAGCACACGTCGTATGAGGAGTGGCTGAGGGAACTGGGGTTGTTTGGTTTGGAGAAGAGGAGGCTGAGGGGAGACCTCATCGCCCTCTACAGCTACCTGAAAGGAGGGTGCAGAGAGGGGGGATGAGTCTCTTTAACCAAGTAATGAGCAATAAGACAAGAGGGAAAGGCCTCAAGTTGCGCCAGGGAAGGTTCAGACTGGATATTAGGAAGTATTTCTTTACAGAACGGGTTGTTGGGCGTTGGAATGGGCTGCCCAGGGAGGTGGTGGAGTCCCCATCCCTGGAGGTGTTTAAGAGTAGGGTCCACATAGTGCTGAGGGGCATGGTGTAGTTGGAAACTGCCAATGCTAGGTTAACGGTTGGACTAGATGATCTTCAAGGTCCTTTCCAACCTAGATGATTCTGTGATTCTGTGACTTGCTTCTACTGTTAGCACAATTTGTGTAATTCTCTAGATATTCTTCAGTCTGTAAGGCTTTTTGTGATACATTGACATGAATGATGTTACATGAAGTTTATGGTGATGATTTCAATAAAAATGTGGCGATGCACTACATGCTCTAGTCTGGGGGTCATAGACACTACTTTTCATTTTCCTTTCTTTCGCACGGGGAAAGCCCACGTGTGTTTTCCAAGCACCGTGTGCACTCTTCACTCTCTGAAGCCCAGGTTACTTATCTCAATGAAATATTCATGCCATGAAGGTGAACACTGTGCAGCCAAATTTCCTTCTGAACACATTGCAGAAAGAACTTTTAACAAGGCCTCTCAGATGATGCCTACAAGAAACTGTGCACAAAATTATCCCATTTAGAAGGCATTGTACAAACTCTGTGGCAAGTGTATCATATGAGTGCTTATATAGATAATTTTGGAAGGGTAACCAAAATGCAATCCTACCTAAAATTAAGAGGCCAATGAAAACCCGGAAGTCTCCTTTCTTCGTGATTCTTTACAGCACATTCCCACAATGTTTTTGCTCTTTTTCAGGCTTTTCTGGAAGCTGATGAAAAGCCCTTGAGAAAATCTCATCAGGAAAGGATGATCTCTCCTGCCAACTAATTTTAATATATTCTTCATAAGGCATTGACTAGAATAGTTGCTTCAGTGTTTCAGCACACCGCTGGAATCAATCGCTATATGGTGTAAGGGGATGGCGTTGGCGTGTGGTTCAGCTCTGTAGTGCTGAACACTTTGAGTTCAGCTGGTGAATGGACCAGGCCCTGCTCTGTGCTGGGCTCTGAACCACACGTGACACCAAACGTTCACAGCACGTTGACCTCCAGAGGACACTCTCTGGGTCTGGCCAGGTCATCTTCTCTTGAGGAAAGGAGTCTTTTTTCCCAGAGTTTCAAAGTCATTTCCCCCGTAGCAATTTTCCTTTTAACTGTTTTTTTTTTTTTCTTAGTGTTTCAGATGAACTTTCATTTATTTTTTAGCAGATTTTTAATTATCCTGGTGCCACACTGAGATGTGGCTGAGATGGAGACTCCAGCCATTATTCAGTCACAACTGCAGATCACGTAGGTATAATTTCTATGGTAACTGACCCATGTTGGGTAGAAGAAAAAAATGCTCAGAACTAAAGGTTAATTGCTGTTTCACTTATACATGTTTTGTGCAACTCCAGTGTTGCAAATTGAGTATGCAATTAGAATGAGATTATTAACAGATTGAGCATCTTTTTTGTTACTTGGATGTCTGAAGAACTACTTGAAATATTTTAGAAATAGTGACTCCTTTTTTATACACTCTCATGCATGGGAAATCCCCGCCAGCTCTTTTTTTTTAAAGGGAGAAGGAATGTACTTGCCACTGCAGAGGGAAACCATTTTCTTCTTATATAATAGAAAAGATGTACCTCTCATTATTCCCCTGTCTGGGACACGAATAGCTTTGTGTGATCATTGTCCTAGAAGACCATCTAGAAAAAAGCACAAGGAAAAATAACTAACTAAACAAATCAACAGCCGAAATTTCTCTTGCTTCATCCACAACAAGCTACCATTCTGTACAAGGCTTTGGAAATTCTTTTGCTGCTCGACCTGTGCCCTACGCACTGGAGATCTGATTATTTGCAACACGCCGGTCTTCGAATGAAATAGCTCAGGTCTTCAAAAATGTACTGTCAAAGTGTCTGATTTCTCTTTCAGGGCATTTTCCAGATTCATTTAAGAAAAAATTATTCTTTTAATTTAAGAAATGAAATGCGCGTTGACTAGTTTTCTCTCCTTACTCTATTTACTGGCTCTGTGAAAATGCTTGATAAGTACACTGGAGGTTAACAGTGCAACTGAAAAAAATTTTTTTTGCTTTCTTTTACTTTTCATGGTCAAACGTTATGGACTTCACTGCTAGAGATATATGTATGATGAAATATTTAATTTACTGAAATACTGAGACAACTGGTACTTATGGATTATAGTAAATTTAAACTTGGGACTGCCTAATCTGGACTATCACTTTAACTTCTCAAGCATGCACATTTGTGTTGTACCATTCGTGAAAACAATTTTTTTCATTTTTTTCCAGTATCTCCACCTTGTTTGTTAGGATATTGGACCCAGTACAACTTGCTTCAAAAAACTTGCATCTTTTTACATTTATACCAGCCAAAATGACTCTCTTGGGGCAAACATTTGATATCCTTCTAAATGAGCATGTAAATTTCTAGTAACTTTTCATTATTTTATTTATTCTGTAGGAAGAAATATCTCCACATGATCTTTTGCAATTAAAATTCTTCCAACAGTTCTTAAGGAACTCCGGGGATTTCTCTCTTCTCATGGATCTCAGCAGAGTGAATTAATCTATGTTCAAACAAAATTAGAGATGTAATTACTTTACAACCTTTAAAAGAGTAATTATATTCCTAAACCAGTCACCCACGTTTTGGGGACCCTATTGCAAATGCTTCTGGCCTCTGTTGCAGACTTACTCCTTCATACTCCCTAGCAGAACAGAAGAGTTAGATTTTTGAGTGCCTTGGGTGAAAACCGATGTCCTGTGGGTTGACTGGGTACCATTTGGTACTTCTGGCTCTGCTTTCTTATTGTTTTGGGAATTGCAACTCAGGACCTATGAGTGACATGCTGAGGGTAAGAACTCTGCTTAAATTGAATGAAGAAAAAGTTGCTAGGGGTGCTCAGGACTAATACTTTTCCAAACAGTAAAAAATTTGTCATTTGTCTGAAAGTCAGTAAAATGAGAAATATTATGATACATCAGGTGCTTAGAAAATATTCCCTTTCAGCACACATTCATGAAAAAAAGTTATAAAATATCTTGCAGTTCTATATTTATTGCTTTTCTGTATTTCCAAATTAAATCTGCTCATCTGACAAATACAAAAAATACTTTGCTTGAAACTAAGTCTTAGATCTGATAGGCTGGTGCTTGCCTGCAGAAAAAACAGAAAAACTCTATTTTTTGAATACAGCAGTATTATTGATAATCTATGTGCTAGTTTCCTCACAAACTTTTTAGTCCTGTGTGATTACCAAGAATAAAATGTAACAAATGGTTTCAGTTTGCAAAATCAGCATAATGTTACATATCCGTGTTAGAAGTGCAGAAATGTATAACTCTAAAGCAAATGATGTCTGTCCTAATTTCATACAATGAATATTCAGCATAGTATTTACATAATAACAGCAAATGTTCTTATTTAAGTCTAAAAATTGAAATGTGGGATAACTTTTAGGAACACCTTAGAACCCTTTCTACCTGTTTTTAGTATCTCAGTGTGCTGGTATCCAGATGTTTAAATATCTTTAGTTAATTAAAGATGTACAGGAGGGCTAGGAGGGATTTTTAGAAACAGCACAATCTTATCAATATGATTTTAACAGACCCTCCTGGTTTTGGCTGGGATAGAGTTAATTTTCTTCCTAGTAGCGGTACGGCGCCGTGTTTTGGATTTAGTGTGAGATAATGCTGATAACACACCCATGTTTTAGTTGTTGCTGAGCAGTGCTTATCCCAAGTCAAGGGTTTTTCAGTTTCCCATGCTCTGCCAGCAAGGGCGTGCACAAGAAGCTGGGAGGGAGCATGGCCAGGACAGCTGACCCCAACTAGCCAGAGGGCTATTCCATACCATAGGATGTCATGCCCAGTATAGAAACTGGGTGGGGTTGGCCGGGAGGGGCCGATTGCTGCTTGGAGAGTGGCTGGGCATCAGTCAGCGGGTGGTGAGCAATTGCATTGTGCATCACTTGTCTGTTCTTCGGTTTTATTTCTCTCTCTCTTTTTGCTATATTCATTTTCACTACAATTATTATTGTTATTATATTTTATTTTAGTCATTAAACTGTTCTTATCTCAACCCATGAGTTTTACTTTTTTTTTCTGATTCTCCCTCCATCCCACCAGGGGCAGGGCAGGAGTGAGCAAGTAGCTGTGTGGGGCTTAGTTGATGGCTGGGGTTAAACCATGACACAGACTCATAAAATACATACGTGCATGCTATCAGAAGATATCATGTAGGTAAAATGCTTAATTACTGAGTTAGAAAAAGACCCTACATCCCAAGCAGTAATACAGAGCTTGATCACGTAGGTATCAACTGGGTGAATAAGATGATATGAGACGCCCAGCTGACTTATCTCACAGGTACCAAAGGTGTCTACTAGCTATCGTTTGGGCACCCCAAGCTGCCTGACCCACCTGGCTGGAGAGTTATTGAGATTGAATTGAGATCGAGATAGAAACTGGGTTGTCCTATAGAAGAAGCCTGTATGGTTTCATAAATGTTGAAGATGATGCCTTTTTGTCTGACCAGCTGTTTAACTGGGTTAAAGAAATCTACATTAGTAAAAAGACTTAAATCCAGGTTTACTGTCCATCTAGGACCTATTTCAAACCTGCAAAAGTAAGAAGGATCTTGATAGGTTACTCTGCTAATAAGGCAACAGCCTTTTGAAGACACTGGAAGAGAATATCTAAACTTTTGAAGAAAAATTAAGCTGCCTGATCAAATTCTGGTAGTAATTATTACAGGATACTGCTTCCTGCTTGAGCAGTCACATCATTTGTTGATATCATTTAATCATTGCAGAACCTCATGCCAAGCAAAGATGAAGGTATTTGTGCAGCTGGATGAGCCTTTGAAGATCTTTTGGGATGAAAGACATCATAAAAACTAAAACACTGATGGTTGAAAATAAATGTCCAGCAGGACCACTGAAAAGAAAGAAATGAAATGTCTTCTCAAAGGTAGATTTTCTCAAGTAAAGCAGGTGATTTCACCCTGCCCTTTACCACTACCTTCTAAACACTCACTGCTGCCCAGTTTTTATGTGACACCTGGGTGTCCTGGGTGGTACCGGGTGGTAACCAGGGTGGTACCTGACTACTTGCCTAATGGTCTGAACACAGAAGGAAGAGAAAGAAAGGGTTTTTTCTGTATATTCTGGCTGTTTCTCTCTTGTGGTGGAAAAGTATGACATGTTTGGAATATGCCAGCTGCCTCCCAGTTGTCTCTTCGTAATCTTCATAAATATCCACTGAGAAATGCTAAAGAAATTAGGTGAAAGCCATATGGCCCTTTTCTACTTTGTTAAGAGCTGCAGGAGAGATCCTTAAAGTTATTATAAAGATGAAAAAAAGGTGTTAGGTATCCTGGTCACATATGCTCTGAGCTGATCGTTTATGCTATTGAAGCATTTTTTAGAGAAACATAAATTCTCATAATTTAATAAAGAAAATTATTTTGTTGCTTGTGCATATCCTATGAAGTCGAGTCAAATACACTCCTGCTAAGTTATGTGACTTGCAAATGAACACAGACCAGGCCACCAAGGTAGAAGAATGTGTCTGTTTCTGTCCCTGCTTTCTGTCCCTGCTTTCTATCAGGTTTTTCTTGATATTATGGCTAAGTTTTTATTTCATAATGGATTTAGTCTTTGCCCCAGAGTGTATCAGCAGTACTGCATTTCTATGGTACTTTCATTTAAGGCTATGAACACACTAAGCACTCGTTATGGCTTAAGACATGAAGTAGTAAAGTGTCAGGCTGACGGTACACTGGAGGCGAGTGAGGCTCAGGGAGGTCATGGGGCCATGTGGTGATAGTTCCTGGTCATAAGGTTCCCAATTCCTTTAATTTTCTTGCTCTGAAGAACAAGGATATGCTGGGTGTGTTCCTGGCTGCACCTGTTATGATTAGTGTCCCACCTTGTGACAGGATTCAGGATGAGAAAGATAATGTTCCACCTCTACTGGTCGATACTCTCAGTTTCTCTGGCTGTAGATCTCTGTCACGTGCTGTCAATATGCAGCCTCATAGTAATAGCAGAACTGCATAGCAATATGTAATATGGGGAGATTTCTTGAGGTTTTCAAGACCTGACTGAGCAGTCTGGTCCAACCCCATAGCCAGCCCTCCTTTGAGCAGGTGGCTGGACTGGAGACCTCCACAGGTCCCTCCCAACTTGAACAACCCCATCAGTCTATGACATAGATTCACAATTTACAGAAGCTTGTAAGCTTTTCTCCAGAAACTATCCACATGTATGCCTAAGCCTCAAGTAGATGTGAGGGATTTTGAAGTTGCTTACCCTTTAGTAGGGTCTATGTCACACCTTGTCATGTGCCAACTGCTTCATTTGCTCATGTCCTTTGGTCTAAAATAGAGCAGAATGGCTAAGGCAAATTTGGGAAACATGGACAAGAAGGCTCTCAATTTAATTTGTTGATCCCAAGGGCATGGCGTTTGCAACAGGAAACGTCACTGGAATCACAAAGAAATTGAGTGTAGGTGGTTTCACTGACGGCTTGCTAGGTGTGTCAGTCTCTGTTTGCTGGGCAATCACCAGCACTGAAAACACAGTCCACCAAGAAGTATGTGAAGGACAGCCCTAAGGAGACAAATGGTAACTGCCTCCCTTGCTTCACAGTGAAACCTTAGACCTCAGGGAAAGGCTTGTGCTTGGGCCTAGGCTACAACTGATGGCATGAGATGAAGGACCTCTCCGAAGAGGCTTCATCTTCATAGTTTCCTCGTATAATATGACTTACTCCATTTAATTTTGGTGCTGTGTAACCCCAAACACTTTTTAGTTTGACAGGGGCTGACACTGTGTTTGGTGCCCTGAGACTTCTCAGAGAAGATGGAGAAGGGAGTGGTATAGACATGGGTGATTTACTCCTCACAGGGTGCCATGGTCTTCTGGCATAAATACAACCACATAAGCATTTATCTGGCAATAAAACACTTTCTGCTGCAAGTGTGCATGTTGGCAGTGGCAGCTCTGGGTAGTTCAGCCGTTCTTTATTAAAGGTTGCCGTTAGCGTGGACATTTTAAAATACTGGTCTGTTCATCACTGTGAAGGATTTACAGTGAGATTTTCATGTGGAAATAATTCCAAATCCATTCACCAATATTTAGAGTCCCCTTGACTTTTAGGTCAAATACAAAATTATTGTTTCTTCAGGAAACCAAGTGTGGAAGGCAGACATCCACTGACATCCCACTCCTGCAGAGCTGGGCACAAGTGTAAACAGGACCATAAACTAAGGAGATTATCACTATGGACTTCAGTTTGATAAAGCTAGTACGGTGTAGTCCTAATCCATGGCTGTGCCTCCTAAAAGATATGGTGATAGAAACAAATAGCAGTTTGTTTAATAGTAATAATGATATTGCTGCCAACAGTGATAATGATCATGATGGCGATAATAATAATGAGAATGATGATCATAACAATAATGCTTGTTTATTTGCATGTACTGTATAAATTCTTTCTGCTTAGCTGCAGCCCAGACCAGCAAGTCAAGGCTCAAGGAATCATGTCCATTAGCTACGTTTTGAACAGGCTTGGACTGGCAGAATGTGCAACTCAGGGAAGATCAGCCTGCCTAGGAAGGAAGTGGAGAAGTGAGATGCTAGTTTTGTTCTTTCTTCATATTTTTTTTTTTAATTGCAGATAGCCAGATGTTTTTTCTTCACTGATTGGCTTTTGTTTTTTTCAGCTGTTCTTTTTGAGGAGAAGTTATCTCAATGGACATAATTCAGCTGGTGAGCTGCTTAGGTTGTTCATAACAAGCATTCCTTAGACTAATCACTACAGAGAGCTCACAATTTCCATTGCCTGACTGGTCAGCTGAGTTATTTGATATGGTTTCTATTTTCTACGAGTTGTCCAGAACAATAAATTTTTATGCATCTGCAGCATTTCACAAGTTTTCAGTCATGAAAAATTGTCTATATTTGGAAAAATATAAGCTCCTAACAAAGCAAACAAAATTCAGCTGTTCAGATCTTCACACAAGTGAAGCTGAAATCATGATCAGAGCTACTCACATGTCCTCACAGCTCACTTAGGTGTGCATTTGCAGGACTGAACATGTGGTGAGAGGACTGTGACAGAAACGGGACAGCAAAGTCATGGAGAGATGCTTTCTAAGGGGCCCACAGGAGGTACATGTACCAGGAGAGACTGAGCTACCTCCAAGGCATGTAGGAGTTGAATAGGAGCCTGATGGTACAAGGAAGATGCTCTCTGCAGCATGGCCCTGATCTGGTCCTTAGTGTGCTCTGCAATTGTAGACTACCTGCCTGCCAAGAGGGGACATGGGTGCACTCCAGCTCACCGTAGGCCCTTGTTTCCTTGCAGGAGAACTCACATACAAAAGCTGAGAAGTCCAGGAAGATTCTTTGTCTGGCTACAGAGCCTATACAGCAACCTATTCTAAAATGCCAGTGCAACCATTGGGATGAAGATACAATGGAGAAGAGCAGTGACAGACACTGCAGGGAGCTGGGGACACGACAGACTATTTGCTCAAATACTCAGAAGTGGCTTACTATAAAGTGCTACAACACAGCAACACAGAGTCAGCCAAGGTACCAATATCAAGCTAGATGTACCAATATCACACCGGACGTACCCATAATAGCTAAAGATAAGTTCAGTGCTGAAAGCAGGAACAACATCACAATTGTAAATATGTGGGCGACAACGTAACAAAAGACGGATGAGTTCTGGCAGTGTAGTTAAATATCCAGTGTGGACAGTGGAAGCATTAGTGTGCCTTTCATTACCTTTGCACTAAATGTGCAGTGCTCGGCACTTTCTGGCCATAAAGTTAATTCTGTGTTTACTGAAACAGATGGATAGATAAGCTTCCAGCTGCAGAGCACTCATCTAGGGGAAAAGATGAAAGGGACGCAAATTCATATACAGATCAAATAAGACTACAGAAGATTTCTATTCATAGAATCCTTTGGATTGCAAGGTAGATCTCATGGGTCTGTTCCCACACAGAAGAACAATTGATTTGAAGCATTAATATTATCCTTGTATACAGAAATTTTCCTGAAGAAACTTCGTTAGGATTATCATAATAAGGGCAAACATTGGTGCTACTCAGTTTTTCAAGAGATTCTGCACTAAAAGAGGTTGAACTAGAACAGACTTTATCGTATCCATTCAGGCTTCTGTCCATCATGTTTTCTTCCTAACACACACAGCTCTGATTTAAGCAGGGGTCTACAGAGCTGAGACACCATCATGCCACATGTGAGGATCTGCAGTACTGATGCTTACAGATGGGACAGTAAGCACTGTATAGTCTATCCTCTCAGGTAAACCTGTGCCTGGCAAAATCCAACACTGGGTGCTTCAAAGGAAGGGAATATTTATTCACTGACTGAGCCATGAACAATGCATCTTTGGGTTTCTATTCTGACCCTTGTATTTCCCTAGCCCCACCTTTGTGGAAATAGCAGAGCTTCAGCTTTGTAAGTCTCTCTGTGCAGTACGTGACGCAACGCAATAGTATTCACATTTATGATGTGTTTATTTGGAATAGCATGGCATCAAGATACAAAGACATAACCCTGGTTTGTTACCCTGACATGAATGTCTCAGAATGGGGATGGCATTTGGTCACTCAAAGTGGACAAAACCAGGTGAACAGTGAGGTCTCCGTTGCCTGCTTTATTCGGTGCTGCAGCTCCTTTACTGACCTTTCTATAAAACACCATTGCCTTTGTTCCTGCGAGTTATGTGCATAAGGAAGCACCTGCTATCCTCTCCCGCCGTTTGAAAGCAGCTCTTTAATGCAATACCACTCTTTACATCACCCTGACAAATTCATAGAGAAACTCTCCACTGGTTCTCTTAAGTGAGCGCCTTGTTCCAATTATGAGGCTGACAGAGAATCTGCTAATAGGACAAATTCAAAACTAAACAAACAAATCGATGAGGAAGAGATTTAATGCTTTCACAGTGAAGTGCAGGTCAGCTCTGTCAGAGACGTGTGTAAAACTGGCAGGTATTGATTTGCTGGATTTGGTCACATCAACACCTAGTAGAAATCCCCTGGTTTTTGAATTTTTTTCTGAACGCTAATGAATACAAATGCTTAT
Organism: Strix uralensis; assembly: GCF_047716275.1. Taxonomy (NCBI): domain Eukaryota; kingdom Metazoa; phylum Chordata; class Aves; order Strigiformes; family Strigidae; genus Strix; species Strix uralensis. Next base: position 3,675,383 of record NC_134000.1, read on the forward strand.
ATTTGGAACGTGGGCTGACAGTTCCATTTGTATGATTACAGCTGCTAAAGAATGTAGCTCATTTTTAAAGATGAGGGATGTTTTAGAACGTATCAGCCCAATCCAGACAACGTGTTGCCAAATCCAGTACTGTGATTTAAATACTGTATCTATATGTACAGCCATAGGGGCTAGGTGATTATAGGAAAGTATCAGAGTCCTCCTCCTCTGCCTCTACATTTGCAATTCCACCAGGAAAATTCAGTTTATCTGAGCTAGAAAACAGTTCTAGTGGAGTGACGTTTCATGGTTTTCCATTCAGATTTGAGCTCTCGTCAGACTGATTCTGTAGTTTTACTCCCTTGGCCTGAGATGGCATTTTTTTTAAAAGAATTGTGCATGTGTTAAAAATATGGCTCCTTCACTGTAACAGTTCTAGGCAACATGAGGGGTTTGAGAGGAACAGACCATTCCTCCTGTCTGACTCTCGTTTCAGGTTGTCTGTGGTAAGAACCGATTGAACTAGTGTGTGATGCCTGAGATGGCAGCACCAACAAATTGCTTGTATGCAATGTATTAACAGGTTTAGAATGTAAAATCTGCATATGACCAGCGCTTTTCATCCTGTTCAAATTCAAGTGTGTATAAAAACATGAAACAACTCACTAGTTTTAAATCACTCTGGATGGTCAAGGCTTTGAATACCTGTTGGTCCAAAACAGAAAGCCCTGTACAGTGATTTATGACACATAGGGGCATAAAGATTTCTTTCTTTTTTATGCTTCATCTTTTTACAGGGAATAAAGTTGCGTGATTAGGTCTGGGTGGCTTAAACACAACGCAGTACAACAGTGTTCGTCCTCATTATTGCTGTTTTAACTTTATCCAAGGCTAATAGTAATTAAGTGTGTTACTGTATTATGACTGTTTGGTACCATCTGAAATTATTTTTATGGGCACTCACATCTCTTAAAATGAAGCAAAACTGTACCTTGCTTAGCAGGTTCAGCTTTTGAGTCAAGAACTGAACGCACACAGAGACTGGATTTCCTTCTCATGTCTCAAGTAAGACCTGCGCAAGCTGGAGGTGATGGTATGTGAAGGAATCCTGTTTTGCTGCGTGCACAACTTAGAGGCTTTCTCCTTGAATGTTGGTAATGTACATTTTGGTTTTTTTTTAATACAGAAATGCAATTTCAGAGACATTTGTTCGGTTTGTAGAGTCCTTGGATTCCTGTAATGATGACAGTAAATGGCTCATGAAATAAAGGGACTGTTACACACCTGTAGGTGATAGAGTTAGTGGAGCTTTCGGGCTCCCCTCGTAGCTGAACAGGTTGTTTCATCTTAGTGCAGCCCATGATCATAACCCATGGACACACTTGCTCGTGAGACTTTCCTTCTCATTGTTTTCTCACACATTCTGTCTCATTTATAGGGAAATGTTCTGACTTGTTCGAAAATCAGATGAACATGACATAGAACATGAATCTGTGTTTCCCTATCTGAATGTTCATGACTTGAATACTTCTTAAATTGTGCCAAGAAGAGTGCAGCCAGAGTCTGCTGAGTAAAACTGCATGAACAATGCTTCTATCAGCCACTTGAAGCAGATAAAACCATGAATAATTCAGCACAGGAGAGTGCCTGCGTCTTCTCTGGTAGCTTCACAATAGGTCACAAGTGACTAAGCTCAGAAGAGAATGTGTCCTCTGTATAATTAGTCTTCCTTTAACACTACTGAATTAGCTCTTCTGTTTTATTGTACCCTGAAGCTAAAATGGTTATTAGGACATAGAACAAGCAAATTATTGCTAAATGCCTTGGGCAGATTACTCAATAGCTTCTCACTATCACTTTATTAACTACATTTTACGTCATCAGAAAAGCTTAAGCTGGGAAAATTGGTAAAAAGACAAATGTTACCTTAAAAATAAAAAAGAAGGCTGCAGAGGTAAGGAAGAAAAGTAGTGTTAAGGAGTTGTCTAAGTTTCAAACTTGTGTGTATGTGGCATGAGCATAACACATCAGCCATTGTTCCTACGCCATAGCTGTTCAAACTGTTTATGTGAGATTGCTTATTTATTACGAGATGATTAAAAAAGATACAATTTGAACATTTAGCTTGAATATAACTTGGAAAAACTGAAAAAAATATCCCCATTCCGAGGCTCAGCATTGCTCCAAAATGGTCCTTTCAATAGCGCTAAGCTTATTCTGTAGAGACCCGAGGTGAGGGCAACCAAGGGACTATTTTTTCTGGACCAATTTCACAGCTAAATTACCCTCTCTAACCTTGCTTAGAAATTTTAGAAGGAGGTCTTGCTGCTTGATTAGTTCTTCCTGATCTTGCCTTCCAGGTACAGGGCCCTGAACAAAGGTGCCTTGGCTGGAATCACTACACGCAGCCTTTTAGGAGCTTTCCAGGAGCTCCATTATAAGGAGCCTTATGACGCTGTCCCAGAGGATTATTTTAGAGGTGGGTTTTACTGATCTGGTTTATAGTGCACGCACTCCAGCAGGTGTGTCAGGGTAACTGAGTGGCCCTATGGGATGTCGAGGTAAGGAGGAGAATGAGCAGTAGTTCTTACAAGTGAAATTGCAACCGAAGCTATCACATTGGGAAATTAGAGTTTATGTCACTTTGGCACACAGCCTTTTGTCCCGAACACTTACAGGTACCTATCCTGGGCAGTTTAGCTTGCCCTCAAGCTCCTCCGAGCCACTGCTACCTCACACTCCTTCTGCTGTCTCCTTCCTCTTCAACCAGTTGGAAGGAGGTGAGCAGAGTCCTGATGTGAAAGATAGAGGTGGGACAGGCTGGCCCAAGTGCAAAAGTGGAGCGACAGTGCCTGAAGACAGCCCAGCACCAGCCTGTCACAGATGGATGGACCCTCAGTCCATCTGTTTGGATGACTGCAGTAGCAGCTGCAATGGGTTTGGGGTTTATTTGCATATTCTTTGGTAGCCTTGCACAAGTAACACTAGATTTTGCAGTCTTTCTTGCCAATCAGAATCAGGAAGTACTAAAAACTGATGGGTGTGGGTGAAATTTTCTGTTCATGTTTAGAATGGTCAAGAGTAATCAACCCCACTTTTGTTAAAGTTTGTACCACACCTCTGTGTAGGTGCACGGATATATTCAACTTGTATACATTTTTATATAAATTGTGTACACAAATATAAATCACATAAAAAAGACACAGAGGTGTATCTTAAGCCACGAGACAAGGATTCATCAGAAAGTCAGTTCCTATAATCATGTTATTTTACGTTGGAGATAAATACTGCCTAAGCTTTCAGACAATACCTGGGGGTACTGAGGGTTCAGAAAGCAGATAGGGCCAACAGGGCAGGTTTCATTCTACATTTCCCAACACTGTTGGGAAGAATCTCAGGACTGAAATTGCTAATAACTGTATTGCACATTTTATGACATGCAGCAATCAATGACCATAAAACCCAGAGTTATTTGGTGACATTTTAGAGCTCTAAAGTCTACCTAAAGTATCAAGAATCCCAGAATAAATGCACAGATTTTACACATGGGGTGTTTTTTCATTTCCTATGAGGTTTTATTAACAGGCATCAGCTGTCAATCAAATGGCCTGAGAAGAGCCTTGCACTTTCAGCTGCTCCTGAGATCATTAAGTTCCTGGTAAAGAATGAGTAGCATGAAGCTGAACCAATACCAGACTGGTAGGGGAACCATCAGGGAGAGCTTTATATCAATGCGAAAGACAAATTCTCTACATTGCAGATAGCCCAGACCTTATACATATGACAAGCATATAAGCTACAGTATATTTAACAATGCTTTTGTTCCCTTGAAGCACTGCACATCCCATGGAACCAGGTCTTCAGCTGGCCTTAATCAGTATCACATAATTTTTGTTGGTGTGTCTAAAAAAGTTATTGCTAGTTTCTCTAGCCACCCACCCCAAACACTGTGTTCCAATGATGATAAAAAGGTAATTTCAACCAATTCAAAAGTCTGGTAATTGTTCACAGTGTAATTTTCTGGAATATGTGTTATATGATGATCTTAAGGCTCTTTTCCAACGCAAATGATTCTGTCATTCTATGACTACAGTACAGCGATATTCTCTGAGGTGAAATTCATGGTATACTCTCAGGAGGCTAAAGTGCTGCTCATTCCTTGCATGTAACTTTTTTTTTTTTTTTTTCCCCCCAGTATGTAGAAACTTCTGTGCATAAGAGAGAGAAATGAACCCATTTTGGATATTTGGTTGAAAGCTCAGTGGTGAAAGGTACTCTGCTAAGAATCCCATCAGGCAGAGCCGATGGCAATATTACATTTATTCTCCCTGTGATACCTGGAAGTTAATGACCTGCACAGATTTATGACTAGAGTTGTATTAAGGTGATCTAGTCAGCCAAGCTCTGAAGGAAGCTAAGGTTGGGGGAGGGTTGTGTTTGGGTTTTGGGGTCTTCTTTAGTATATTATTCTACTGTATTCCGTAGTTAGGAAGTGAAGGGCAGATGCTGCCTAGGGTGCTTTTTCTTAGCCTGATGGCATTTTCTGTTTGTGAGATCAGGTACCCAGAGCCTAGGAAAAATTAATAAAAAAAACCCTAACGTAAAAAACAGCTAAAGACATAAAGAGGAGTAATTTGAACGGGAGTGCTATAAAGCAAAATCTATTGAACAGCCAAACTTAAATATTCATTGGTTTCCATCCCAGTGACAGAGCTGCTGTGGGTTAATGTGGAAGGGTGACAGCTGCCGCCACGCCGGTGGCCTCCGTGTTGAGACTCTCCAGCAGATCCCTCCCTTCCTGCCAAAGGGCTGTTGGAAGGGGAAGGGCGCTGGCCCCACGCTCTTAGGTTAGCCTGGGACTGAACAAAAGGTATTAAGAAAAAATAATCGGGTGGATCTTGGGTGACATTAGACAACGTAATTCCCAGTATTAATTGGGTTTCCATACTGTGCCCAATAAAGTTTTAGCAGACTGAATGTGGCAAATTTGTGGACACGGCAGGTTGCTTATTGGTATAGCACAGCCATGTGCATGTTATCTAATAGAAATGAGGGTGTAGCAGCACCACATTTATATTCCAGCTGATCCCTCTAGGGCTGCAAAACATTATAGCTGTGGACAATAACTAAAGGTGATGACAAATAAGCCAGGAATAGATTTGGACGTAGCAAATGGTAACAAATTAGACAGGATCCACATGCAATAACTTATTCCCCTCTTGAAGCATCCCAAAAGATGTGCAGATAAAATGTCAGGGTTAAATTAAAGTTTTAGTGATGGATATGGCTCAGAAACAAAAAAATGAGTTTTGGTTGAGTGTCCAGAAAGCCAGAATCTGACCCACTTAAAAAGTGGGTCTGAATGTGTTGGGACCGATCTGGAGATATTTCTCTTATCACTTTTCTTAAACTTGCTGAACTGAACAAGGATGTTGCAAACAGTGTAATATGTTAAGAAAGATAAGTTGTACAGTATTAGTTGTAGGTTTCCATGGCAATAACACACCAGAGCCCCGTGATTTACCAGCGCTGAAGCTGATGATAATGAGACAAAGAGAAACCCGTCTTTCTCATTGCTCACCTAAGGAAAATAATTTTGAGAACTCTGTGCTAATCATATGCAGTGCAAGCTTTCCTTTACAAGTCACAATAAATTTTCTGCGAAGGTTATACACTTCTGGATACTGTCCAGGGTGGCATGTTTTCAAGATTTTCTTAGAATCCTTGGGAAGTGCTCTTATTAATGTGAGTGGCCAAGCCTTTATGACCTATATCAGATTTTAAAGCATGTGATAACTATTTACCCAGGGGTAGTATAAGGTGTGCTAGCACAGAAATTCCAGTTTCGATTTACAATCAGAGCTTTGTGAGGAACATATCTATCTAAAAGTTTATTATTTGTTTATTGATTCGCATTATGGTTGAATCGAGTATTTTGCATGGTAGTTAGTGAAGATGGAAAAGAAGGTGGAGGAAAGAGAGGAACAACATTCAGTGTGGGTATGCTTCAAAGGTCTAGATGAAGTTCAGTGAAGTTCTGGTGCTTTTTGAAGAGATTTGAAAGCCAGGAAACATAGCTGATGTAGAGGAGCAAAATAAGGGTTTTCCCACAGTTAGAGCTGTAAGGTGTAAGAGATGAGCAATTTGCCTTCCAGAGTTTTTACTCCTTTGACCTTGTAGTGAAATTAAACTTCCCTGTGAGCTACCTTGAAATTCCTGGATTTCATATTGCTGGTTCTTCTTTCTGGCAAAAAACCAACTGAGCAAAACAGATTGAATATAAAAAAAGAATAAAACTAGGTGATGCTTAACCAGCCTCACTTAACAATCATATTCTGAGTGAAAACTCTGCTTGGTCGACTGAGTTTTAAGTTTCCCATGTTTCATATTTTCTGATCTCTCCCTATACCACAGCAGTGGTATTATTTATTTATATTATTTATGGAATAAATATTTGCATCTTGAATTCAGTTTTGTTGTCTGTAAGGAAAAAGTCTGTTTCAGCAGGTACATCGGATGGTTATTACAAACCACAAAATAACAGATATCAAACTTTTTTTTTTTTTGGCTGTAAAGTACCCGGATTTCTACTGATTAAAACTATATGAAGGTGGATATTATTATTGTTGTCATTATTATAATTATTTTTTTTTCCAGGAAATGATTTGACAGCACTGGACAAGTCTTAAAACAAACATAATCCACCATCACTTAACAGTTGACCAATTTACCAGTGATGCTTAGCTCTGTTAGAAATTTTTCATATGGTCTAAGACAATTCTAATGGGCAAAAGGTCTAATGGGCAAAGGATCAAACTCACTCCTGAATCCACTGAAAGAGCTGCCAAAGCTGCCAATCCGAAGCAAGAAGCAATGGATCACTGGCTGTGAGTGTTGCCAGCATGATATTTCATTCAGAAGTAAAGGCCGTCAGCCTGTTAATCATGTTGATGAGTTGTCTGTAGTCTTATTAGTGTTTGCTTAATATTGAAATATCAGGTTCCAGCCACTTGACTTGACTGATTTCAATGGCTGTGATAGGAAATATAATCTATTTACTATTGCATGTCATATTGCATTCTGTTTCAGAGGGGAATAGAACACTGAGACTGGCACATAATCTGTAGCAACTGGGCAAGGAGTTATTATGAGAGCAAATTACAGTTATTAATGAATGCTTAACTACATTTGCAACTAAAATTTAGAATGCCACTCTCTCATATGACTGAAATTCTATTCATTCTTCAGCATCCTGCTCTAGTTTACTGAGGAGAACTAGAGAACTTTGCTCAAAACTTTCATATGTTTTCTGAAATGTGGTCATACGTATTTCTAGCTCTGGAAGGTTAAAGTAGAATGCTTCCCAAATCATCCTTTTTTAAATATCATAGACGTGAGGATACAATATTCAGATTCGGGCTGATATGCACACAATGTTTTACTTAGATTTTATGCCTGAAAACTTGTCTGATATGTCCTGTAGGAAATTGCAGCTTTAGAAAATGGGTTTTCCTAGAAAGAAAAATATCTTGCTCAAGATTTCACCACCTGCCTCATGATGGCTAAGTTGCAGACAACATATTTTTTTTAGAGATAGTATTATTAGAATCTGCTTTAAAAAATGAACATTTTTTTTCACGTTAAATGGAATAGGTTTTCATTGATATAGTTTTGTGAAGCAGGGATATTTCTGCAATACATGATATTTTCTAGACAGAAAGAAAGAAAAAAAAAAGTCTGCCTGGCTTACACCAGATTGTTTATGTTCTTGAGTGACAAAGTAAAATGACATCTGGCAAGAATTTCAGAAAACTGGGCTGATCCTGTGCCTCAGAAACGTGTGATTTATACGGGGAAGTGAAGAGTGAGGGGTCTGTGTGAGGTACGAGCTTTCAGATGAAATATAAATTCAAAGACCAGACTGCTTGCATTCATTAAAGAGCTCATGGTGCTTTTCACAAGAGAGAAATTGTTTCTCCAAAGTGTTCTGTAAGTCCCTTTCATCAAACACTGTATCTTAATTATCAAATTACTGGAAGATGATCTAATTACCATCTGTTAATGTGCATGCCCTCCTACACTGACACAGTAGACACCATTTTCTGTTATAGGTTATCGCTAAGTGTTGTTAAACAGTCACCATGTTGCATTCCTATAAATACATCGTTTCCAAAATGTGTAAATTCTATTGGCATTCCAGGAGAGAGAAAACTCTTAAATAAATCTAAGTTATTGGACTCTATTATTCTGATAGGAATAAAGCAGCAAAATGTTTGGCAGTGGGCCAACAATCTACCACAACTAAAATATGGATAACGAGAACATCCCCAGGTGCATCCAATTGAATAAAAAAACCTAAAAGCTTTCTACAGTCCTTACACTCCAGCATGAGTCAATCGCTAGTTGATGGGTTTAGGAAGATAATTTCTTCAGAGGCATCTTACTTCACAATTGTCCCACAGTTGTTAAGAACTAGATGTCTTATATTTTCCCTGTCATTAGTTTTCCAAGTTTATCCTACCTTCCCTGTCTCCATTATAAAATTTTCTTTGCCTCTTATGCAAATATGAATACGTGAATGGCACAGAGTTGCCCAGGGAAGGTGCAAAGTGTTACTGACACAAAGGCATTCTGTTATTTTTAAGAATATTATTCTGATGGGAAAAAAGCAACAGAATATTTGTCAGTAGGCCAAAAATTTTCCATGATTAAATTATGGCTTAAGAGAACAAACGGTTTATAAGGCCATTGAAAAGATTTCTTCAAGCGTCTGAATGCTGAACACACATGCTTGGCAAAACAGCTTTCACCGTGGTCTGCTTTATACTTATGTATACTTATGTATTTTGGACAAAAGGATTTTTAAATCCTTAATGTTCTGTTCCTGCATCTGTGAAAGTCAATAATAAATTTCCGTTAGCTTCAACTGCATAGAAACAGGCTTTGACTCGTTAAATCTTGTAACTTCCCATCAAAATACAGTCATGTCTCAATCAGGAAGGCTGTTTTCCACAGTGGGACAAGCTTGTACAGAAAAATGTCAAGCAAGGAAAGTGGGGACAGAGATGTAAGCAAAGCCAAGGGTTCTTAGCTCTTTCTCTCAGCTCTAAGCATTAAGCTGCACAGTCCGTAAGGGGGTTTTTTTGTAGACTCAAAGCACTTAGAAACTGTCTCACACACAGGGCTGCTTAGGCTGAGACTGTGCTATGTTCCAGGTAACACCTGGCTTCATTGCAGCACATTTATTTTTGCTGTGTGAAAGAGTTAAATTTGTTTACTCAACGAGCAGATTTACTAGAAAATACATTAGACATGGCTTTCACTTCTAATCAATGACATGACAGCTTCTTAGGCAGACTCCTGTTCACCTATTTGCCTTTCTGTTTGAAGGAACTTGCCAATCACTATTAAGGTTTCTTAATGAGTTTAGCTTGAAAAATCAGCTCCTGTGCTGCAGATGCCCATCCATCAATTTGCTTCTGCACTTTCCATCAGGAACTTTGACTGTATGGTTATTTATCTGTTAGGGGAGTAAAACTGTCCCAACTTCTCATATATTCTGATGGGCTTTTAAGAGAACATAATGATGTAGAGTTATAGAGCGTGAAAGCCCTCTTCCTTCATTATTTGATAAGCAGACCCTAAATTGATGTTATATATTCTTTCTTGATTATAGATCTCAAACATGTCCTTTCTGTTATACCCGTCTATGCACGTTGTTTTGATATATGTTAATAAAACCTTACCATAGAGACAGAGGCCTTATTGAGAAAACTAATTTATTTCAGCGACTAAAGACAAAGTAAGATTATAAACTATATTTAACACTGGAGAATCTGTAGGTTGAAGTGACTTATGTAATGAACGTTAAAAAAATGTGAAATGTGAAAAATGTCAGCAAAGTTTCAGCTGGAATGAGCGCTTAAGTAGACACCAGGGAATTCACTCCTCGGCCAAGGTTTTTCTTCTGTGTGGTTCTTTCCCTGTCTTTAAAGCATTTATAACATCTGTCCTGTGTGGATTCCCTGGTGTTAAATGAGGACTACAGTCTTCACCTCTCAAATGACACTAATAGGGTTTCTTTAAGCTACCTCACTAATTCTTTTCATGAAACTTAGCAAAATCTAATTCTTTGATTATTCTACTTCTCTGACAACTTTATTGAAATAGAATAGTGGGAAAAAAAAAAAAAAGTAGATCAAAGTTGCACAGTGCCCTTAGAAAAAATAAATTAAAATGATATACAGAACTTTGCTATTTTTATTAGCATTCTCAATGGCTACTTTGTAAAGATGTGGAAACAGCCAGTTAGTTTCTGTAGACCCCAGTTAAGTATATCATACATATGATTCTGGTCTAAATGCAGTTCAGGCTTTTGTAGACCTGTCACTGTGCATCCAAAACAGAGATCTCCTTCCTGTGAGGAATATATAAGCTGAAGGGAGGATGCAGTTGTGCTGTGTAATTATGGTGTAGTGCAGACATGACCCTAGAGTGAGGTAATTCATCACCGCTTAAAAGATGGACTCTACTTCTCAACACCCAAATGCATATACAAAGGGTGGGGAAAAGGGCATCAAAAAAATATTAGAAACACAAAAATCTCCTCACCGAGGAGACATGGGGCCTATTCAACAATTGAAAAGGAAAAAAATAATATAAAATAATGAAATCAGATAATCCTCCCTGCTTTTTTTCTCATGAAGAAAAACAAATGGAAACTAGTGAAAATTATTATGCAAATAGCTGGGAAGAAATGCTTTTTAAGATGAATAATAATTGTTGGTACCATTAGACATGATTGAGATGAAGCTTAAATGAGGATTCAGAAATGGATTAGACATTTATATGAGTAATAAACATACAGTCAGATGTTACAGTAGCCAGGGTTTATTAGGTTCTTGTACTTCAATGTCATGCATCTACCCCATATGCTAAAATCAAACTTAGATCTATATCATACTATATACAGTAACAAAACAGCACTCAACCGTCACTTAGAATCCTTCACTTAATGGACCTTAGAAGGCCTAAAAAGAATCATAAAAGTTAAACCTACAGAAAAAATTGTTACAGGCAGAAGAAGATTTGGGACAACCAGTATCAAAGCCCAGTAAAAATTTCTGCAATTACTTCATGTCCATGAATGCAGTGTCAAAGTTAGGGGTCTGTTTCATGTCCCGAGGAGATTAGAGTTTGAAGAGAATAAAGTCACACTACATATAACCACACAGTTCTACTCAGGAAAGAACACTTTCCTAGACAAAGGATTTGGTAGTAATTAACCATATTTTGCTATAAAATGGAAAGTTTGTGGTCTAAGACATTACTTCTGAGGGGCACGTTTTCCCCTGGCACCCCACTAAAATGGTGGCATTTGTTGAAGGAGACAATCTCAAGGCTGCCAAATTCTTTCACTGCGATTCACAGACCCAATGCAGCACCTCTACTTGCACATCTCATTAACAAGACATTAAACCTGAAAAAATGTATCCTGGAACCTATTTGTGAAAGATGGGAAAGTAGGGGAAGAAGAGGATGGGGAAGAGAGAGGCAGCATGTGTGTGTGTGTCCACTCATGCCATGGGGTAAGCCTCTTGGAAAGTGTGAGGAGCTACCTGCAGGTTACAAGGGACACAATTTTTCTGGAAAAAAAAAAGAGAGAAAGAGGGGAGAAAAAGGAAAAAGGAACTAGGCAGTTGGTCCCTACTTCATTTTTGGAGCAGGTATAGTTTTTCTTTGTGTTAGTACAATTATCTGCAGGCTAGGTAGAAGGACATGGGCAAAGATCTGTTTTTTCCTGGCTCAGGGAGTTAGTTACCATTTATAATCAGAGATGACAAACCAGACTATATGGACCCCATGACTCATTTGTCATTGCAGCTCCTATGTGCAAATAATACTTCAGATGCTTCTAAAATTGCCAGCTGAATTAATTTTCCCCCAAACCAAAACCATCCAGGGGGAATGAATCCAACTGGCATATATCTACCCACACCTCTGCACCCTGACCAGCACCAGGAACGTGTTGCTGCCTTGCGATGGCAATGATGTAATTATTGGCAATTTCACTCTACATGTAAGTACTGTGGATGGGAATCAATTAAAATGCTATGTTAGAGACAACAGAATGTTTACTTGGAATAATTTTTCAATTTACTAAAATAGTATAACTAATGAAAGAAATTGCTTCTACCAGCTTTCACAATAGTTTAAAACTTATTGAGCACAACCAGACAAGTGTTTAGCTATCTGGAGGAGAAAGCTTGAGCAATGGGCTGGAAAAGTAAGGTCTTTTAAAATACGCCTGTTTTTAAGATTTAGTTTCAGTCTCTTCTTCCCTCCCTCCCTGTCAAGTAATTAAAGTTCTTGACTTGTTTCAAAATGGCTCAGATTAAATTTCATTTTGTTAAGCACCTCAATTTTTCAGCTAGGGAAAAAAAAGACCATTAGGAATTTGCATTATCCATTACAGCCTCCTTCATGATCTGAAATTTATATGGGAAATGCTAATTGGACGTTCATCATCATAAAGATAATGATTTCTGTAGTCTTTGCAGTGATAATTAAGATGAAAGATGAAAATGATGCAATGTGAACATTGTATTCTTTATTTGCTGTGAATGGAGAATGGAAAATTAATTCTGTCCTTGTCTTCAGGGTAGGGGTGTCAGGCAGGGATAGAGGGGGACATGTACAAGAAATTGTTTTGTCTAAGACATCTGGATTTGCTTAGGGGAGAGGTGGTCCTGCTGATTTTACTCCATACCCAAAGAAGAAGAAGGCTGATAGTGTGTGAAACTTCCCCCTACTATTGGGGGAGAGCCTGAAGACAGATGTGGCTAATGAGGTTTTGTTCCTTATGCTTCAGTGCACTGTGGGTACTCGTTTCCCCTCTATTGCTTTCTAAACAATGTGTGTTCCCAGCTCCCTAAGGGAAAGAGGCGACGTCCGTGGCGTGGAGTTGTAAGTGCGTGCAGTGATGGCGGCAGACTGCGTGAGTTAACTGGTCAGAATAGTCATTGACATATCTACGTGCATCTGCTCTTGAGACTAAACCCAAACCAAAGCTTTATGAAATAAAGTTTTACACAAAAATCTTTCTCTTACATTTGTTCTGCTCTTCAGTATTCTCCAAAAGAGGCTTGGTGACTCTGGAGGGCAGTAGGTAGAGCACCAAAAGCAGTAACATTGAATCCAAGATTGAGATAGTTTCTACTGTTATTTTTTCTGAAACTGGAATGAACTTGAACTGCTAGCCTAAAGTCTTTGCTGAACCCACACAGGACCCAAGAAAATCAAACATCTCTGATTACTGGTTCAGAGTAGCAGTGTGACTAACGACAGGCATCCCTTAGCAGGGCCTTGCCTGATACAAATTTGCCACATGAGCTTCTCTTTTTTAAAATACTGATGTTTCAAATAGCAACAGTTATTAAAGACTATATCATTTTTTATCATTATTTTAGAATGGTTAAAACAAGGATCTAAATTAACTAGTTTCAGCAATTTCTGTGAAATGAATCTCCAATACCATTTCATCAAAAGCTGACATCCCATTTATTATAGTATGAGTTCAAAATAAACTCTCTATTTCTCCTCAATTAAAAGGTTTTAGACATTCCTTTGTTTAAACTACTTTATTCTTATTTTAGCAAGAACAAAACAAAATTATAGCAGCTACCGTCACATCCAAATGTGGACAATGAGTGAAGGGATAATTTCAGGAATCCTGTCATTATGTGGGCTGCATCAGAAAAGAATAAATATTATGCTTAATTTCAATTATAAGGTCAAGTTGTTAATAGGAGTTGTTTAAAAACACTGAAAGCACAAAAAAACTGACCAAGTTAGATGAAGGACTTACTTCATCCAGTTTTGACTCCAAAGGATCACTTCTCGGGTTGTTGGCTAAAGGACAGTGGTATAGTACAGATCACTCTGTGTTCAAAGATGCAACGAATAAATAACAAATGGTAGAAGAATGGACAAAAAAGGCAGCAGTAATATGATCAGACAGTTAGGGGCCCGTGATGTGCTCAATATAAGTGTTTTTGATCAAGAATGAAGAGAACTCTGCTGTAAATTAAAGTAATATCTGCAGAACATGCGTTTAGAGAAAGTGCAGAACCATGCATTTGGTTTGGTCAGTCTTTCTATGATAAGCCTTTAAATTAAAAAAGTTGCATATATCGCCTCTAATAATGAAGCCATGAGCACAAATACCGGCACAGATTAATGGGGAGGGAGTAGTGAGGTTATGGGGGCTTCAGTTCCCATCTGCACATTAGCACCTGCTGGTGTGGGAAACGATCCCATATAGTGAGCTGTGGTCACGGCCACTCGGCTGCGTTTGTACCTGAGATGTGCAGGGGGAAAGGGATTCCTTCTCCTGGCAGTCATGAGGCAAATAAATGAGCTTTGTGGGGTCAAAGCAGAGAGTTCTCTTGCTGAGGGCCTCGGTGACAAAACTGTTCACACAGTGCTAAGCTGACCCAATGGCATCCTGAGACCGTTCAGGACACTGAATTTAGTAACGCTTCCGAAAACTGGGAAACAAAGAGTTACATGTTTTCGCTCAATCCGCTGAATGTCATAAATCCAGCTGGAAGGTATCTGTCCAGGCAGTTTTAATTTGCTTCCTTGGAGCGGGCAGTGACAGTCAAGAGGAATTATCTCTCCTCATTGTACCAGGTGAAGACATACTCTTCACCGCAGCGAATGGCTGGAGCCTCCTGGGCAGACTGTGCTTTATTACGGGGAGTCCTGGACCTCTGTTAGGGGGGGCGTGAGCTCCTGCTGAGACTCATTTCTGTGACCAAAGGGAAAAAATGCATGTACTTTGATTTCAGTTCTATATCAATACTGGGGCATAGAGATCTCCTTGCTGCAAGAACTGTCAGCAGCTATCCTGGCTTTTAATGATGATCAAGAGGGTCATGTTAGCTGGCATCATATACATATATGTGAAAGTTTGTAAAAAGAGATGAAAGGGCTGTAGCATTTGACAGGTGTGATTTTTTTTTCTGTTTTTTTGAGTGTAAGGCTGGTAGAGATGATTGCTATTCTGTAAGTTCAAGGCCAGAGTGCACGCCTGCACAGTATGAATTGCTGGATGGGAAGAAGGTTGAGTCAAGGTGGTACGGACATTTAACTTTTCCCTTTCTGTTTTTCAGAAATCTGCATTTTACTTAGCTTTTGGGGAGACTGCAGGTCAGCTTCAGTTTTTGTCTTTTTTTCAGGTCTCTTTTCTCAATGTAAAAAGAAATGTTATTTTTAGGAATTCATTGTTGTTCGGTATTTTCTGATTCTCAGTGGTTTAATGCAGTAACTCTCAGTACTTGCTCAGAGCAAGAGGTACATTTTTCAGAAAGTCCTTAGGTGCTTTGAATGTTTTACTTCAGAGATCTCATCTGGAAATACCCTGATTTGGCCATAATAAGATGCCTGCTTCGAACCCTTGAAATGAGACTCCTATGAATTCCTGCATCAACCTGAACTTTCTTTTTCAGCTTGCTAATGCTCGAAGTTAAACTATCTTGAACTCAATCTCAGCCAGGACTCCATCCTGATATATTATGAATGTTGAAAATGTTCTAGAAATTTTCCTCCTTCCTTTTTTCCTGGTCAAACTCTGCATCTGTTCCTGGGCCCCCAGTGCAGAGTGTCCAGGCAGAAGGAACAAGTCGCAGATATTTTGCAGACCCTTTCTTCCAGAAGGTTTCTTGACCCATTGTGATGAGGCTTAAATGAATAAAATTATTCAGACAAACTACAGGTACTCAGATCTAAATCCTGATTTTCATGGTTTTTGAACCACTAAATTGAATAATTGTTTTTCTGGTTGTTTTATGGTTTATGGAAGACGTGGTAATCATCCACAGTTTTTACAGATGTTCAGATTATCCTGCATTCAGAAAGGGGATTCCAGTTTTTGCACATAACAGTTAGAAGGATTGTTCATTCTGTTTAAAACAGGGCACAAAAGTTTGAAGTCGACAGCTAATTGAAAGATGTATAGAATGAATTGCTCATGAAAAGGAAAAGCCTGAATAATGTTCTTTTCTATGGATGGCTCCTCTCTCTGTCATTCCCATGCCATATTCATGTAAAGTTCTAAAGCAGTCACACTGGAAATAAGCAATTTTCCAAGCCAGTGGTGCACAGAGGGGTTCACAGGTAATGTTTACAGTCTTCTCCGGGATACTGAGTTCCTCCTCTTTACACTGGTTGTCTCATTCTTTCCTTTTCCTCTCCCTCTGCTCCACATAGCAATGCAAACACTCTGTGCAAAGGGATGATCCTTGCCAAGGGAGTATTTTTGGAACCCAGACATTAAAAGAAGGTCCCAAGAAAATTCCATTGTCATATGTTTGACTTTTCAGTGCAGTAGAGATTCAGAAAATAAGATGTAGTTTCAAAGCCTCTGGCCGTGTCATCTCAGACTTTGATTTCCTCAGTTCTACCAGATTTAGTAATCTTAGATTTGGTCTGCACTGGAATGGAAAATTTCGAATTTCATGATCAGGCACATCAGGGAAAGAGTCTTCTTAAACCGATGCAAACCCACCCATGCACACACACAAAGTAGCTGCTTTTTAATCTGCATAACTGCAATTTTGGGATTATGCACTGGTCAATTCCTATTGATGAACTAATTTTCTGCTATTATGAAGCTGTGTATATTGATCTTGAAATAACCAACAAATCTAAGAGTATTTATTTGAGACCCAAGAATGCGAAAAGTCTGGTTTGCAGATAACAACAAGTAATTTATCCTGCTAAGTGTCTCCTTAAAGGTAATCTATAATGTCACTGGGATGAAGAATTACATCATTTTGTAAGGATTCCTCTGAACTGGTATGATTCATTGGTGCTGCTTTTCTGGGTGGTATGGCACAGCATTCTGCAAGTCTTAGGATGGAGCTTACAAAATGTTTGTTCCCAGCCTACAGCTGACATACACCACACCACTTTATCAAATTCAATATTGCTTTTTTTTTTTTTTTTTCCCCCGGAATAACAGTTAGTTAACAAAAGAGTTGTATGTGAAGAGAAATGAACACGGATCTTTGATCTCACTGTGTTTGCTCAAATGAAAAATCTTGTGGTAGTGCCTACTGACAGTCATACCACGGGAAGACGTATACATAGGTTAATTTTCACATACCTCCTTCATAGTAGGGGTTACGAGCAGCCTTAAGGAGAAAGGCAGCAGAGGAAGTGACAGTGCTTTCACATTGCTGGCTGCAAAATAGATTGCAAGCAGACAAGTGGGGAATTTTTAAGAGATTGAATGATACTGTGGAATAAGATATGACATAAAAACCTTAACGTGTGTCAGGATTTTTTCACAATATTACTGCAAAGACAGTTTCTCTTTTGGGAAAACTCACAACCTTGGAAGCACTTGTAACAGTATCAAGAACATTTTTTCCTTAAACAGTACCGTCTTGCAGCATACGTTCATCAGATCTTGTAAGATAACCAGGTTCAGGCAGTCAGTATTTGACTGAGGAGATCCAGAAAGAACGTTTAGGGCTGAATGGATGTTAGAAATCTGTAGGTGGCATTTTCCTTCTGAACAAAGAACCAGCTGTGCCGTAGAAAAGATGTAGCAAGGTCTACAGGTGTGCTGATTACAGATACTGAGCTCGATTTGTGGGGGGCTACTTGTACCATGCAAAAATTTCACTTCAGGTAATCCATTCGAGTCTATTCAGCTTTCTTTGGTGTTTTCAGTGTTCTTCTTTGCTTCCTTTGTGTTCCTAAGGGCATCCTCCAGTAGTGGCTTTGCCATGGCGAACAAAATAATCATAAGTTATCGTTATATATTGTATTAAGTTTGTGAACACAACCTAGGCGCTGTGTAGACACTGGCAATGTGAACGTAGCTTTGAAATAACTGATTCAATTTAAATGGTGAGTTACAGGAGAATCTCCAGCTAATAAGGAAGGTGACAAAAGTCTTGCATTGTTCTGATATTGTTCATTAAAGGGCATTGCTCTCCCGTGGTTACAGGTACACACACATTATATACACTGGTATATACATGCATAAACAAACGCAAACGCCAGACGATTATCATATAATTATAAGAAGCTTTGGGAACCTGTTTGATTCATGTAGAATCTGTTTCCACTGTTTGATTCGTAATGAATTAGTTGAACTATCTCCTGAGGACGAATAACAGAATTCATGTTTCAGGGACCAGTGCTCCACGGAACTAAGAAATTATTTTGAAAGAGTCTGAATGAAGAGTAGATGACTGGAAAATGGAAATCCAGGTCGCAAAAACTACTAGTGTGTGGAGGCTAGATTCTGCTACCTGCAGCTAACGTTTTGGTGTTCAGCCTTTGTGAAAATGAGATTGCTTGCTCATAAAAAGGAAGTTTGTTTCCCATTCCCCTCTCAGTGACACTTGAGATCAGCACTCCCATCTAATTAGCTAATTGCTTTTTTCATAATAATAAAACATGCATTGGCCAAAGACAGGCTTTACTGGCAAAGAAAGGCAGGAAGAATGGGCTTGTTATTAAAACTTCATATGAAAGCATTATAAAGAAGGTGTATAGTTTTATAATTTATCTATATGCTTATTTCCAAGCTAAAATATTGAAACAAACTTTTACTTGGTTGAGGACTGGGAAAAAATTACTGATGTCTTTTCTTTTTGAATTTTTTTATATTTTCATGGCAAGTGGTTTTTTTTCTCCTATTCTATTTTCTTGTATTGTTTTTCTCAAACTCAGAAGGTGCTTCCTTCGCCTCCCAAATAAAAAGTCTGAGCATTTCTTATAACAAAGCAACATCGCTTAGTAGGACTTTCACTTCAAATACTGTGATTTCTGCCGAGACTCATTCTGTTCAGCTTTGTTAAACATAACCACCACAGTGACCCTGTGACTGGAAACCATGTCCTAAGGCAGGGAGCTGGCTTTGATGCCTCCAAGATGCTCTGGCCCAGCCATCCTTGGGCGTACAATCCCCTATGTAATTAGGCTGCATTTTAACCTGGGTGACCTAGAAATCAGGACTGATGGAAGCACATCTACTCCCGTTTCTCCATGCCTAAACAAGTGATATCTACTGGAGTTCCAACCAAACAAAGTTAGTCCTCAGTACAGGGAGAACAATGTCACTGGCTGCAAATCATTTACGCTGGAAATTGCTGTCCTTTTTAGGCAGTATGTTCTCTTTCATTGAGCAGACAGCAGAATTCACCGTGGTTCAGAAACCCAAAACATGATCTATGCCTCTCCTGAAGTCATTGGAACTAACTGCAAGGTAAGATATTTGTCAGGCTTTGAGTGTCTGAATCTGGCACTTTGACATAAATGATATTCTGGTGGCTGAGGAAACATTCAGAATACATTCCTAAAGTAACAAGGCAACTTCCAAGCTCAGCTTTGGCAGAATATATCATACTATTCAACTTTCATACTCATATTAGCTAGCATTCCCTTTAGATCTGCAAATTGCTTATATGGCCTTCATCACTTTAGCGTTTCAGTACTATAAAATATAATATGCATAATTTTAACGACTAACTTCTTGGCTAGAGAATTCATGGAAATTCTAGATAGAGTGAGATTAATAGTTCTTACAGGCTGAATGGCTCGAGTGACTCTAAACAGGATATAGAGCTGGCTGCTGATTCAAATTCAGCCTGGATGAGCGGTTTCCAAAGTTCTTCCTTTCACGAGTAAGGAACAGGATTAGCTGCTGTGAGAGCGACAGGGATGAAAAGTCAAAAAGTTACTGGGAGTTGGCATGAAGGAGCTGTGCTTTAGCAAAAGAGGCTGCAGGGAGTTTCAGAAGAAACTCAGAATTATGGTGCGTATGGCAGAATCACTGGTGACCTTTTGGGCTGGAGTAGTGAGGTGTTGTATAAGCCTCCTCTGAGATGTGCCAATAGGTCTGTGCATAGGAGAGCCAGAATGGATGTAGCAAGGGGCTCCGCAGATCAATTTGAGGTGTACCAGCAGAGTGCTGTGGGGGGAGTTAATATAAAACCCTCCCAAAGTGCTGCTGGCTCACTGCCAGCAATATTAAATCCTTGACTTTCTGCTCACAATACACACTCAGGGTAAAATTTATGAACACATTGCTGAGAAAAGAGTCCCTGACCCCCACACAAGCTGTACGTTTCTTTTGGCATCTCAGTTTCTTTCAGTGCTTAATCCCTTCTCACCCTCCGCCACTCTTTGTCTGCAGAGGCTTGTCAGTAGCTGAAAGAATGTGGTTTCTAATAGTTTAAATTAAGTAGAGCATTTACATCTTGGTGCTTTTGGTTTTTGTTCGGGTTTTTTTTTGTTGGTGGTGGGGTTTTTTTGTTTGCTTCTTTGTTTTTAGTGAGATGTCATCTCTTGGATTTTAGATTATAAAACGCAAGGAGGTTTTTGCATGAATTGAGGAAGGATGAAATGTTTGTTGACAAAACCGTATTGTGAAATCGGGAGTTGTAAGAGTTTATTTAACATTTATACTCAGATATTTTTCATGGTTGTTTGTGCATTCTGTTCCATATATATATATATATATATAGCCTTCATGCTTGTCATCATGCAAACTGTGACATTGTCAAATTCCAAAACCAGAAAATATATCTATATTTTATAAAAATTTTAAATTCTGAAATTCTGCAGATCTCAGTAAGTGCACACCCACACAATGAAGTAATTTTTTTCACCTGGACCTCGAGAAAATCTCAGAGAGGATTTTATGAACTTCAGTGCTGCCTTCAGGTTTGCAAGGAACTTAAAAGTTCCTTTTAAGGAAGAAGCAAGCAGCCCTATCTTTTCAAAAACCACTGAGCTCCAGGTGAGGCAGTGCTGGGGAAGGGCTTAGCTGCAGAGACTCAGTGCTGGGGCACCTCTCGGCTTCCCTCAGGCACCTGGGACCTGTGGATGGAGACTGCCACTCAGCTGCCCGTGGGAATTGTTCACACACAGATAGTGGGGTTTTCTTCCAAACTAGCTGTGAGGGGAGCCTGATGCAGAATATACGTTATGGGAAATGCACAGGGGTATGGAGGAAAGATAGGTAAAGCACTGCAGATACGTCTGGGGGGGGGGACTTGCAAAAGTTGCAAGATGGAAAATCAGCATTACAGCTGGCTGCTCCCAACTCTGACGACATGTGCAGATGGAATGGAGTTGGATCCAGAAGTATTTTAGTTTTCTAATTTCACACTGACAATAAAAGGAACTTGAGCTTGCTGATAACCACAGCTTCCTAATGAAAATCTGCATACAGAGATGAAAAAAAGAGACAATATTCTTTGGAGCTTGTTAAACGTTTGCTCAACCAACCAGCAGACCTTTGAGCTAGCTCGGTGTCCCAGAGATGTCATGAATACTCTTTACAGGTATTAGGTCCTTTTTCCATAGATGAGAAGGTAGGACTGGAACGTAAAATACTTCTTTTGAAATATTCACCCAGCTCTGGTTGAGTCAGGCTGTATAAGGAAGCCTTGCTCTGCTTCCATTCTATAAGTAGTAGTCTTTAGCTTCACCCAGGACTGACAGTCTTTATTCTCCATGAATGTTACAGGAACTAAAAAAAGAATTCTTAAAGTATTTATTTATTATTTATTTATACACTTGTATATTTTTCATACTGCGAGAAAGACCTTCAAATACCAGATCAAGAAATGAGAGCATGTTGGAGCGTGTTGGAGCTGAAGTAGTGAGTACGCTTCAGAGAGATGACAAAGTTTCTCATTTATGTATTTCCTTTCATCACATAAAATGATGAATTTTTTATATAGCTGATACTGATTTATACAACGTGATGGGCTTTGAGCTTATTGTGACCACTCAAGAATAAGATTTTTCAGTCATAATGAAAATTTCAGGGAAGTTTTAGCTCAGTGCTGAGTAACAGTCTAAAAAACAATCTGGTTGTTAGGCCCGATTAAGAAAGATACAGACAACAAAATAATTATTATGCCACTATAGAAATCCATGCTGCAGTTGTTGGTGTGCAGCCCTATTCCCCTCATCTTGAAAAGGATGTAATGGAATTGGAAAAGATTCAGAAGAGGTTTGGGAATTGTCTTCACATGAGGAGTGACTGTGAGTCCTGGGACTCTTTGAGCCTGGAAAAGGTATGACTTGAGGCGGAATGTGGCAGAGGTCTATAAAACGATGCGTGTCAGAGATGGGGAACACAGGGCAGCTGTTCACTGTGTCTTCCAAAAGATGATCTAAGGGTTGTCTAAAGGACTTACAGCTGGCAGTCTCCAAACTCTCCGATGGAAGTGATTCTTCACGTGATGTAGATGAACTCCTTCCGTAGGGTGCTGCAGATACTAAAACTTTATGCAGATGTGAGAAAGAATCCTCCTTATTACTTCTACTTTTATCCCATCTGTGGCTTTGGACATTATATAAAAGACTGGGCAGTGAGCTGATAGCTCCCAGTTAGCCTGCTGGAATGATTCCTCTGGAGCAGCAAGGACTCAGTAGTGAAAAAGACAGCATAAAAACTCCAAAGTCTGTCAGACACCGTTTCCCTTTAAAATGGACTGAAAGCCACCAAAGCAAATTGACTAACCAATGCAACTACATTGGTGCTAAGTTCAAGAATGCTGCTCAGCCACAATTGATCTCACATTTGTTGGTCAAGGAAGGACAGGAATGGGATGAATTCTTCGTAGTCATTGCTTCAGACACTGCTCCTTCGGCAATAAGAGCTTTACTGCTGAGTCTACTGACACTAAATGGGGTCCTTGGGAAAAAAAAACACAAACATTTTGTTTTGTGAATGATTACAGTTGTGGAATGAATTCCTGGTGCTGTCTTAAGTAAGCTGGGGCTGACTAATGTCTGCAGCCACAAGGAAGGAACGTTTTGTAATCTATAGTCTCTCTCAGAAGATACAATTCCATCCACCATACTAAATCACAAGAAACGTTACCTCTTGTCGAAAGTCTGAGATTAAGGCAATGACAATTTCCCTTTCTTAACCCTGTTTCTTGTTCTTTGTTCACCTGTCTTTAAACAAATAAGCAAGCAAAACCAAACAAAAATGAAGCAAAATAAAATACCTTCCTAGGATGACCTTCTCCAGACCAATCCTGTAATTCACAAGTGCCTTTATCTAGGGTATTGAATGCGGTGGAACTTTACACAGAGAAACTTTATGCAAGAAATCCGTGTCAAATTAAGATGTAATGGTTGTATTAGCCCTTTCTAAGGAAAGGCTGAAGAGACTGGAATTTTACTTTTCAGAAAACAAGAACTCTTATTTTAGCAGTCGTGTAAGAACATCTTTAGATGCACAAAACAGTAGAGTGCTGACCAGAGCTGATCCCACCCTGGGGAGGGTGGCAGCAAGGCGCCCTGTCCTGTCCTTGCACTTGGCGCCTCAGCCTGCTTCCGTCGAGGGTTTCCCCCATGAATTCCCACCACCTTTCTTCAGGCATGAAGGGCTGTTTATTGCTTAGACTTTTGCAGTGCACTGACAATCAGGAGTAAATTAAACTTTCCACAGCAAATAAAATTAAATTGTTTCTCTCTGAAGAGCAAACCCAACGCATTTCTTTGAGCGACCATTTTTGTTACCATGAAGTCTGCTTTCTGACTGTTCTTCTTTTAATTGTGCGTAGCATACCGCTATGCTGATTTGTAATAATGCTTGCCCTTGACCACACTGTATCCCCTTTTCTTTAAATTTTCCCGGCTCCTGTGATTACTGGTACAAGCCTTCTTGTCACAAGAACGAGAAAAACTAGTCCAGACTTATTGCCAGCATTTTAACCATAGTACTTCCTAAAACAGATATGTCTCACTTACATGAAGCTTATTCATGTTTCATGTGATGTTAGCAATGGTAGAGTGGTGCCAATGACAGTAATGCTGTAACAGATTAACGCAATTTATTGAAGACAGGCACCTTCTCAGAGTACACAGCTCTTCTGCTCCCCTTTAACAGCCCTACATCCTAAATCTAAAATCGGTCACACCTTGGATTTTTTTCAAAGTGACTTAATAAATCCCCTTTATTTCTGGAGGCCTCTGTAATTCTCAGGTTATGAATGTTTTTGCATCACTGTTGGACCTGGAGGTCTTACTGCAGCTGAAGGCACATTTTGCTGACCCTTTAAATATATATATATATACACAGAACTATACGTATAGGTTTGTGGTTTACAATTATAAAGAAAACTATAATTAGAAAGAGTCTGTCTTTTGTTAGAATCTACTGATAGAAAAATGAAAAAGTTTGCGACACTCCAAACCTTGTGCTCGTTAGAACAGAAGCAACAAACTTCAAACTGAGTGCAAGCTGGGATCAGCCACTCTAATGTAATTTAATTATGCTAATCAGTTTGAGAGTTGGAGCAAAAAGTTGACTGGTATCCATGGAAGGGAAGATGTTAACAAAGAGAGAGGTGAGAATGTTGTTAGCCCTGTGGGGGAGAAAGAAAAAGATAATTATCTCCTAAGGAGATGGGTTATGGGGAAAATTGCAATGTGTACTCTACAGCCATATATTTAAAACCAATAGCTACACAAAATATTTATAGGCAAACCAGGTGAAGGGAAGCCAAGGTGCAAAGATGGGAAGTAATTCATTCTTTATCTGTATCTTTCTCTGCTATAACTTCCTGTAACAAATTGCTCCTCTCGCAGATCCTGATGCACATCAATTCTTTAGCAGAGAAAGTGTGGCCTAATGAGGTGAGGTAGCTTAACTCCGGCTGCCCTGTGAATAAATCAGCAACAGAGTTAGGAGCTGTGACCTCTCTCACCCTAGTGAATCTTCCTGACATAACTCCTCGCTCTTGCTGGGGGCTGAAGTTGGATCTCAGCTGAAGTCTGTTTTCTTCTTCCCTGTTATTATGTGTGTCTGAAAATGTCATTTTATTAGGAAGCTTTGCTGATAAGAGAGAATAAAAAGTTGAAATAAAGGTTGGAGAATAAAATCTACCTCTGAACCTTGGAGCAGCACGGAAATGAAAGCTGTCATGAAGAATGTCTGTCTTTTAAATTACTCATCCATCACTCATCTTGGACAATAAACAAACAGCTGGGTCTGGTGTAGTAGGTTCACCCTCTGGAGGAAAATGGTCTACGCAGGGTGGGAGTTTATATTTCCCATTTATTGTCTGACTGAATGTGTAATAAAAGACAGTCCAAGTCAGAGTCAGGTCATTAGCATCTGTTAATATGGGAGGATTTCACAGCTTGACATATCCTGGCCAGAAGATGGGATGGAAAATTGGAGCTGCTGCCGGAGCATGAGTAAAAAAAAATAAATTAAAAATGACATCTACCCTAACCTTCATTACATTATTAAAGCTCTTTCCATCTGATCTCAAATGCCATGTGGATGGGTCAATTTGCAGATTGCCGTGGACATCCTAATGTTCATGTAGGCACTTCAAGACAAGCTGTCATAAATAGTTAAGTTGCCCTGGGAGCAGCGCCAAAATGCATTTCAGTGATGGCTGCAGAGATGCCTGCTAAAAAGCAAACAGCACATTAGCAGCCCTCGGAGTTATTGTGCAAATGGAGTGTGAAATTCTGGTCCATTGCTCCGCACTATAACTTTTTGTCTCACTGATAATGATTAAGAGAAGCTTTGCTTGATTTGATGGTGGGTGGAAAGAAGGGTGTGAAAAATGAAAAAAACTCCTTTGAATGTTTCACTTGACCTTCAGGAAACTCTAAGGGAGGGTCGTGTGATCTAGACACAGAAGAATTAACTGGCTTTGTTTGTTCTAAAACCTGGCACTGAATTTAGAAACCCAGGGATGCATGATATGGAATTACCATAAAATAAAATGTCCCAAGCAGTTATTAAATATTTAAAAGGCAATCTGAACCTAACTGTTGGCTGAAATGAATGAAGGGGGGAAGATCCTACTGTAGCCCTCGGGAAGAGATGCCACGCTTAAAACCTACAAGGTTGGAACTGATCTGCGGTTCTGCGTTAATTTACTGGAAATTATTCTTTTTGCGTTTTCATTATTATTATTAATGATAACACTTCATACTTTCAGAGCATCTTACATCTCAAAGCGTTTCAAATAATTAAGCCTCCTAGTCATAGAATGATTACCACTGGTGGAGCATGAAGTGCAATGCCTTAAAAGGTGAGTAAGTATCACCCCATTTTACCGCTGAGATGGAGAGGGATGTAATGATTCGTCTGGGCTTGCATCAGCGGCAGATGCAGGGTCAGAACATAAATTTTCTGACCTGCAGCTCCACTTAACTGTGCTGCCTGTCCAGAGCACTCATTTCATCTGTCTTCTGCTACCGATAGGCACAGAATTAAAGGCCTGAGGAATTGACCCAAAGGTTACTGAAATTGGTGGCAATGCTTTGAAGGTTCTTTAGAGCAGTCTTCAAATTTACTCTAATTGAATGTGTATTTTATTTTCTGCTTGCCAAACACAAGGACCCTTGATGTTTAAACAGTGAACCCCTCCAAAATTGTAAACTAGCTTTGAAAACGTAAACCTCAGTGGCAGAGCCAAACCAGAGAAAGTAGGGGTGTAGTCTTCTGCTTAAACACCAGGCTAAACTCCTTCTGGTAATTGCTTTTAGATTCACACACTGGGTAAAAGATATTACAGTGATCAAACGCATACATTGGGCCAAGCCAGAGTTCTTCCAAAGAACAGACTCAGGCAAAGCATTTGTGGATTTGTCACTACCCCAATTTTTGCAGAAAACAGGATGAATGCCTTTGATTTGCAGTGAAAAGCTTTCATCAGTCACCATTTGTTACTGAAAAAAAAGAAAAAGAAATGGAAAACAAGGCTCAATCAGTAACAGAAAACTAGCAAGGAAAAGTTTGCTTATGGATCTTATGACATCTTACGTAGTTTTTCAATAGTTGCTGCAAGTTTTGCTAGATTTAGAGGCTAGATTATCCACCTCCGGGGAGAGAAGATAAGACTTTTTTCTGCCAGTTTAACAGCTATGCTAAGTATCATATGAGAAGTCCATGATAGGTTTAGTGGGACCTTGAGAGTACGCTATGATTAATTAACTAGATCAGTCTAATACCCAAATTAAAGACATTATCCAGGGATCACAGAAGGCAAGGATACTACCCCAAGGTAAGAGTCACACCCTACCTAAATTCACAGAAACACAGTAAGAGAAAGAACAGATGGGTTCTATTTTCATTGCTAAAGATGGAGCAATACATTTCCAGCTTGAAATTGGAGCTTCTACTGTATTGGAGAGCTCCATATCTGTAAATAATAAAAATATTAGTTTTCCTACTCCCTGCCAAGCATAAGTAGGGGAAAAAAAAAAAAAAAAAAAAGAAGCAAGAATATTGAGTGTGATATATTTTGTCTCACTCACTTTGGGGATGAACTTAGAGGATGCCCATGTTGTGTTTCTCTGCCTTAACTGGCAGTCGGGAATAGGCTGGTGGATACTTGCCTTCCATTATTAGACAGTACATGGAGAAGCCAGTTTGAAACATGGGTGGCTTTCACTGCACACTTACACGCATGTGGGGCATACCAGCACACATCAGAATATGGGGAGGGACTGCTCGGCTTGGGCGACTGACCCTTTGGGTCAGATATAATGAAACTGTCCTGGGCTTGCTGAGCCACAGGGGCTGAGCTCCTCTTTTTGTTTCAGAGGAACTTTTTTTTGTTCAAGTTAAACTGTTCCTGTTGTATAACTAAAGGTGATAGAGTGCAAAAGCACCAGCATTTTACCAGAGTCAGATCCATGTATACATGCACAGAAGCTTGGAGTAAACTTTTCTCTGAAATTCATAGCATCTCAGTTATTCCCAGTATGGATTTTTTCCTGTACTGGGTACATAAAGAACACCAGCTGAGACCAAAGAGCATTTGGAACGGGGAGTAACTTTGGGCAAACAATGTAGAGTTAAGGATTTGTTTGACAAATTTAGCCTCCTTCTGTATTTACAGATTATTCATGAACAGATTTTGATTTGTTCGAATTTGCAGTGCTGGTCAAACAGAATTTGCCAAATCCTAGGTTCTCTCAGCAGTGTCCTTGACCTGGTTTGGGGAATATATTTGTGCTTGAAAATATCCAGGTAATATTACAAGTGAATATAGTTTAAAGCAGCATAATGAAATAAGCTGGGTTTCCAATGAGTTTTCAGTTTTGAACCTGAATAGCTGTCAAATAATTTTGTTGCTGTTCATCTGACTGGATGAACAAGGTGCCTTGAAGGGTCACAGCAGGCTGAGTACTTACCTGAAATAAGTGTTTTGACTTCGCTGCCTAGATTACCTCCAGAGCTTTATGAATGTGAAATGAACACAGCTGAATCCAACTAGAATTCTAATTGTTATGAATATCATTTCAGTTCTGAATTGACTTTCTGCTTTGCTATGCTTTGAAACAAATTCAGTGGTTTATTTGAACGTAGGTTGGTCTCTTGGTTACTCAAGAGTGTCAGTCACAGATGTTGGCTGTTTTTTTCCACAAACCCACAAAATGTTTTCAAGCTGGTTGCGTAAATGTGATATAAGCCTGTTCATGTGTATAACCATGATCCTTTCTTTCTATAAATGTTTTTGTGAGCATAGAAAAGCTATACGAGTAGTTCATAAATCCCATACAATTAGTCCATAGATACTATGAAGGAGAATTCATAGGTTTTATTCATTGTGGCCAAACACTTTTTAAGTGTCTGCCTCATTCTGCCCAGTGTATTCCTTTTATATATGCACTGCAAATCAGAAAAGAGATTTGAACTTTATATATAAACCTTTAACACTTGTGCTTTGTGATTAGTATAAAAAATAACCAAGTTCTATTGAATTTTACCAACTGTTGTGCAAAAGTCCCGGGGATGATACAGCTGCTACAGAACACATTCAAATCCCAGCAAGGTCAGGGTTTTTCAGCTTTCTGAGGTTTTGTTCCTAAAATGAATGCTGTACTTTCATCCGACATGTTGTGTTCAGTATCAGCAGGGTAAGTTCTGGACAAGTGCTCAGAGAGTAGGTTTCTGCTATATGACATTTAAAGAGGTACTTTCTATATTAGAAACTTACTGCATTGTTCTCCAGGAAAACTTTACTAATAAAGTTTATTTTATTCCTTAAATTGGTCTATTTTAAAGAATTTATCATATTTACTAAAATAAATTTACTAAAATCAAAGGTACCTTTAAAGCAATGTTGTTCCACTGCCTCCCCCCCACCTCTCTCTACAATGTGAGAAAAGCTGCTGGAGGCTCAGGATTTCAAAGATGCTCTGGATGTAAGCAGGAAATGTGAAGGCATAAATCACTCTGGGTATTTGTACTAGATGATTTAACATGCATTTCATTATTAGTACTTTTGTAAGCACTGTTTAATTAGAAAGTAAATCAGATGTGAATTGCAAATGGTATCTTCAAATACATCCCACCAATATTTATTTAGGAGCTAATAATTTTCAACAGAAACCTGAGAAATATTTTTGTTCCAGGTGTTCAATATAATAATAACAACCAATTTTTGTTTCTACCTGATGTTTATAAATGCATTAGCACAGTTGTTTTGGTGGTTTGCTATAGCTTTTTTTTTTTTTTTTACTGTTCAAAACAAAAATGTACAGGAGAGTCCCTGACGGAGGGAAATCTCAGATAATAAACAAGAGCTGGAATTGCCTTGTGTTATACTTTAGCTGGGTTATTCACTTTACAGCTGGACAGACAATAGCCAAAAGTTTCCATTTTAAACACCATTATACATCATATAATGACTATTATATATTCCACCACAGTTGCTAGGTTGATGAATATTATTGTGGTCTGGAAATCTCGAGACATTTAAGGAAAATGCAGTGGGCAGCAACATACCTCCTAAGTGTACTCTTTAACATACAGATAGCCTGAACCACTCATAACGTCTATGGGTGGATTGCTGCAAGGTGAGGAGAAAACAGGAAGAACAGAACAGGGTCTTATCTTGCGTTTGGGACACAAACACACATGTTGAGGAAAATGTTAGATGTGCATGATCTTGTATTTTTTAAGAGCTGAAAACATTATGAATAGCCCAGGTAAGAGCACAGATCTTTCCGTAGTCTTGAGTTTTACCTCTGAGCATGTTTCATTGGATATAAATCTTTCCAGCACTCAGGATTTTTTTCCTAGAAATGGTAGCAGCTAAACAAGTCTGTAAAGAAAAAAAAAAAAAACAAACCAAAACCTCAAAATGATTCTGACATTAAATGAAACATCAAATTGGACTTCTCCAGCATCACTAACCATCATTCTTCTGACATGATACTGCAAAATTGGAATTTCCACCATCTTGCATTTTCCTGTTAAACTAGGAGGGCTACTGGTCTCTTCATGATTTCTGATCAAAGATGTGGAAGGCTCTTTGTCCTATTTCAAAGGAAGTTGCCTTATAGAGGTGTGAAAGGAAAGCTCAGACTGTAGTCAGGTAATAGGCTGTGTCTTCTGCACAGTAGTTCAGTCTAACAACTCAACACAACATAGGTGGGATGTCTCAAGTCTTACTTTTTACCTCTCCAAGATCTGTGACTGCCAGGTTCTCGTCTCTTGAATGGAAGATTTGGTCTGAGAGGAAAGTCAGGCATGGCTGCTGTCCCTGTGAGGTGACCCATCGAGGTGGGGTGGGCACGCCAGTAACATGCCTGAGATTGGAGAAGTCCCGTCTGGCCTCTCAGGTCACAGTGTAGGCTCTGACCATCCCATGAACAGTATATGAAGGTCAGGGCACAAAACCTCTCCCATTGTTTTGGGACTGTATAATCTCTCTTCTGTATCATTTTGGCTCTTTCTCTTTGTGCAAAGAAAATAAGAATGTGTTTGGCAGCACAACTGTAGTGAAGGCAGGGAGCTGAGGACCTACCTCCAGTGGCTCTTGTACCGACAGAGGAAGACAGGGAATGACACGCAAACATGTTCTTGCCTCTAGAATATTACAGGCTTCTTTCCATAGCTTCTCAAACAGCATCTTCAGAAGACATGTTCAGAGCCCTTCTTGCAAGATTTTAAGCACAGTTTGTTTCTGATGAGAGATTCTGTGTTTAAACCCCCTGTGGTTTTCCATAAGATGTATAGCTGGCTGATGTCAAGAACTATTACAATCACATGCTCTTACAATGGCGTAATGAGATTTTCTTCCTTTATCTGCAGTGTTCTTCCTCAACATTTTCCATAAAGACACTGTTTATGATGAATTCATTCCTCTGATTGTGATGTAATTTACATTTATATGATATGTTAGAATTTTGAAATAACAGATTCTAGCATTGTTTAAAACTTTGTGACTTGGAAAATCTCATAAGTACAGATTAAAACATGAAGCAGCCTCTTGTTTAACTAAGTAGGATTCTTTCCTATGTAGGTCATTCCCTAGGTATTGTAAAAATTCTTATCTGAATCTAATATTTAGGTCACTTTTTAATATACAACCTGCCTGCAAGCTTAAAATAGACAAAAATTTGTGTCAATAGTTAAGGATATTTGCTGCCTGGGAATCTTGTAGAATATAAACAACTACAGACATCTATCTCCTAAGAAGCAAGCAATATATTGGACTTTGTAATTTTCATTTTCTTTTCCCAAGTTCATCCATCATGCTCCTGTCAGAAGCATCCATCTACTTTCCAGTCCATCAGATAAACTTGTAATAGCATTTGGTTTTGACTGGCTTTGAATAACAACTCTCAGAACAAGACGGAAAGTTGGTGACACTGATTTGTAAATCTGGTTCAAAATAGGTGTTTCCTACCATGACAAAGCTGGTTGCAGTCTTTTCTGCCCTTACCCAGTCATCCTTGCCCTGTGGCAGCAATGTGATGCTTTTCCTCTGCTCATTATAATGGGAAAACTGTTATTTTGAGGTGCTCCATAAACCTGATCACTAAGACGTTCTGAGTTTAAAAAAAAAAAAAAAGTTAGCCAGCAAAAGATTGTTTTAAACACCCGAATCATTTTGCCACCAATGTTAGCATATCATGAAACATTATTCTTAATTCTATATAGCATGGAGCTATATTCTTAATACCCTGATTTGTAAATCAAGGGAACGTATTATGTCACCGATAAGCTGAGACACTGCCTTTGCCTGTACAATGTTAGACATGACACCCAAATGGCAGATGGGTAGATATGCACAGACTTTCATTTTTTAATGTCTGTTTTCAATGGACACTGATGTTCTAAAACAGTCTATTTAATAAATAGTAGCTTGATGATACTAATTAGGCTGCCAGAAGTAAAACAGTTCTCAGGACCAGATAATCATGGTTGGTGCTAAGTGAATGTACCTCAAGTCTCATTTGAGGGTAGGAGAAATGGATAAAAGTTTAGGAGATATCTGTTAACTTGGAAAGTGGGGGGGCTCCAGGCACTCACAATAGGTAAAGCCTGCACTTAGCTGGTAACTGGCAGTTTTGCTGAGGTTGGTGACATCTGAGCAGAGGCTGCCTTCATGCTTAGAAGAAGGCATAAACTGATTATTAAATGCCAGGATAAAAATTATAGCTAGGTGCATAGAACTGAGGGAGTCAGTCTGACAACAAAAGTTCGACTTGGTATTACACGTTATTGGCTTAACATTAACCTTGGTAGACTACAGGATGAAAGAGGAATTCATTTCTATCCTCACAACAATTTCAGTGTCTTTCCTAAGACTGACAGACTGGCAAAGTAGCTTTGGAGGGGTGGACATTTGCCTCCTGATATAATGGGCCAGACCCCACCAGTTCCTGCTGCAAAGCAAGAATTAGGCAACCATCAGATGGTAAAATCCTCCCTTTGATATGACTTGATATCTATGATCCTCCATAGATATGATTTGATCACAGAGAGGTGGAAGGCTCTTTGTCCTATTTCAAAGGAAGTTGCCTTATAGAGGTGTGAAAGGAAAGCTCAGACTGTAGTCAGGTAATAGGCTGTGTCTTCTGCACAGTAGTTCAGTCTAACAACTCTCAACACAACATAGGTGGGATGTCTCAAGTCTTACGTAAGTCTTTGCTGGTGCAGGGTCTGGAGCACATGTCGTATGAGGAGCGGCTGAGGGAACTGGGGGGGTTTAGTCTGGAGAAGAGAAGGCTGAGGGGAGACCTCATTGCCCTCTACAGCTCCCTGAAAGGAGGGTGCAGAGAGGGGGGATGAGTCTCTTTAACCAAGTAACAAGCGATAGGACAAGAGGGAATGGCCTCAAGTTGCGCCAGGGAAGGTTTAGACTAGAAGTCGGGAAGTATTTCTTTACAGAACGGGTTATTAGGCAGTGGAATGGATTGCCCAGGGAGGTGGTGGAGTCCCCATCCCTGGAGGTGTTTAAGAGTAGGGTCGACATAGCGCTGAGAGATCTGGTGTAGATGGGAACTGGCAGTGTTAGGTTAATGGTTGGACTAGATGGTCTTCAAGGTCCTTTCCAACCTAGTTGATTCTGTGATTCTGTGATTCTGTATATATTAAATCTTAATTTCTGGGAGTCTGGTGCTGCTTGACATGGCCTGTATAACTAGAATATTTTCTAGTTTGCATTTCCTTTTAGTTTGTCTTTTATTTTCCTTGTAAATATTTTACACAGATTTGAGTTGTCCTTTGTGTGGCAGCAAAGCTGTTTGAAAAAGTGCTTTAATATTTGAAAAACTATGTGTCAAGTAATGGAGACAGGAGTGCTATATTGAAGGAAGACTGTGTTCAAAGGAACCTGACTTTTACAACTGACTGGGAAACCATAGATTATTCTTGCAAGATTTGCTCTCTAGGATCACAGGCAATTTAGCAGCATAGCTGCATTTAGCAGAAGTTATAATGATCTTTCCTTTTAAGCCTTTGACACTGCCGGCCTGTGTACATTTTTATGCATACAAAACATACACTTTCAAGTACAACCAGTCAGTTATAAAAGCTATTTTTCCCATGTGCTTATTATCCATCTGTCAGGAAAAAACACATATTTTATAGGTGAACTGAAAGGCTCGTTTTAAAACTGAGAAGCACTAGACTGTTTAAGATCAGTTGTAGTAAGTTAGCAGTATCTCAGTGCTGACATTTTAAAATGACCTATGACCAGAACAGAGCTACAAGGTTGAAACACATCCCCAGCTTAACCCTTGAAGTCCTGACGTCAGGCAAAGCCATGAAGATAGCCCAGAAAAATGACCTGTGAACACTGCTCAACTGTGTTATTTTTAAAGGGCATAAATAAGTCTCTTCGGGTTCCCTAGCTTGTTTGTGCTTTTGTTTGGAAATATCGCATGGGTAAGGCAAGTATCTCCTGCGCTATCGCAGACGTGTATTCGTGGACATTTGGCGTGGTGTTTGCGTAGCCCTCCTCTTTGTGCTTTAGAGTTGAAAGAGAAGGAGGAAAGTCTGGAAGAGAAGCAGGAGAGACAGGAGCAACAGGCACTTTGCGTGGACCCAGCCTAGCTCAGGAGGCACAACATGGTGGATGAAAATGCAGGCGGACACCAGGGTCATGGCAGCACCTTCCAGGAGAGCACGGGACACGGGCACACAGAGAGAGCCCAAACAGCTGGCGGAGCCACGGCGCCCCAGGTTTGGGGAGAAGCGCAGGAAGGTGGCAACGTGGAGGAGCAAAACCCATTGGCTCTGTCTGATGTCACGACCTGAAAAACTAAACCTTATCAGTAGGCAGTTGTGGGTCCTCAAAAGAGAGAAAGGTGGTTGGTGGTAGGAGGGTCTGAGAACTGGAGACCGGGACATTCACAAAATGCACTAATGAGAGGTGAGATGTTGCACAGAGTATCCCGCGCTTCAAGGCAAAGCCCCATGGTTCAACTGATTGTCAAATGTGAAGGGGAAGGAGCTATTTTACAGATGAGAGCAAACCTGGAGTTACGCACTGAACAATGGAATAATTTTGTGAAAACATATTGAAATGGTGTGTGAATAATCAGCCCTATAGTTACAACATGTCACACTGAAATGCTTATTTATAAATATGTGGCTGCTTATCTAATAATAGACTATTCTGTTAAGAAATAAAAGCACTATCATCCTTGTGTAAATCCTTCTACTAGAGAAGGCTGGTTTTGAAAACTGCTTCTGTTGAATCTTTTGGCCCACAACAAAAAAATCCTTATATTTACCTTACTACATCTAAGTCCAGGAAGAGTGCCTATGAAAATGCAAGAGGTGTTACTTCCAATTATTTTGATTCATAGATGGCTTCTCTGATGCATTGAATTTAGTTCCTCTACTTTCCTCAAAGTATAACACTTCTCTTTTTATTGACCTACAGCAAAAATGGTAAACAGCTATTGGGGGACATGCATTTCATCATCCAGCTGAAGCCTTCCAAGGTATTTAGACTTAGCGTAACAGAAGTTCATGAGCCAAGGACGAGTGGGATGGGAGTAGGGTGTTGACAAAGGTACAAGGGGTGAAATCACATGCTCTGTTGTATATTTGCCTTTTATTTTCTTTTTCGGAAAGCATTTAAAAAAGAGTACTCTACATTTCCCAGATTTCAGATGAACTAAGGGCTTGGTTTGAGAAACCCAGGACCCCTCTGCAAATCCTGCTGACAACATTGGCACCTGAAGACAACACTGGCAAGTCCTGCAAGAAGGTAGATGATGTTTTTGTAATGTCTGTGGATTGAAGCTGTTATACCGAGTGCATATGATTCAAGCACAGACCATGCCTTTTCATACGGTCCTCTGATAGAAGAAAGTCAACAGGGCAGGCTTTGGCTTGGAATGTACCTAGTCTTTTCTACAGTAAAGACTGTGCAGCTGCCTAGTATTTGTTTTAAAGTCAGCAGTGTTGGTTTGAAAGAAAATGTGTTTCTCAGGACACCTTGCTGTGTGCTTACTCAGGCAGTTTCTGTCTGCCTGCCCAACTAACCGTGTGTACCAGTGTCCTCACCATGATATCTTCAGTACCCTCTCTATAGAAGAAAATTAAAACCTTCCTTTCTTCTGCTGCCTACCCCCCTTCCCACGTTCCAGAATACAGATTAGCTCTTGCTTAAGGCAAGCAGTCCAAAAATATCACAGCCTCATCCAAAGGAGTTTGACAACAGGAGGACGTCTTGCAAACTGTTTATTTAGGGGCTAATGATAATTTTCTGAAGAACAGAGAAGGAAAGGCAGGCCAAGAAAATACTTAAAGGGCGTCTCTTCTTAAGTTTTGGGATGTTCCTATCCTTAAATGGAACAATCCAGCATTTTGATTCATAATACAGAAGAAAACTGGAAGTAATAGATCTGAGTTGTATAATTTGAGATAATTTCTAATTAATATAACAAGTAAAATACTAAACATGCTTAATTCAAGAACAAACAAGCATTTAACATCAACACACCTTTTTCATCTACTATATCTGACAGCCAGCTATACCATCCAGAAACATGAAATGCCCCCTGTCTTGTGAAGCATAACAGTGACATCTTACTTAGATCAGAAAATAAATGATTTTACATGTCTGTATAAGATTTTAAATCACTACCAGACAGTGGAGCTAAAGAGCCACACACAGAAAGGACAGAAATGGATGTAAGGTTTCTTTTCTTTATACTTGTGTGGAGTATGTGAATTACCAAAAAGTCAGACAGGTATAATTAATTTTTATATGCAAGTGTTAAGTCGTAATATATCTGATTGAATGCAAAGTAAGAAGCAAGCATGTTTTGGGCTACATTGAATTCTGTCACAAGGGGAGTAAGTTTGGTGGATTCAGAACTGAATTTTGTCCATTGAAAGAAATACAGTAGCTATTCTTTCCGGTTCCTTTGGAAAAGAAAAAGAAAATGCAGCTATAAAGTCTTCCCAATGCTATTGATTTCGCACTGCATGCAAATGATTTGAGGTCAGTTCCCAGAGAAATTGCTGGAGACCTGGTCCTACAGTGCTCGTTGAGATGGGGAGAGGCAGAGTGGCGCAGGTTCACAGAGGAGAGGGGAGAAGCAGCAGTCTGTACCTTCCCATTTCTGAAAGGTTGAACAATTTCACAGAACAGCTCCAGACTGTTATTTTAAAGGAAGTGACACAGGGCTGCTGAGAAGAAATTGCACATGGACATGCTGTGCTGAGAAGCAGGAAAAAGCCTATAATTTAAGGTCCGCTCTTATTGTTCTGAAAGCCTCTTCTGACATGAGGAACATAGAGTTTTCTGCCTTATTAGTGGAAAAAATGTATGTTTGGAGGGGTTTTTTCTGTCCCAAAAGATGTTGGTCTCCTTTATGGAGACTTGGGGATCTTCTTACCCTGATCTGCAGCTTTAATACTCTCTGGCTATATCTAATATATCAGTTCATCAAAACAGGGAAACTACCGTGCTGCTAAACTGCAGACTTTGTTCACTATGTGGATTCAGATGTGACGCGGATAAGTTTGGGATGCACAGAGATAACTACACAAAAACTGGATCAGCTCTGCATTATTAGAGCTGATACCCTCTTTGTAGGGATTCAGCCACTACAGAGACAGAGTCACAAGCATGTGAGTAGTTTTGATTCACTGCCCTGCAGCTATTGTTGAGTCGTAGCACATTCGTTTTTAAAATCAATTGGTATCTGGTTCATGTTTGCAGTAGTGAAACAGGATTGAGTCGGATGTTAAAAAGCAGGGTGGTGATTGAAAATGGAGAGATAATTTTCTTCACTTTGACTGGCTTACGTTGATATTATTCACATCACTACGACCATAAAAACGGTTGCTTCAGCCCCTCATTTCATTCACTAGACAAAATAGAAACTTATTTCCTTTTCTCCGTTGGTAATAGTTAATTGACAGGCACTGCAGTCTGGCGTAATATCTTGAGGAATGCTTGTTAACTGCCCCTCTGAGCTAAATCCTTTGGCTCCTGAGCTTATTTAAGCTGAGATCACTGAGAGAATGCACCCTGAAATTATTTTCTAAATGACTACTACATACATAAATCCCTTCCATCCTCTGCTCCATTATTTCTACCTTTTAATGGAAAACATTCTCGGCATTACTACATAGTTTTTGAAGCCATGCCTCCTTCTATTTGTTCTGAGAAGAAATTACAATGTATTTGCAAATGAGCTTTATCTGCAAACTATATGGTGTCTGGACAACCTCAGTGGTATAAAGCTTCGTTTAACTATAGGTGGGCAGGGTGCAGGTAGCAGCATGCAGGCTTTTCTTTCACTTTGGCAGGTTTCAAATCTAGCTGAGGAGGGATGAGGGGGGAATTCAAACTTGAGCATCCATGCTGTACTTGGCTCCCCTGCTGTGACACCAAAATAGCACAGGTGACTACTACTCTCACAGTGTTTCAGTCAAAGCACACTCTTCCTGCGGGAATGGGGCAAATATGGGAACCGTGTAAGCTCAATATTATAATAAATTGATTAGTCTCTGCATTCACTACTCCCTTCTGCCTAATTCAGTCAGAATTACCCATCTGTTTGTCCCATGGGGCTTCTACAGCTCATAGAAAAGGTGATTTTCCTGATTGTGCTCTTTTACTGCCTTTCTGTTCATCAAGGTGGTTAAGCTGGTGACAACTGTGAAATCATTAGTAGACAATAATTTGTTTCAGAATTTAATTAATACTCAATAAAATGTATGTTAATCTCAATGAGCAGTGTGAGGATGAGCATGCAGGACACTAAACTTAAAATGATACTGTTGTGCCTAAAGCCACCAATAGTTTCTTCTTTGACATCCAGTGAAGCGCCTTCAAATTTTATTGCATGAATATACAAGCACTTGACTAGTAAGGGCACACCTCAACACTGGCGACTGGATGCTCTGCCATTAAACTCTGAAAGCTTTCTCTTGCTCTAGAAAATACAAAGCAAAGTGCCACTATTCCCAACAATGCAAAAGATCAGTGGTTTATTTCTTAAGAGGGAAAAAACAGTATGGTTTAGTCTCAAGATATGAGCACGGAGCCTGCTCTATGTTCTGGTTTATGTGTGCTGAGTTGTGCAGGTCTCACTGGGAAGGGGACAGGGACACCAGCAGGGTGGAATTGTTTCCTCTGCCTCTCCCTGCTCTCTTCCTGCTTTGTTATATCTGGAGAAGAGGAACAAAGGGGACCAAAAGGGTCTCCTCAGCTACTATCAACAAAAGGGGAGATTTTGTCAAGGTTAGCTTGCAGATTAGGTTCTTCATGTCAGAAAAAGATGAATGAATAAAAGCTATTTATCATTACCCTTCTGAGTGAGCATGCCATTTCTTTCTAACCCACACTGCCTACCCATACTACACTCATCACACAGTCTGCACATGCAATGATGGTAAACATGCTGGAAATATACTGTCGTGCAGAGCTGCAGCTTCTTCTGTGTCCTCAGTGAAGCTGACTGCAACTGTGCAACAAACTTTAAGTGAGATGCAGGTTGGTGGCTTTGCAGTCCGTGGCTCATTCTCAACTTCCCTGAAAGCATGTCCAGCTGTCAGTCCTTTCTGCTCACAAATACCTCTTTGTCCCTATTTGCAGAGGGATCAAAGAAAGAACCGAGGACAAATCTCACAAAGCAAAGCTCCAAGCCACACGGTGATTCAGCAACCACATGAGAAGAAGACCCTGATTCCTGATCTGACCATTGCTCTGCCCTGCCCCCACTTTGAGCAGTGACTGAGCACTGTCTGCCTGAACAGATGAATCATCAGATGCTGCTTTTGGACTATATAGATCAAACTGCCTGCTAATAATTCATTACACCCAGTGGAATACAGCGCTGGCAATAGAAAAGATTTGTGGGGGCATTTCTGCTTTCTGACAGAGCAGCCTAGGCCCGAGATGCCATGCTGGTTTCAGTTTTCTGTGTGAGTGTTCATAGCTCCTCACTTCAGAAGTGGGGTAAGACTTCGCCGCGATGACAGGCTGCCTCCGCACAGCTCCTGCAAACAACTTACTGAGATTAGGAGGCTACCGTGGGGATGTGTAGGAACTGCTCTCAGACCTGACAGCCTCCAAGTAGCTTGCTTTGATAGCTCCTTTATACTCTAGGCTTGTGGATTTTTAAATTATTCAGAGAGTTTTCTGTGTTTATTCCCCTGATTAGTTGAGATATTCCAGTAGGGGAATTTATATTACAGAAATTAGAGGGCTGTTTCATGTTTTGTTCATTCTCTAGCTGGAATTCCTTCCCCCTCCTTCCCCTGCTTTTGCAGAAGGGGTAACACCTAACAGCGCACATTAGTTTTCCATTAAACTTCTCCGTGTTTTACTGTGCCAGTTGGTATCTTCCTGCTTAGTATGACGGGTACAGTAAATCTAAAGAAAATCAATACTATGTTCTATTTGGAACTCTATATGACAACCAGCCTGCAAACACAGGGTATCACTGTATGCATGGTGGCATAGCATTTTCCTCCTGAGAGATCGTGGAAATTTTGAAAAGATAAAAAGGGTGATCTTAGTCTTCAGACCTGGATGACACAATAAAACCTTGCAGTATATATACATAAGCTTTAGAGCACCCTTGCAGTAGTACAAAGGTCCCTGTACTACATCAGCAAGTAATCATGGTCGATGAGATGGGGTACGCAAACCCTGCACTGGACACAACAAAGAGGAGCTGCAGACATATGGAGCCTTCCCCATCATTTCTCCATAGTGCATCAGAGGGAAAGAAACATTTCAACAAATCAGGCAGGCCTCTAGAGTGACTGGCACCCAGTCTTCTGCTTCTGGAGGAATGATGCTGTGGATAAAGTCAGCCAACAGGTTAATACCAGATGTCTTCCAGGAAGTACGAGACACACATTTCCTACAAGTAACATGCCAGACCTGGATTGAAGGTCCAAAACTACTTAAAACCCCTGAAGGAAAGACGACTTCCTCCTGTTTATTTCCTTTATTATTACGAAATCCGCATTTACTAAAATGCAACAGAGGCAGAGCCGAGCAGAGCCCTGACCCGGGCTGGCAGGCATGGGACATGCATGGTTTTGTCCCACTGCAGGAGGGTGGTGGCAGACTGTCCCCAACACTGGCAACAGGCAGAAATACTCTGTACTGGATGCACTTTGAGGATTAGTAATTCTTTCCTCATTACCAAATTGTTTTGGACTTGTGCTTGAGTTCAATATCACACTGGGGTGGGGGAAAACAGGGAAGGACGGAGGAGCTTTGATTCACTGAACTGAGATGTGATAAGAATAGACTTTCAGGAGAAATGAGGAGAGGAACCTGATTTGCGAAGTCAGGAGGCACTCTGCAACCTTTCATCTGAGCTAAAGAAACTTCAATTTTAGATAATACTACTGTGCATTTCAAACCCAAGCACTGTGCCTGTCAAATAATGACTATTTGTCTAGACAAGAAAGGGGTTGATTTTCTTTCTTTTTTGTTTTTTCTTTTCCCAGTCAAGTTTAAATAAATTTTCCTTCTGCTTAATGCTACAGGAGGTGAATTTTGGTTGGCCATTTTGGAACGAAGAAAACTCTGAAGCATAAACAGGGAAGAAGCAATTCCTTGAGCATACAGCAATAACAGAAACATTGGTTTAGAGAGTGCCCTGTTGTATCATTTTCTATGCTCTTGACATGGGACAATGTTCTTAGACTTCTAATGAAGGAGAAGCTGCAGTGTCCCCGAGCCATCTATTCTGGTAGTTCCATTTTCTCAGGATTAGGAGGTGTTTCTGATCCTCTAACAAGAATCTTTCTTGCTGCAGTTTAGGCCTGGGACATCACCTGTTTTATCAGGAAAAAAAAAGGGAATAATCTCTTCCTTTCCTTTAGAGAACAGACATATCTGTCTCTGAAGACTATTAGCAGGTCTTGCTCAGTCTTCTCCTCCTCAGGCTAAATAACTCCAGCTCATTCAATCTTTGCTCATAGATAATTTTTTCCAGTCCTCTGTTTGTTTTTACTCCTTTCCTCTGGTTTGTATCCAATAGTCTACACTCTGCCGGGACTATCAAGAACTTACAGATATTCCCGTGTTGTGGCAGGACAGAAACAAAACTGCAATGACACAAAAGTTTGCACGGAGGAACCGGGGACAGGGCTAGGGGTGAACAGCCTCATGCCAAAGTGCCTTGGCATTGCTGAGGCTGACTAAGGAAGACAACACATGTCCACTTCCCCAGTGTGTCCCTAACCAGGCCACTGCTAAACCTTTGCATTAATAAGCACTACGTTTAGCACTTAAAAACATATTAAGAGAGAGATCGTCTAGGAAATAGGCTGATTCTGATCTCTTTTACCCTATGGCTCCATGGACTTTTTGAAATCATTCTTCATGGACAGGAGAGTATGTGAAAGTGAGGTAAGGCCAAAGCTTCAAGAAGGGTAAAAGAAAAGTTGATTTTCCTCTTCCTAGGCCTTCTCTACATAAGCATGTTGCACCAGTTTAATTCAGGTTATTTTTTAAATTGATGTAGTTAAAATTAATACAAATCCTTTACAGATCCAGTTAATTCAATAACTGAACTGAGATAAATCCATATAAATCAGTTATAAACCAAATGTATTCACACGGAATATGGAGCAATTTAACTAAATCCATACCCATGCGCAGGTTGTAACCAAAACAACGTAACTCTTCTGTGTCAGCAAGGCTGCAAAAAGCCATTATCCTCTCAAGATTTTACAATCAAATAAGGTAGAACTATTGGAGGCTGACTCTTGAAGCAAATCAGAATTGCTTAGAAATGAATTTTTCAGTTTAGAATTGCTCTTGTTTATACTGTATTTATTGTATACACAGATAAAGTAAACATATCACTGGGATCTTTCACGAAGAGATCTCAAAGAATGCAATAGCGTATTTGCAAACACAATCCTCACAAGCTTCTTGTAAAGGACAGTATTTCATGCATGTTACCAAGAAGATATTGAG
This sequence comes from Strix uralensis, assembly GCF_047716275.1. Taxonomy (NCBI): domain Eukaryota; kingdom Metazoa; phylum Chordata; class Aves; order Strigiformes; family Strigidae; genus Strix; species Strix uralensis. The sequence goes on from NC_134000.1 coordinate 3,718,108, forward strand.
ATACGGAAAACCTGCTGTCAAACATTTCCAAAAGTACATTTTTCTTCAGTCCTGAAACAGGTGTGCCATAGCAGGAGGCAGACTGAGAGCACAGAGACCTACATGCCCTGAAATTTTTAGGAGAAACGTGAACAGACCTGCATGGCAGCAGCAGCAGGAGGCACTGCTACGACACGGAAAGGAACTGTGCTGCCAACTGAATTAAGAGGGATAAGAGCTTTCTTTTGACCCTGCTTCTCAAGTATGAATTTCTGAGCTATTGCCTGTAAATTACAAAGCTTTGATTTTTCAGTGCACAATTTAATACACGCTTTGACCTTTCAACGTGCCATATGAAGCTTTGATCCTTACCAGCCGACTGTCAGGGTGAACTTTGCATAAGATGAAAACAATACATTTCAAAATCATGTTCCCCCTCCCTTAAGAAAACCCGTAAAATATTTCTGAGATGGAGAAAACTCATCTTTAGACACTGCCTCAGGGTAAATGCTACAGAAGCGCTACATCTAGATATGTATGGTCTGAAGCCTTGCTAATCACATCCTGCAGGCAAGGCTGATAAGAAACACAGATAGTCTAGGAAGAAGGTAAATTCCTAAGAAGAATGAAAACCAAGAGAGAGAATTCTTACTTCAGCCTTACCTTGGAAAGGGTGGGAAAAAGACTAACAGGGCAGTCCATGGCATAAAATATGACTGTTTTTGGAACCAGGAGGAATTTGTACCACTTCATGCACGATGATAAAGTGAGTTCAAAAGGTCTTAGCTCAGTTCAATTTAAGACGAGCTCAGAGATATCTAAACTGTCAGCCTGACAACAATAAAAATTTAATTTAAAAAGTCCAGTGATATTTCTAGTCCTGTTAATGCTATGAAAGCGAAATAAAACACCCACCCAACCAAAAAACAACCCCAAAAGACCAAACAGAAAGAAAAACAGCACACAAAAATGTGAAAATAAAAGTTTATGGCAGAAAGTACTTCCGTCATTTTTGATTTGTCTTGGGCTTTTTCTGTCTGGAAGTGTTAGAAAATCAGACTGCAATATTTTTAAGCTTATGTAATGTATTATGTAATTTCTCTCATGCATGGTAATCCTATATAATTTTATATCACACACTGTAACCTATTTTCATCACTTTGAAAGATAAGGAAGGTTATGAATTTATCCTCAATAAAAAAGCTCTTTATGCTCAGCATAGGTGCATCCTACTTCTTTTTTCACTAAGAGGTAGTATAAAATCCTCCTCTTTCAGAAAAAACCAGGATCAGATATCCTATGCTAACTGTCAGCTGCAACATTTGCCCACAGAGTTGCTGTGCTGCTGGTATTTAGCTCATTGTTTTACAGCGCACAATGGCAACCTGCAATATCAGTTCACAATCTTCTCTGAAAGACCGTTTAAAAGAATTCTTTGGAGCTATGAGTTTCGGATGTCAGTTTAAAGCTGTGTTTTGTCAGTTTTAAATGTCAGTTTTTTCCTACTCTGGAAAGTGACTCTAGAAATAGCATCCCTGGTACTGCATCCCTCTTTCATCAGTGCTTTCTCTCAGAATTGCTCAGCTCCCAAGCCAGAAGCTTTCCTGGCTTTCTTCTGACTGCTGGTAGCCATATATTCCTCCCATTCACAGAAAACCCACCGGCATAAATATCTCTGAAATCAGTACAAGTAATCCAAGAGCCTAGATTTCTCTTCCCCTTTCTCTGTGGATGCATGATGCCACTTCGATCACAGCTGACTTTCCTCTCGTGTCTTCGTGTGATTAGTGGGAGTGGAAAAATGTACACAAAGCAGCACAGTGCCAGGACATCACAGCCCAACACACAATTTGCCTCGTGCTTGTGCTCAGCACAGACCTTGAAAAGGAGGGGACACCGTGCTCCTCTGGCTCTAGGCAGCCTGCGTGTGCAGCTTCTGGCCCTTGAGCATGGTCGCCATGAATGAACACCCAAACCGTGCTAATTCCTGATTTTCACACTGTACAAAGGACTCCCAGGGATGGATGGCATAGGTACAAAACTGGTTATACAGATTCCACATCAGTCAGGGTTTGCTTTTTATCTCAGAGCGTTCAAGCCTATTTTGCTGCCAGTTTATGCCAGCTCTGCTAGCTGACCTCCTCCACTGCCAGCATAAATTGCTGCAACACACCCCTAAATTTCCTCCACAGGGAGCAGATTTGTTGAATTAGAAGGTGCAATCTTTAGATAGCTACTTTTCTGGATAACATGCAGAGGCCAGGAAAGACGGAGAGTGCATCAACTTGATCTGTGCTCAGTGAGGGACCGAAGTGTCACAGGAGCCAGGTCTGTCTGCTGCACTTTGGTGACTGAGAGGACAGCAGGAGAACTGCTCCCTAATGAGGGGAGACATGGAAAGGGAACAGAACCGTGATTACAGAAGAGAAACAAAGAGTTGCCTGACAGTGTCACACCAGGAAAGAAAAAGGCAGGGAGGATTAAGGGTGGGATCAGAAGATATGTCTACTGCTTTGTGACTCCAGCATGGCCCTGCTGACGTACCACGGGAGCGGGGGTGCGGTGAAACAGCCCTGGCTTGGAGAGCAATGGTGAGGCCCCTGTGAATCACTGCTGATGATTCCTGCTTTTATTTTGATGGCGTTAGCAGTCTGTGGTGTTTCAGGACCCGTTTTCAGTGAGGCATTTCCTTGGTAACTGCAATCCATATAGTTTCAAATGCTTTTCATGTAAGACTTGGCAGCGCTAGAAACTGAAGTCCAACGTGTAAGCCTAGGATGAGGCCAGGCTGAAGGAAAGTAAGGCAAATTTCCCTTCCCTCCTCTATGCCATTATTAAAAGGCCACTAATTAGAGATATAGGATGATGCTCCTAGACTTTAGCTAGCCTCACCACAGCTGCAGTGGTGTTATTTGGGAATGAAAGGGAGAAAGGATGAGATTATAAATGAGAGGGATTGTAACACAGACTTTCAGCAACACCAATTAAACTGTGCCTCAAGGACTATCTTCACATTTTCAGTCATCCAGAGACCTGATGATAATTTATAGGAATAAATCACATGGCAAATCACATGATAACTCCCCTGTAACCTTAAATGATTGAGGCTCACCAGAGGTTAGTTAAAATCAGCTGAAACAATTTTCGCTTGGTTTCTAAACTTGCATTAAAAATGAGCTTTGATTCAGCTGGAGAAACCAAAGGAAAACAAATAAACAAAACCAACATGCATATGTTTTCTCCAAGGTCTGCATTTGCCTGACACAGACAGTGCAGCCTGCCTTTCGGTGTTTCCACCAGTTCCACTCTCATTGACATTTGATACATTTGCCCACTTAATAATCAGAATCCTGTCTTAAAAGAAGGAATTTGTTTTGCCAACTTCCCATTCCAGCAAACCAGACGTGGGTGTGTATGAGCACCGACACATCAGGCAGGTCAGATTTGAGACAACTAAGTTTAAGCATTGGGAAAACTCAGAATGTTTGATCCAGGAGCTGTGACACGAGGTAGATAAGAGGCATTATTTAGCTAGGCAGATTTTATTCAAATGTCCAGCCTTCCAAACTAGTTTCATATAAATAAACTGGAACAAATTTTGGAAAGTTTATACATTAGCCTGTGTAGTTGACTTTGCAGAGACTCTTCATTTCTACTACTCCTATCCTCCTATCCATTCGTGCTACCTACCTGTATTTAAAGGATTTCCTAGTGTGGATCAAAATAGGCTACTGTCTTCTAATTGTTGAGTCAAGTATGCATAAATAATTTACCAAAATTACATTGTTGCACTTAGACAATTTTTGAAGTTACCCCATGTAACTTCATTAAACTTCAAGTCTGGAACATTAATTCGAGGGAAGAAAAGTAAGTATTTCTGTAATATTAGATCATTCAGGTGGTAAACATATTCTCCAAAAAAGTGATCTAATGAGCATTTCAGTCATCAGATTTAAATTGTAAATGAAACTGTTGTCTATGCATTAGAAAAGCACATGCCATGTTTTGTTAACATAATCAGAAAAAATGGAGCTGCCACAAACCCTTTCCCCATCTGCCAGTCATTGCATTAAATGTTTCTGCAATTTTATTAGAATTCTCTGTCTCTGCAGATCCTGCTCAACTGTGAAATTGGAATTGCAAACAGAAATATTACGTTTCTATGTACAGTAGTGGATAACAAGTCCGATTTTGACATGTGAAGAGACGGGGGAAACTTCTTTTTGAAGGTAGAAGAACAGCACAGTGAATATCCCTCTTGTCCCCCCAAGTATGAGGCAGAAGGTAAGAAAACAGCCGTTTATACGACATTTTTCTATGATAGAAACTGAGAGGTGCAGGAGCAGCTTTCTGGCAGTAGCTTTAACAAAGGAAGGATAAAAGACTGCCTGTCCTTCCAGTCCTTGGAGTGGGACAGAAGCTGAAGGTCAACAAGCCAGAGTTGCACTGGCTGCTGCAGCTGCTGCCTCTGCTCCGGCGGCAGGAGTGGATGAGCAGAGGCTGGGGAAGGAGCAGGCAAGCCTTGCTGCCTAAACCTTTGCCATAGCCCTATTCTTACTCTACATTCGTCGCAATTCTTGAATTAATCCAAGAGGTGTTTGGGAGGATTTATCCAGTTTTGATAATATCACCCGTGTTGGGTATTGCTGAAGCATTATTTCCAAAGCTGATAAAACACAGCAGTCAAAAAGAGTTTGGTGACTCCGATCGTTGAACCAACTTGTCTACAGGGGAAGTGTTTTTACACCTTTCTTAATAAAAGGTGCCAACATAAGGTGTTTCTCCGCTGCCTCACTCTCCCTTCTCCCTTCTTCCCAGCCTCATGCTACGTATGTTTTCATTTTTGAACAGTTTTTCCAAGAGTCAAATACAAACGCTTTTGCACGTGCTCATTTTCAGTTTGCCTGCACAGCACATTGGCTTCCCTGCTGGAAAATGAGAAATATTAAAGTGGAAAGAGGGACATAAAAAGACTCTCTGGTTGTTCAGCCCCTCTTGTAAGCACCCTGACTCCACCACTGAGAGCACAGTAGAGACAAAAAGAATGACCTCCGGCTTCTCAGGAAAAAAATTAACCATGTATCTGTAGAATTGATTTTAAAAAAAATATTTCAATGATCTCAGCCATGAAATTTAATCAGACCTGCATCAGCAATACTTGACTTTTCAGCTTTTTGCATTGATTGACATTCACCTGCAAACAAAAAGTAGAAGCTACAGAAACTTAGTCTAGCTCTCCTAAAAGACTGCTGCTGGTTTTCTTTTCAATAAAAGAATGAACCTCTTTGTTTTGTTTTGTTTTGGTTTTTTTTTGAGTTAATATAATATTCAAGAGCTGTTCAGAGATTACTTTTTCCACAAGAGTTTCTTCAGTAACATCTCTCTTTCCCCTGGATCAAAGTCTTGGTCTACTTTTCTTTCCCATCATAACTGGGTTCTGGTCTCAGCCATGGCTTCTTGGCATTCTTATCTAGTCTAGCCTACTGTAATAATCCATGGAAAATGGCACTTGGCGGAATGACTTTGTCACTAACTGGCTGAGGACAAAGAATCTGCAGCTGCCCTCACCCTCTGATGAACTCATGAAGGTTTCATAAATACTGCACATCAGCCTGCTGCCTTCATCTTTTTCTCCCTAACCACATTCATCCCCTAAAATTTTTGGATACAGCTGTCCCCCCCTTCTCCTTCCTCCTTCACAGAGAGCACAGCCCCAGGGTGCTTCTCCCCCCCTGCTGCCAGCACACACGGAGCCCTTGCTCCAGACTCAGCAAGAGGCAGATTTCCTCCTTGCTCTGCCCGCAGTCAGGAGCCTTCCCTTTGCTGCAGCCTGGGCTGACCTGGCTCTTGCGGAGCAAACCTGGGACAGAGCAGCATCGCAGCCCGTTAGAGGAGAGCTGCTCCCCTAAGCAAACTCCACAAGACCCTACCCCAGGTATGGTCTTCTCAAGCTACTTCTTTTTCTGTTGTCAATTTGAAGTGTGCATGCAGATATTTATGTGTGCATACATACAAATTGTACTGGTTTCGACTGGGATAAAGCTGATTTTTTTTTTTTTTTCCTTTCTTAGTAGGTAGAATAGTGCTGTGTTTTGGATTCAGGGATTCGATATGAGAATAATGTCAATAATATACTGATGTTTTTAGTTGCTAAGAAATCAAGGACTTTTCAACTTCCTACGTCCTGCCTATGTGCAGGTACACAAGAAGCTGGGAGGGAGCAGAGCCAGAGCACCAGACCCAAACTGGCCAATGAAATATTCCATATCATGCTCATTATAGATGAGGGCTGATCGGAAAGCTCTCTCTTGCTTCCAGGATGGTGATTTCAGGATTCTCTGTTCTCTGGGATCGCTAGCTGGGAACGGGTTGGGTATTGGTCAGCGGGTGGTGAGCAATTGCATTGTGCGTTATTTGTTTGTATTTTCTATTATTACTATTATTATTTCAATTTTATTTTATTTCAATTATTACATTGCTTTTATCTCAACCTACGAGTCTCCTTACCCTTACCCCTCCAATTCACTTCCCCATTACCTGGGGAGGGTGAGGGAGGGTTTGTGAGCAGCCGCGCAGTGTTGGGCTGCCGGCCAGGTTTAAACCACGGCACAGAGATCTCGGTACTAATGTCCTCTCACAGCGAAACCATGAAAGTTAACTATCACTCCTCCATGCCTTTCTTCACCCCTCTTTGTCTTGCAATGTATAGCAATAGGTACACCACTTTGCCAGGGGATCCTGAAGTGATGTAAACTTGATTCTTAATTATTTACACTAGTTTTAGTCTAGTGTTACTAATGTACAATAATGCAAATGTACAACAATGCAAAACTTGTATAACCAGACAAGAGAATGAGACCCCATGGCTCTCTTTATAATTTGTTTTGAATCAGCCTCCTCACAGACCACTTAACAGGATTTCTTCTTTTTTTTTTTTTTTGCCCCCACTTGTAGGTGCTATGAACTGTGATTCTGTAACAGCTCTTGTTTAATTAGGATTTTATTTTAGAACAGACTAAGACACACTTTCATGGAAGGTCAGGTATGGCTAAATGTTACCCTCAGCCAATTTCCCTAAATCAAGTTCATTCAAGGATAAACAATGAATCCAGAAAAACTGTGTAATGCCCTTCTAAATGTCCCTAGATATAGGCAGTGGGAAACATATGAACAACTTCAACATTTTGCAGTCACAATATGACATATAATCTAACAATTTTACAGAAGAGAGACTTTTATACCTCTGCAAACTTGTCTGGAATAATTTTTTAAAATTGAACTTTCTTGGCAAGCCCTACTCTGCTACTCAGACTACTCAGTTCTGTTTCCCATGCAAAAAGCAACTGGTACTTTCAGTCTAAACAATTTCACTTTACATCAGAGAAAAACAGTGAAAAATAAAAAGCAAACACGGATTTGTTGTGAGGGTGTGTGACATAGGGACTTCTTTTTCCAGCTGCCATCTTGAATCTCTTCACAGCACTGTCATCAAGCAGAAATGCTTGCATTTTAACGTGTTGCATTTTAACATGTTGCATAGAGAAAATAATAATGAAAAATAACATCTTTGTAATGCTGCTATGAAGAAAGAGATTCTGCCTTCACCCACTTTTCCTTTCCTTCTGTGATAACCTCTTTACTTGACAGCCTGGAAACATGAAATTAAGCCTACCATGGCATAAATTCACTATTATGACCTTGATGAAGACTTAAATCATAAAAAATGGACAAAGCTACAAGTTGTGCAATAACAACAAATGAGCAAAGACTTGAAGATGAATTGAACTGATTTTCTGCAAATGTAACTTTTTCCACAGAGTGCAAAGCAGTCTACAACAAATCCAGGTCAAAGGACCACAAACTAAGAGTTGGCAGATTTCTCTGGTTTCGTTGCTGACTTTAAGTGAGGATGCAGGTGTGGGTGTGTCTGACTGAATGCGAATTGAACAAGATATCCCAGTTCAGTTTATTCTATACACTGATACACAGAGGGACTATATTTTAGCTTGCAATCTTAATTCAGTATTCCCAAACTTTTGAGTTTTGATTATGTTTAACAAAGATTTTATCTGTATCTGGAACAGTGGGAACTTTGCAACAACTCTTTCCACTTTCATAAGAGATGTGAACAATGAATTAGCACCCCTACAAACTCCTTTAGTCATTATCACCTGGCTTGTCTCGAGCTGGCTTCCTTGTGGAGCATAAACACTGCAGACTTGCTCCAAATCGGGCCATGACCAATCTACCCCATCATGACCTTAAGATGACAGACATGCGAGTTTAACCTTTGCATCAGCTCTCATCCTTTGCAACCTGTTAGAGGCCCATTTAATACCAGTTTTTTTGATGCAGTCTCTAGATCTGTAGAAATGCAATGAGATCACCAGTTGATTTTCCGCAGACTATAAATCATTCATCAGATGGCAAGAACTGACACACCTTAGTGCTGTTCTAGTAACCTAACCATGAGATGAAAGGCTCTACAGTATTTTCCCCATGGCCTGAGCTACCTTTTCTTCAAGCACAAAAAATCAATGTTTATGCACTGGAGCTATTACCTACAGTGGTAACACAGTTATAATATAGTATGACTTTAATTTGGAGATACTTGTTTCCATCAAATTTTGTTATTGCAAAAATAGGACAGAAATAATACAAGTGACAAGGAAAGGAGTATCCACTGGGTAATTTCTTAGCTGATGGCAGATCATCTTTAACGTCACCTAGCTGAGCATATAGCATGACCCAGGGATGTCAGGGGTTTGTTACTATTTCACAGGTGAGTTCTGGTTTAAGACATACTGGGGCTGATTCACCCTGCTCTGGCTTTGTACGCCAGTATCACTGTGAGATTGGGTGCTGCTCTGGTAAGAATAGGGGATCGCTTTTCCAAAGTCAACAGGGCTGTATCAACTCATGACAAATGAGAATCCAGCCCATATTGCTGTTTTAATTAGAGTCATGTCAGAGCTGCTGTTTCACACATATTGATTAATCAAAATTATACATAAAACATATGGCTCCAACAGGAGTATGGTAAAGGACAACATCTTCCAGTAGTCTTATCACATGAATATTAAGTCCTCATCGCTATCAGATAACACTTAATGGAAGCATATTTCAATCAGGTGTACAAAACCACAGGAATATAGTCATCACTATTAGGTTGATGCAAACAGCTGTCCTCATGGGATAAATTTAATTTCTTATTCCAGATGCTGTTGAAAACTGGCTCCAGAAATCCAGCAACCTGCCACCCCTCCTCCTGCCAGTTCCAAGCTTCCAGCTTCCAAACTGAGCTTTCATCTTTTAGCAGTGCTTAATGACAGGTGATCCTGTAACTCCACAGACAAATCAAGACACATGGCTCAGGACCAAAATATTCTTTCCCTGAAGAGAAGTCTAGACACATCACAGCAATTTTTATTCTGCTGGCTATTTATTTAACACTGATTAATCCACCTAGGCTGCATTTTGAAGCATCACCAGAGGCAATTTACATAAGCTATTTTGTGTGCATGGTTTCTCTCCATCTTTTCAATGTCTTTGTATCAAAGGAATCACTCTGATTCTTTATCTTAACTGGGTGATGTGGCACTAAACAGCTGCTGCTCTGCCAGAAATATTTCCAGAAATACAGAACAAAGGTCCTAACCTTTTGCGGTCATTGAAGGTAGTCTTGCAATTTCCCATACGAGTCAAATTGTTTTACTCTATGCCCTTGATGGAATCCTATCTCTGATAGTTGCTCTGCCTTCATAAATTACTCTCTGCTTTTCAGTTTCACACAGGTTTTATTCTGATTCCATTGAAGCCCTTGGGTGGTTTTGGCACTTTATCACTTAGCTCAGTGAAATTACTTTTTTAAACAACTAAGATGCCACTTGTAGTGCTGAATGTGACAAATTCAACACCATTCAAATATACACAGCCTTTAAGACAAATAATGATGAAAAATGCTGAAAGTCCAGTGCAGTTTACTCAAAAAAAATTATTGTGTATGTTGGAGTTTGGCCAGATGAGTTTACATCTCTATTCTTGTGAGGATTGACATGAATTTGTTGAAGGCCCCATTAGTGAGGGTCAGACTTGACATCAGGTGTCACGTGTAGGGAAGGGTACTGATGTGCTGCGGTACAGCTACAGTCCCTGTTGCATTTCTGCACACAAAGCCAATTGCTCCCGCCTTTGATCCTGATTCTCCTGCAAAATTACGAAGGAGGCAGCTTAAGCCCTGGTCTTCCTGTGGTAAATTTTCTGCCTGGGAAATGATCTACTGAGGCTCATTCATGGTTTCATAAACTATCACAATGATATGTGGGGCCAGGTGCAAGATAAAACCTGATCCTATATTGTTATTTTTGTGGATCTTCCTCAATGCTAATTTCTAGGCTAAAGATAACTCTGACAAAAGTCATAGTCACATATTTTTTGCTGCATACAGATGGGAAGAATAAACTATTTACTTAACATTTTAGATAGCATTCCCCCTAAATATCTCTACTTCCATCAAGGAAGCCCTCTGAATAAGATTCTCAAGCTACAGAAAAAACCATCTACACTGTGAGCATGCATCTCAGGAGGATTTGGATCCAGAAACACAACGTGTGTGCGATAAATGCCAAATAGAATGATTTATGTTAGATACAGGAAATAACTGGCCTTAATAGACTGTACTGTGTCATCTGTATCTAGAGTTATTCATCCTATTATTTGAGAATTATCCAGTGACAAGTAGCACCACTGTGGAAATCCCAAGAGAAACACAAAGGTTCTTTGTAGCTGAAGTGAATTTGCTAATGCAATGGCAGTGTGGGAGACTGATCCCTGAACAACAACTGTTATTAATTTCTGTATTACACTTCATCTGAAATCTGGTTCTTTGATTAAGATATAAGCTGTTCATTTTAGAACAAACCGAGAGGTATTTGTATCATTATGCTTACTTTCATTTCCAATCTCACAAGGAAATTAAGTAATTTTCTGGCTTTTCAAAAAATCCTCTAATCTTGGGCACCTTTTTTGAGACACTGCAGACACTGATTTCATAGGCAGTTGCAAACGTGCAGCTGCTTAGGAAAATCAGGTGCCAAATCTTACCCTGCAGACAGCACACCTGAAAAATGTGGAACTAGATGCTTTGGTTGGATCGCCTTGAGAAGGCGCCGGACAATGCACTTCTCAGTCACGTGCTCTCCCTTCACCTGAGCACAGTAGAGAGTGAAAAATCGTATTAAAACAATTCCTTCTATCTACTTACAGCCCTTTACTATTGCTAGACGCTAAAAACGCATCTTTCTGTGAATTATGTCTCTTTCAATGTACAAACATAATTTGTTAACAGTGAAATTAATAGCAGGAAGACTTTATCACAGTACCGACACCTTTCAGCAGCAGTCCCCAGCAGTCAGTACTTCAAGTTTGATGAAGAAAACTGAGAGGGAAAAAAAAAACCCCACTCTGCCCCAGAAGTAATCACATACGCCAATTAGAAAAGGAAGGCTGCCAAGGCTTTGGGAGCTCAGCTACAATTTGTGAGCTCCAGTCACATCAGCCATGTCTGTGTTGTTTGAATTTCCACATCCTAGGAGAAAGGGAACTTGAAATGTTGCTGAATTCATATGCATAAATGCAAGGCCTTGCCTCTATGTTTTCCTCAGATCCTCCTTGGAGACATGTCTTAACATGGTGATCGCTTATCAAAACCTCTCACGGTGTGATTTCAGAGAATAGTTTCTGCAGACTAAATTGTGTTAAGGTAGGGCAGGCAAGGAGATAAGAGAAAACAAGATACATCTGTTAACTCAGGTTATGTGTTTTCTAATTGTTAAACATTGTCTTGGGACTGATTGCAGGTGGCACTGACCAGTTCAGCACAGGCTGTATGTTAATTTGCAGTCTCGTACAGGGCAGGCTGACATCTTGGAAACCTGTCGAGGTTGCAACCGTCTTTTAGAAGCAGCTGTATTACTTGGGGATGCAGCCAAGTGCTCACAAAAGCATTTCAAAAGTATAGAAGACTAATTGATATTTTACCCAAGATCACAGTGCATTCAACAAACTTTAGAAAGTGATTTATAAAGTACAAACTACAGCCTGTATATACACAAATTCAAGCTCATCTATGCATTGTATTTTTAATGCATGGAAAGCACGTGGGTACTTTCACTCTGACCAAGCTTTCAGTTTAGTCATGAGGACAATGAAACCCAAAAGAGGAAACAAGAAGTCAGCATACGTCTCTTCCCTTTGCAATCATCTGATCTGCACCGATCGGTGTATAATGTGCACAGCTACAGGCTCCCAGCCACTTATTGTTATTTTTCTGTTCCAGTGCAAAGTCAGCTGGCTCAGTTTAGACAGCTTTCACTGGTGTTTTCATCTAAAATGTTTTCCTTGCACTGCACTAGATGAGGATCACTCACGAAACAGCCTCCTTCCCTTCTGCTGGCCCTGCTGTGGGGTGGGCAACCCGCAACAGAGATGTGGTACCAAACTATCTGAGGTTAGTAGCATCCTATATCTCTGCAGCTGAAACTGCAGGCAATATCTGAACACAGGCTAAATTGTTATATTAAGTGTCTCACAGAACAGCAGCTGCTCCTGCAGCTAGGATCACTTGTGAAAATGTAAAGCTATGATACAGACAGCATTGGAACACTGCAGAGCAGAATTACATCAAATAAGGAAAGTTCTGGCAATTTACACCCAAAGCAAAGGCATGGACATGTTGTTTGAATGGGTACAGCTGCTTGAGAAGGAAGGCTTATAGTCTGTGGCTTAGCTTGTTCTTCTTTTTCTGCTAATACGAAGCTATGTTAAAAAGAATCTTGCTCCTTTTTTCTTTTTGAAATGTTTACCTAGTCCTTTAAGATGTACTTGAGCAATTGAAAGCTCAATTAATATTGATGTTGCAGTTGTATCATTAAATAATGTCCATTACGAGCTGACCAGGGGTGGGCTGTTAAGTGAGTTAGAGGTGATTAATTATTAGGTCTTACAGATGGAGGTATGTATATTTGATTAATTTTATCTTTGTACCAGTGGTGTTCAACAGTTGGTGCCATTTGATGAGAGAGAAGAAAAATACACTGCTTCTATGTGAGCAGAGAAGTGTCTTTCATTCCTCATCACAAATCGCCATTCTCTCTAGTCAGCATTTACTTGTGCCTCTGCACTGAACTTCGTATTCATCTGCCATGAAAGGCAGGACTAGAAGAAAGGGTTTGACCTGGAAGGTCAGGCATTCCCACAGAGATACCTCGCTCTCGGAGCTTTGCTGGGGTTATCTTGGTCAGCTGCAAATTCTTAATCATGAACTACACATGCGGCTTCTTTTATTCTCATTGCTTTTAGGTTTCAATTAAAATGCAAACACAGGAAAACAAATTATTTCTTTGGGCTATATGCAGATTTCTTCATGAGGACTTCTTGAACCTCGCTTCTTTAAAGAAGTGAGAGCCACACACGAAACAGAAAGACAGTCAGATCCTGTTCTTCCTTGTAAAGAGTCCAAAGCAGTCGTCCAGACTGAAGGAGACATTGACAGAAAAAATGGTAGTAGGCAGACAGATATGGCCTTATACTTGAGATACTGGGATCAAGAGGTAGGACACCTGAGTCCAGTCAAGATCTGATGGGGTTTTTCCCTAGGCTTCCAAAAATAATTTTCACATCACTTAAATTTTACCTCTCTAAAATCCCGCTCTTTTTTGTAGGTCTTGTTTACTTGACTGAAAGTTGCTTTACATGAGAACTGTTTCTGTTTCTCTCACGCTCTGGGTATTTACCTGTTTCTCTGATGTCTGGTCAGTAGGGTCATGGGTAAGAAAGACAAGGAAAACTAAAAGAGAAAGAAAATAATATATGTCTAGGACGAAGGTTACACTGAAAAAGACACAGGGATGTGGACCTGAGAGACTGAGATTACAGGAGGGAAGAACTGAGTACAGTGTGAAAAAAAGGTTTAGAAGAAGAGATAGGACAGAAAATAAGCAAAGATAAATATGAAGGTGAGAAAGGAACTGGAAAAGAAGGAAGAATAAATGGGAAGACGAGGAAAGCAGTAAGATTTAGGACAAAATATTTTGGGAAGACAAATACAGTACAGTGAAAGGGAGAGGGCAAAAGGAGTAAAAAAAAAAGCGTGAAAGAAACAGCACTGCAATACCTTTGTTCCCAGGACGTACGCATCAAGTGGACACAGGAGGTACAGAAAGCCACTGTGGTCCCTAATGAACTCTTTGATTCTGTAGGATGGTCATTAAATGCCTGTATACTCATTTGTGTGACTATTTCAGGCTAGAAACTACCCTATCTTGTCACAGGAGTTTTCGCTGAAGTATTTGCCTTGGGCTTTTTCTAAATAACTAGAGTATTTCAGCATTAAAAGGGAGGAAGAGTAGATGGAGTATGGCAAAATTGGAGGAGAAAGAGCAAGAGAAAGAAACTAAAAGAAAACCCAAGTTTAAAACTACCGTTGACATCTTGGGTAATTTTATTGGCAGGATCTATCAGTCTCTGCCGTATTTCATTAGCCTGTCCCACCTCTTAGCTTTTCCAGGGTATGTTCACAATGTTCACCTTGTTCCATTCTTCAGCAATGATTACTGAACAGTATTATGATGATCAACATAAATACAGAAATCTATCCATTTATCTTGTATATTGTTTATAATAATTCAGATGCTGACTTTGACTACTCACTGCACTGGAATAAAGAATTGCAATCAATGTAGCATTAGAAATTGCTCATATCCTTCGTTCCAGAACTGAGCATGCTCCCCTTTGGTTTTAATCTACTAAATGTCATTAAAACAGTCATTTGGCAAATGTCCCATGAGGGTGCTCTGTTCAGATGACCGTTCTTGATTAGGCTTGTATAAATAGCACTGAAACCTCCCTTTGTCATCCGGTAGCTGCAGTAGGACATGCCCTAGTTTTATGTCATATTTTATATTTAACTGTACTTAACATCATCAAGAGCCTTAGAAAAGATGTCCATATTATTTACTGCTAATTCAAACTGACTCTGGAGACAGTCCTCTGTGTTCAGCAATAAGGCTGTAGATGCAGGTTCTTTATCTGGGACTTTCTTTAGATAGGTAATCTAGATATTTGAATCTTTAGATAATGAACTGGTAATATTGCTCATTCATTCACTAATGAGCAGGCCAGAGGATGTGTCCTGAATCGAATCAGAAATTATTAGTAGCAAGGTTCTAAATTGCTATTAGTTGGGAACATTCTTAAAATGGCAAAGGTTGATGACTACAATTTCAGGACCCTTCCAACCTCAATTATTCTTTGATTCTATGATGAAAGCGGTGACATTACGTGGTAAAGACTCTTTGCTCATTTCCATCTGTTACGTGAGACAAGGATGTGTTTCTGAGATCACAGGTACAGAAAGGACAGAAGACTAAACCTATCTTTAACTGCTCATGAAATAAGTGACTACAGTCAGCTTTTATTGTCCATGATGATACCTATCTTTCCCTCCACAGCAATGATTTCCTAACTAGACTACATCAGGATGAAAGATTCTGGGCTTGTTTTAAATTGACTTCCCCATGCCTGTCATTTAAACTAGGACAAGATAAAACACATCTGCTTTTTTGAAGAATAAGGAATGGGAAACGCGTGTTGTGTAGTGCAAGAAACTTGCATAGGATTGTTCCTTCATTTGTTGTGCATTTTTAGAAGTTGCTTGGTTTCTGAGGCAGGAATTTTAAGAAGAGAAAGGAAAGTCTCACAGTTAAAAGAGTCATGTGCTGAACTCGGGTTTTATACTCATCTTTTCTGTTGAATTCTGATCTGTTGCTTAGCAAGTGACTTCAGACCCAAGTGGGGCTTTCAGATGGGGTCATTAACAGTTTGTTCATTGTTCCCAGGGTGCCCAGCATGGTACTTTTTTTCATGATTGGCAGGGATGTAAAATGCTCACAACTATAGCTGCAGTGAATCAGAGGTGTGCTCTCAGCGTACAAAATGAGATCGACTGCTAAATACTCTGAAAACTTAGCTCCCACAATATCTCAGACAGCATGCTTGATGTCAGGGGCTATGTTTCACTTGAGCTCCTCTGTGGCTCAGTTTTCGGTCTACTAAAAAGAGGATAATGACAGCCTTCACCTCACCTGGGTTTTGAGAAGATAAATTCATTAATGTGTGCGAAGTACTTAGATATTAGTCATGAACACCACATGAAAATCCATGAGAAAGTGAATAGTTGCATATTCAGAGAAGGGTTTGAATGTAATGCACTAAATAAGGACTAAGAGCACGTACTGAACAATAAGAAGAAAATAAAATATTAAAGAGCTTTTTATTAAGTACACCCTGTCAATTCCGGACAGTGAATAAGACAACAGTTCTCTGTAAATAAAAGCACATGATCATGGGATTGAGCTGTACCGTAATGCACACATACCAGACACCAAACTACATTTGCAGGCACTGCCTTGGTTCTGTTACTTCCCAATTGTCAATGCTTGCCCTCGACACTTTGATAAAATTCTTCAAATTGTGAACACAGTCATTTCATTTTGATGAACACGTATTAATATGCACATACATTCTGTCACAAATACACATAACCAAAGAGCACATCATATCCTTTAAATAAGCATAACTAAAGCAAAACTCAAGGTCTTTTACATGTTTCTATCTCTTTCTGTTGTTTCTCCACTTTCTTCTTACCCCTTTTCAGTGTCCAGCCTAGTTCATAACTGCAAATGTGGAAGTTATGTCTACTGACTTTCTACATGACTATAAATCCGGAAGGGTAAATAGTTAAGAGTATGAATAGACAAAAGACTGGCTTATTCTTGTAAGTAACCAAATACATTTCTCCAGACACATTTTCATCCCAATATTTTGAAATATTAACCTGGGAGTTTCCCATATTTCTCTCTGATGTACCCCATTCATTGTTTTTTATGATAGAGCCAGGTTTACGTCTGCAAATGAAAAGAATTGGGTTTTTTAAGATGTTAATAACTTTTATTGCTGAACTCTCAAAGCACATTGGATGTAGGTAATAAAGACATTTTAAAAATACAGAGGTAAGGTGTTGCAAGTTAGACGTGATGGATATTGCAAAACTGTGCTGCCACAACACGAAAGGGAATGTTGATAGTGAATCACATTTATATATGAAGACAACACTTATTTTGCATATATAATAGATAGAGAAATAAGACGCAATTTTTCTTTAGAATAGATCTAGGTACTCCATGCTCTGCCCGATATCTTAAGAAGGCCAATGACTTATGATCAGTTTTAAGATGAGCAACCAAAATTACGTGGCTGCTGTTCTGATCAGTTCTGATACCTGTTAGAGGACAGCTTTTCAGGATGTCTTTTGGCATGTTCACTTCAGGTCTTCATCAGAACCATAAAGTGCAACTTTGCTGCAAAACAGACTGAAGTGCCTGAGTTTTGACAAATGGGGGTTATCTGCTGAATGCAGCTCTGAACAAATGCATAGAAAGCTATGGAAAATATATATAAAAGGATAGCACAGACACAACATCCATTTGCTATTGTTTTAACCCAGAACTTGTATGGCTCATAGGCAGGATGTAGGGTCTGTACAGAGCCTGACAATGGGAGCACAAGTTGCAGGAGAGATAATCTGAAGGTGATACTAAGTGGCCAGTCTTCATATACAGAGCTGAAATGATAGCTGACATCCCAACAGCACTGAACAGCACTGAACTGTTTACTTAGCAAACACCTCATTTCACTAGAAATGTGAATCCTCTCATGGTGCTGTGCAGCCGATTTACAGAAGAAACAGTCGCTGGGACTAGGCAAATCCAGGAGAGACAGCTTCAGAGGTAAACATTTCAGTGTTAGTTTAATTTTGAGACTGATACAGTGGAAGTGATGTAAAATAAATGTCAAGGTGTGACGAGTTCATCAGAAAGAATATAATTAGAGAGTGCAGATTATGTAAACAACATACCATCCTTCTCTCCTGTACAGAAAAATTAATTCCACAGAATTAATTCTGAACAAATGTTACTGTTACTTATTTTTTCTGACACTTATAACTAAGGGATATGTTGCTGAAATTTATTTTTCTGCTATACACGTGACCAACCTTACTTTTTGAACATGGAGGACTGCCCTTACATTCAGAGGGGTAACATTCGGATTTGTTTCTTGTTCAGGGCCCACTCTACAAAAAATTTGTACATGACCCTCAACTGAGGAGAGCTAATTAGAAGTGGTCCAGTCACCTGTTTTAGAGAAGATATAGAATGGCTTAACTCTAGGAAGCACAGATTTAAGTGGAGTGTTCCTTTTTATTTTCTAGCATTGATATTCAGGGCACAAGTGGAAAAAAAGAAGAGCTTAGATGCTTAGATGTTGGACAATAACTCATTTGGAAGGGCAAGAAATAATTTAGAGGTGGATGCGAATTGCAAGGAAGAGTAATGGTGTTACTGTATATACCATGGCTCTGTACCTGAAGAAATAACAGGACTTGATCAATGATAACTTATGTAGAGGAGGGGTGCGAGATGATGAAGAACCAGTGGTGGCGTCCCTGAGAGAATAATGATATCTTACCCCATGGTCCACATCGCCCTGCCCAGCAGGTGTGTTTGGATTGATGAGAGCTCCGTCTTAGGCAGTCAGTGGTAATTTAGTGTGGTAGGCCATGCACAAATGACTTTCGTTACTGCCGACAGCTTCATTACAGCAGGCCCATCCTTCATTTACTGCAGACCTTCTTCCATCAAGCTGAAGATGAATGAGGGAATGACCCAGACCCTATATGTTTGCAATATTATCTTCTCCATTATTGTTTCCTGGCCCGTTTTTGTCTGCAAATTCTACAGTTGTACCTTTAAAGTGTACAACAAAGATCCAGACACAACTTTAATGCCTTCATCTGCATGCATTTACACACTTACTCTGTGTACCCCAAAAGATAAACTAGCAGAAAGGGAAAGAGGGGTTTTAACGCGGCTGGAACGTCCAGACTCTTCTGACATCTTATAAGAAATTATTTCCAGAGCATGCTGGGTCACCATGGAGTCATTTTCTTACCGGCATGGTATGAACCATCTTTCTCTAAAACTGAGTTTCCAACCACTTTTCCAATATCTTCTCAATAGAATTAATAGGTTTCTGTAAAGCAATAAATATATCCAGACATTAGTCACCCTTCTTAATCCTCTATGTGGGTGCTGTATGCCACCAGATGGAGCAAGGCTGTAGTCAGCTCTGGTAATTCCTCTTTCTCATGGCAAGTGACTCAGAAAAAAAGGGAATTCGTATCTTCTGTGAAGGAAAAGTAGCACAAAGGAAACAAGGGGGTTTCTCAGACACTATGTGCATGCAAGGACCGCAGGAACAGAGAATGATGAAGTAAGGAATACACAAGCCAAAGCTGCATAGAACTAAATGCAAGAAATCAGAGGAAATGAAAGTTTAAAGGATAGCAGGCTGGAACTTCTTGTTATAGTCTTCAAATGCATGAGGGCAGTTGTATTTGTTCCTGCTGGTGAAGGAGGTTTGACTAATGCTACAGGCCTGACTGAATGGTTTGTGTGCTTCTATAAGCTCTGTAAAATCCCTGTTTATGACAGCATTTGACTCTGGTTGTGATCATCCCACTCAGAGTATCTGTCAGTGCCAACGCCACAACTGATATTCTTCCTGGGGTCAGTTCTAAGTCACTTGTTAAATTATTCAGCTACATAAAAAAGACCAAGACACTGTACATAAAAACACTAGACTCCATAATAATAATCAGAACATTGAATGTATATAAAGTTCTATGTAAATGTTATATCTTAGATTTGGAAGGTGTTTGAATTTGTTATACTAAGGCTGCATACCAGAAGAAAATGTAAATTGTTTATTGATTACAGTCTCTCTGACTGGATTGCACTAACTAAACTTTTAAAGCTGTCCCTACTGGAGACTTGGCATTGCATCGTGCAAGTTCAGTACTGCTGTGTACGGATGATGTGATGTCCATTTGTCACACACTAACTATAAATTCATTCTTAAAAGTGGAGTCTGTGCATGTGTGTGTCTACGAAATCATGTGATAAGAACTCCTTGCCTACTCCACTATATGCACTGTTGTGGTAGAAAGAGGGGCTGTCCATCTGGCACAAGCAGGATGAACGTGTAGCCTATGTAGACTTGGTAACTGTGGACTATGACCATACTTTAATAGCAACTCAGGAAATAGAGAATAAAAAAAAAGCCTTCCTACTCTGTCCCCAAAACCTGCAATGTGACTATCAAATCAAAGGCAAGCCACTGGACACACGTAAATGAGGTTAAATGCAAAGAAACCACTGGCATACTAGCTTGGTATAAAGTGATCACACATTAACAGCCTAAAAATTATCTGTGATTATAAACATATTGGTAAACAATAGATTTGAAGAAATACTCGTATGAAGATTATTAAGCAGATTTGCAAATGTTCATTCAAGGGTTCTTGAGTCTGTAGTCTCTCTGTTCCATGTCTCTTAGGAAACAACATATAAACACTCTGTGTAAGAAGAGGATCTAGCCAAAAAAGGGTCTTTGTTTCCTAATTTATTTATTTTTAAAACTACATGTTTTATAAAAAAACCCACATAAGTACATTATGCATGATGACTTCTCTGCCAG
The DNA here is from genome assembly GCF_047716275.1 of Strix uralensis. NCBI lineage: Eukaryota > Metazoa > Chordata > Aves > Strigiformes > Strigidae > Strix > Strix uralensis. The sequence goes on from NC_134000.1 coordinate 3,738,742, forward strand.
GTGCAGAAATGGCAAAATTCATGAGCCATCTGGACAATTTCCTAGAGAATACTGTTGTGGAGCTGTTGGTGAATGTTCACGTGGGTAACAGCAGCTCTGGGAGGAGTAACAGTGGGGATATGTGGAAAAACTGCAGCTATGAATGAGGCAGTTGGCCTAACATTCATTTCAGGTACTTGGTGGAAGAGTAATAATTAGTAGCACACTAGAAAATCAAGGAGCAAATTAGAGCCTGGTGCTTTATGCTGAGGAAACCAGAGAGACGGAAAGTCTGTATGACTGGTGTATGTGCTTAATATAAATTAACTTTAAAAAATAAAATCTCTAAATTTGCGTCACAGAGATTCTTCACATAAAAATTCAATGTTTAAACGGGGGGAATATTATGTGATGTCTTGACTACATGATCAGGAGGGGAAGGATGACTGAACAATACTGTGAGTGATAAGAGAGCTAGCACAGGTTGAAAAAGGAGCTGTAACGAGACCTCCCCTTTCCCCATGAATATTAGCTAAGCATCGAGGTAAGGCACTATGCAAAAATTACATTCTTAGAAATCACTGATGAGTGTCCCTTGAAACATCTATCTCCAAAGACAGAACAATAACCGCATGTATTCAAATTCAGCAACCTTATAGAAGTGAAAAACATCACTGCAGTAAAATTTAACTTCAAAATGGGAACTATGTGGTAACCAGGAACCTATTTTAAAGGATGAAGAGGAGTATTCAAAAGGGTAAAATGCCCTCAAGAGTATTTAAAGACACCATATTGCAGCCTCAAAGTAAATGTTTATCCCTATTAAAAAAATAGTCTAAATGACCAAGAAGAAGGAGTGTGGTTAAACAACAGAGGGAAAGAGACAACTGTAAGTAAAATGACATTCTTCAAAAAACAGAAGTTGTATCTAAAGGTGCAAAACAGAAAATGCATAAAAAGTCTGATATGTGAAATGTAAAAACATAATAAGCTATGACAAAACTGATTCTGAGAAACGAGCTGCTAAAGGTATGGAAATATGATAATAAAGTCTTTCTACAACACATGCAAACCGAGCATCCTTCCCAAGTCTGTAGGGCTGACAGACGGCTCAGCTATGGAAGAAGCACTGGACAAGACTGTGGTCATAACAGACAGACTAAAAGAACTTCTTAGATTAGTGTTAACCACATGGGAACTTAGAGATGTTGCTGTGCTGAAGCCTTTACTTATAGAGGACGAGTCTGAAGAACTGTCTCAAAGTGAAATGTCAGCAGAAGAGGTTTCAGAACAGATCAATAAAATGTATAATAACAAACACTGTAAGAAACAGATGGCACTAACCCAAGAATTCTCAAAGTTGCTGCTGAACTACTAACCTCTCTGGGTGAACTATTGAATAAATTATTCTTTATACCAGAGAAAGAGCAGGTGGCAAGCCTAACGCCCATTTTTAAAAGGACCCCATGGGGTGCATGTGAGTGGGGAATAAGCAGGCTGTGAAATCTGCAAACAAATAAGTCTGTTTTTCTTATCAAGCAAATTGACTGAAGCTGTGATAAAGAATAGAAATAATAGACGTGGATAAATGTGACATTTCAGGAAGAGTCGGTAAAACTTTTCTTAAAAAAACCAATAATCTATGCTTCACAAATCTTTGGACATGCGTCATCCTCTTGATATAGTGCATTTTGATTTCCAAGAAACTTTTGATGGTCTTAAAAGAACATAGTCTCATAAAAAGAGAGACTGGGACAGTATGTGAAAAACGTAAGATCACAAATGACTTGAAGAAGGTGAATAGGGCATGATTATGCACTGATTTTTATAACACAACAGACAGAGATTATTAAGTGAAATAGCCCGTCACTCCAAAAAGGCCATTGAATGACTCGAGCGTGTCCAGAGAAGGGCAACGGAGCTGGTGAAGGGTCTGGAGCACAGGTCTGATGGGGAGCGGCTGAGGGAACTGGGGGGGTTTAGTCTGGAGAAGAGGAGGCTGAGGGGAGACCTCATCACCCTCTCCAACTCCCTGAAAGGAGGGTGCAGAGAGGGGGGATGAGTCTCTTGAACCAAGTAATGAGCGATAAGACAAGAGGGAATGGCCTCAGGTTGCACCAGGGAAGGTTTAGACTGGATATTAGGAAGGATTTCTTTGCAGAAGGGGTTGTTGGGCCTTGGAATGGGCTGCCCAGGGAGGTGGTGGAGTCCCCATCCCTGGAGGTGTTTAAGAGTCGGGTTGACCCAGCGCTGAGGGATCTGGTGTAGTTGGGATCTGTCAGTGCTGGGTTAACGGTTGGACTAGATGATCTTCAAGGTCCATTCCAACCGAGATGATTCTGTGATTCTGTGAAAGCAATTGTTTACTCAATGTGTAATTAAACTGTTGAAATCACTGTCATAGAATGAAGAGACCAAAATCATTACAGGGTTTAAAAAGTGGCTGGAAAGACTGGTGGAGGGTAGGCACACCATGAGATATTAATGTAAAATGTGGATTTAATCACTGAGTTAATCTTTGGTCTCTATACCATGGGCTGGGAAGGTATACACTTGCCTCCTTTTCATATCTGTCCATAAGCATCTACTTGTGGTCAGTGTCAGAGAGAGGATACTCTCAACTGCTGCTATTGGGATGTTCCTCTAAATATTTCAAAATATCAGTATGGAAAACAAGCTTTATAAGGTGCACTTTATGTCATAATATTAAATATTGTATGACTAAAAAGAGCAGAGAAAGTGACAGAAGTGTTATGGAGAGAAACTGCCACTAATTTTTTGTTTAACTTTTATTAAAGCTTGAGAAATATGTTAATTCAAACCAGATATAGAACTGAGAGAAGCAGATATCAGTATTTCCAAAGATATGTGGGGAAGATTTGTTTGAAAGGATGGTCTTGCAGCTAGGATATCAGATTGGATATGAATTCCTACCAAAATCCTGGCTGATGCATTTCAAAGATTCTCCAAGCTTCTCTGTTTCCTATCTAGAAAACTGGGTGACGTCCCACAATAACTCCTGACTTCCAGAGTGTTGTAAGCATAAGTACTGAATGTTCAAGGCACCCAGAAAACGTGTTTGAGAGGGCTCCTAGCAAGTTGCAGTGCCATTAATCTTTGCAATTTGTTTACAAGCCTTCAGCCAGTTTTCAGTCTGTGCAACAAAGGCTTACATCCAAGCCTATCTGAATTAATTCTTGTAAGACCTTGTGAGGCATTGAATCGATACGGTGTTTACTGTTTAACTTGTTCTTCGAAGAATATTTTACACTAATATAGCTCTTCTCAAGCCGAATGATCCTGAAGCGCTTCGCAAACTATGTGAATGCGACTGCAGCACTAAAACGCTGCACTAGCAGAAAGTGTATAGAGAGGGGAAAATTACAGCCAAGGACAACAGGGCAAACTATTTCTGTTATAAGAAACTGTTTCGAAACCTTTACTGCACACTGACTGCAGTTTGTAGAGAGAAATCCTAGAACAGTCTGTTATTGATAACAGTGCTGCCAAAACAAGAGCGAAACTGAAATATTATGGGTCACTCAGGAATCGTGTGCCTCTCCTGGACTCCTTCCTACTCTCGTGGCACCACATGTTCTGTTCTCTTTTCTTCTGTGCTTTTGGATGCGATGAGGGTTATGTAGCTCTGAAACTATCCCGGAGCCACATCATCCCCAAATGTGTTTCTCAGTTTTGTGGAGGTTATATTTGCTGCAGAATCTCTGCCTTCCTGCAAAGCTTTGTGGAATGGTTTAGTTTTCATTTAAAAAAGGGCTGGCTCTTCTGCCAAGCAGAAAACTGTGGTGCTGGGAGGCATGAGTTGCGCCTGTCATCAGGTGCAGTGCCTCATTGCGAGTGAAAGTGTGTGACAGTGAGATCTGGGATTTCTCCAGCGTACCACTGGCTTCAGGACTTTTTCCACGTTGCTGTAACCCGCTCAGGTACTGTAGGCAAGTCTCTGATGTTTGGTTTTCTATCTCCCATAACCTGGGACTGCCAGCAGCTGCCTTCTGCTCTGCATCTTCCCTTCAAAGGGTCTTTGACCAAACTGCAGTGTTTATCTCCTTTTTGAGACATTCATAGTCAGGCAGAATGACGAAGCTGAAGATACAGGCCAGCATACAGTGGGGACTGAGGACTGGGGCAGGGTAGACTGGATATGCGTCTTGTCTCTGCTGAGTGTCTCATCTCTGCTGAGATGAGAGATTAGCGACAAACTCACCATTTCAAACCCTTCTAGGCAGGCAGAGAAGATCCAGGTCCTCAGGGTCACAAATGGAGTCTTCACTGTTGCAGCCCAGGCTCCAGGGTTACGCAGAGAATGGAGCCCCAAGAGCCCGTCCGTCATGAAAGGGAACTGCTGACTTGTACACCAGGGTTCTCCACTGCAAAGTGCCACCATGGTGGTGGCTGTATGTGAGAAGAGCGGGAGTGAAGGCTGTTTCAGAATTTGAGTTCTTGCCTCAGATTTTTCTTCCCTGCTGCTGTTGAGTGGATGGCACTTACTTACCATAAAGTGAGACAAATGTTGTCTGGTATCCCTGGACTTTTGAAGTGCGTCAGTGTTACTAACTGTGCTGTACTCTTTGATGGCCTTGTTACTAAGACTGCAGTGACTACTTAAATTTCAGGTGCCAGTTTTCATCTCTGTGTCATTTCCTACCTACTGGGAAAATTCTTTCTCTCCCTTTGACACTGGATTTACACAGCTGACCAGTGGAGGAGGAACGTTACTGACCCTGCTCTCTTTCTCAATTCTTTCCAGAGTCACTTGCAAAATTTCTCCTGATTTCAGAGAAACCAAAAGAAAGAAAGAAATTTCCTTAGATCTTGATGTCAAGGATGGCTACACATGACCATTTTTTTCAAAGGTTTAAGACAGATATTCAAGCTAGGTTATGAACATGCAATGCCATCCAAAGTAATTTTCTGCTTCATGCGTTGTTTGTTGGAATTTGCCTGGCAGGAAGAAGCAAGCTGAGCTTTTTAGGATTTTTTTTTTTTTTTAATATATAATTAGAATAGGTTTTTATTAAGATCAAGTTTAAATCAGTTTCCCAACAATAAATTTGACAGCACATGAAGTCCTGAGAACTGCAATACAAGCAGAAGTAAGATGTGAATTGTAAGTAGGAATGTCCCACTTTTCTGGCCCCCAACAAATCTCACTACTAACCTTTGCTGCCCATAAAAACCCTGCCAACTCTGGAGGCTTACTATGACAATAGGAAAAGAGAAAAATAGCTATAATGATTCACAATGGATAGTTATGATTAGCTCCTAAGAGCTCCTAGGAAAATAAGGATGTAGCACGTATGTTAGCAAAAGCTGCTTTTCCAAGCTAGATTCATTTTGCTATTGCTGAAATTTGACAGTGGTAATAAATTCTGTGAGGTGCAGCTCATCATTTCATTCTCTACTTACAATGTCCAGCACAGTGAGGTCCAGATCCACATCACAAAGTCCTTGATCCTACCAAACTATAAATAAAATAATTATAAACCATTGCCTTTCCCCTTCCAGTTTCTTTGATCTAAGCATAATGAACACGCTGTTCTGGATTCATTCTCAAAGTGCCCCTGTGAGAGCTACTAAACGAAAATGCATTGTTTTTTACTGAAATTTTTATAGGAATTTATGTTTTTTGGATTTCAGTTTTTGTTGTTACTTTTTAACGAAAATGCATTCCCTCCACCTTTTCTTTCTCTTTCTAAGAAGGATATAAAGCAGTGGGAGGAGAAGTGGGATGGGTAGAAAGAGAGTGAAAAAAAAAGGACTGCTCAGAACTCCCACTGAGATCACAAGTGGAAAACCAGTCGTGGTCACCTTACCTTCAAGCTCTACTTTGTCTGAGTTACTTTAATTCTGGGCTCTCCATCTTGCACAGGCACGGTGACTGTGTATCCCAGCAGCAGCCGCAAAAACAGGGCTTGAGACGTGCTCTGTTCTAATTGTGAATTAACATCTTAATTTATGTGGACATTGTGGCCAAACCTAGATGACACCGAGCGTAGTTGCCTCTGTGCACATGAACGGTTGTTGCTTGTAAATGGCCTCTCTTTAAATCAACCTATTAACTTACATATTTCATTAAATATATACGGCTCCCAGCAGCTACGGCCTAATCTACAGCATTTGAGATACCCTTCAGATTCCTGGACCCTCCAAATTTCTGGATCTGAGTATGTGTTCTGGCCATGTTCAGGCTCTGTATGACATCCGGGGTACACTTTATTCTTTTCACAGAATCACAGAATCACAGAATCAACTAGGTTGGAAAGGACCTTGAAGATCATCTAGTCCAACCATTAACCTCACACTGCCAGTTCCCATCTACACCAGATCTCTCAGCGCTATGTCGACCCTACTCTTAAACACCTCCAGGGATGGGGACTCCACCACCTCCCTGGGCAATCCATTCCACTGCCTAATAACCCGTTCTGTAAAGAAATACTAATTTTCTGTTGTCTTCTTACCCTGGGAAGGAAACCCAGTCACAGAGGTGTCTTTGTTCCACTCACTGAACTGGATGATAAAGCCTTTGTGTAAATATCTCTACATATGTACATGGATGCTTCTGTTTTTCTTATTATACAGAAAGCTCATAACTAGGGCATAAAACAGGGGTAATGTTTCGATTGAATGTGAAACAATTCCACATAAAATTAAAAGCAAATCACTTTTTCCTGCAGTTCAGCTTAAAAGGAAATTAACTTAATTGAATATGGACAGCTCTATTTTGCAAAAATATTACAGCCACAGGTAATTTGTTTTTGGAAAATATTTTAGTAGACCATTTCAATTTCAATGAGATTACTTACTAGAAAATTAAATACATTTTCTGTTAAATGTAATAATGAATTCCATTGTCTGCATTGCTCAGGCAGAACTACAATATAATTGTGTTTAATACAATTAAACACAGTCTCTATTAAAAGTAATAATGCAGTCTATTGTCTACATTACTCAGGCAGAACTACAATACAATTAAGGTCTTGTATCTAAGTCACTCAGAAAATCCATGTGTCTTATTACATCCTCATTCTGAACATTACACCCTCACAGCTCTCCAGGCTAGTCTGTCTTGTTTGTCCTCATTCTAGTGACCCCCTGTTGTTACCAGCTGGTCACAGACTTTAGTGCTTTTTAGTGCTTTTATTTCAGTTATTAGTGGACTCAAATCAGCAAGATTTTCAAAGCTCCCATCCCAAAGCATTTCTCTTAAGTTTTTACCATCTTTCATGCCATTTATCTGGGGATATTAATGCTTAAATAGCTTTTAAAGTGCTTCAACAATCCTTCAAAGCTCCAAAGGTCCCCCAGTGAAAACAGCTACATTTTCTGGTTAAAAAAAAAAATCTATTTTATAATTATAACCATTTAAGTAATTTCTAATGACTGATAACAGAACCTAGGTGTTATATTGACTGTAATAAGTAACTTACACTTCTTGAGAAAGCACTGCATGTTAAAAATTTTAGTAGAATCACTGGTTTTTGCAACACAAAACCAGAACCTTAAGGAAGAATGGGAATGGAAACAAAAAATGGTAAAAAGAAGCAAATGTGATTTTGGTAACTGAGCAAATATTCAGTATGCCTTTTTGAAAGAACAACTTTAATAAGCCTTATTTCTCCTCAAAAGATCAGGAGAAAGGATGAGATGAGGACAAGAATCTACAAAAGCGATCAAAGATAGTGGAGACAGGGTAAAGAGATGTGACACAAGGTAGCGTAAATACAAGCAAGAAAAATTCCTGGAAAAATTCTTGGTATGGATCAGAAACTTTCTGTGAGCATCAGATCAATCCTGGTGAGCTGCTTGGCATCATTTCTTCTACAAGCAGAACTAAGTCTTGTACAAAAGGGCAGATCTGCTAAAACTGTTCTCTTATTGTACTTTGACCAATCATCTAAATTGTTTTGTTTTGGCCTTCCTGTTCCTGAAAATAGATTTTCTCTCATATGTCCACCCAATGACACAAGCAGAGGACTCCTGTTCCCTTTCCCCCTCTCTACTTCATTCTAGTGTTCTGTTACATCCAGAAGGTGCTGAAGGTCACGCCGGTATGGAACCAAGGCACAGCTGCATTGCCTTGTACTTCATTGTGTTAGCTCCCAGCACAGCTTTGACTAACTGTGGAAACTTAATCTTTTTAACATTTTGAGTAACGTTTTAGCAATAAATAGGATTGATGTCAGTAGCTCTGAGGCCTGGGTGGCCTAAACTGAAGAGAACTTCAATAAAAGAGCCTAAACTGAAGGCAGAACGTTTGGTTCCAGGCATTTACTGCCTTGGTTTTGATTCCACTTCACCACTCCATGCATTTCACTGATCTGGGGGTGTTGATTGACAGCTGGCTGAACATGAGCCAGCCGTGTGCCCAGGTGGCCAAGAAGGCCAATGGCATCCTGGCTTGTATCAGAAATAGCGTGGCCAGCAGGGACAGGGAAGTGATCTTACCCCGTACTCGGCACTGGTGAGGCCGCACCTCGATGACTGGGTTCAGTTTTGGGGCCCTCACTCCAAAAAGGCCATTGAATGACTCCAGCGTGTCCAGAGAAGGGCAACGGAGCTGGTGCAGGGTCTGGAGCACAGGTCTGATGGGGAGCGGCTGAGGGAACTGGGGGGGTTTAGTCTGGAGAAGAGGAGGCTGAGGGGAGGCCTCCTGGCCCTCTCCAACTCCCTGAAAGGAGGGTGCAGAGAGGTGGGATGAGTCTCTTGAACCAAGTAATGAGCGATAAGACAAGAGGGAATGACCTCAGGTTGCACCAGGGAAGGTTTAGACTGGCTCTTAGGAAGTATTTCTTTGCAGAAGGGGTTGTTGGGTGTTGGAATGGGCTGCCCAGCATCCCTGGAGGGGTTGAAGAGTCGGGTCGACATAGCGCTGAGGGATCTGGTGGAGTTGGGATCTGTCAGTGCTAGGTTAACGGTTGGACTGGATGATCTTCAAGGTCCTTTCCAACCGAGATGATTCTGTGATTCTGTGATTCTGTGATCTCCTCTGTTCCTGATATCTACCTTTAGAGAACCAGCTTTTTTGGGTATGAGTGTGGGTTTGCAAAGTAGGGGTATAGAAACCTGCCAGAAGAATGTACATGGATTATGGTTAGTTCAATTTAGAAATTACATAAAATGTGATGCGAGTATGTATTAACTCTTAGTTGTAGAAATATTTATTTGGGTAACTCAGAAAAATGCTAATTGAAAGTTTAATATTTTAACGGTGTGTGTGGTACAAAGGGCTTCTACTGCACGTAGGTACCTGTTTGCCACTACGTCCATTTTAGCTTTTTAATTTCAATTTGAGCCTTGGATTTTGTCCCATTGGAGATAATTACAGTTATTTTAATTAAAATAATGACTGGAGATTTCAATCAAAATTAGAAAGCTTTTGCCAGTTAGTATAAAAACATAGGATGAGGCATAATTCCAGCCCTGAGAAGTTGACAGTTTTAATAGACAGGATGTACAATGGGAGACCTATTTGCATCTGCAGGCATCCAAACATCAGATCTTGTATACCAGCCCGTAAGTGGCTTACCCAAATGGACGTGGGAATTGAAAATACTTTCCCTGAGTTCCTGGCAACTCTTAAAAAAAAAAAACCCACACCTTTTTTTTTTTTTTTTGCAATAGCTGCAGCATGAAGAACAATTCGCGGTTTTCTAAAACTAAGTTCTGATTTGCAGCCATTATTTCTCTTGTGTTTCAGAACTGGCTCTGTCCCATCTTACTGCTGCACTCACTCTCAGGGCTCACTGATGCACCTCTTGTATTCGCTTTGATAATAAACCTCTCCCCAGACCTGTAACTTTCACTGCTATACTAATACTCCCCATATACTTTAACCTTCCAAAGTGTTATTAACCTCACCTAAAAATCCTCAGTTTCTCCACTTCTAGGGCTCCAACGATCTAAGGATGATATTAGGATGGTGCAACTAATTCTCAGCATGAATCATTAATGTAGATGTACACCTAACCCTTGATTTCAGTCATCAGTATCACGGCAAAACCAGCTTTCCAAAGGTAAGACATTCAGTACATTTTGCACAGCTCAGTTTCAGCAGCTCCCTGCACTAAACAGTTTTACAGGAATTTGAGGTCTGAAAAAGACATAAGAGGAAATAAATATTTAAAGCCATGCACCATTTCCAATTGGCTAAATCACTCTAAGTGGTAATTTCATATCCAAGAGGAAAAAAAGAATAAAAAATTCAAAGCCTTTTGCACTAGACCTTAATGTGTCCTTCTGTGCATCATAAAAGCAGAATGATTTTATTACTGATTACTCACAGGGAGACTGAGACCAAAGCACTGAACAATTTCTACTTCTAATCACAGGACTTTCATGCTTGAATTTACAATGTAGCATGTATGTTTCTGTGTCTTGTTTTGTTGTGTTTTGGGTTTTTTTTTTTTTAATTTGATGCTGTCTTTTGTTTTTGAATGGAGCCAAGCCAACAGCTGATTTGCTTGCGGAATGCTTTGTATTTTCAAGATGTCTACAGCCATTGCCAGGAGAAATTAATCTGATGACCTTTGTCCTATGAGACTGTAGCTGCAAGTCAGTCTCTCTGAAACCTGAAGTAAATCTGAGAATCTTTGAAAGGACAAAGTTATAAAAAACAGGGTTATAAATAAAAAAGAGACCCCCAAACATTATCTCTTACAGGCAATGCAGTCTAAATCATCAGAGCAGTCTTTGCAGTAGCATGGAAGGAATGACTGTGGTGAAGCAAAAAGGGAGAAGGCTTTGCCTCTCTTTATAGTAGGTATTTATCTAGCCTTGTTACGACATCATCTGAGCACACAACAATTGAAATATATTTATTCACCCAGTGCTACTGAAAATAGAAGTTTGATCTATCAGGAAGCTCCATTGAATGATTTATTCGCTATGAAAACATTCCCAAATCAGATTTGCTGGGGAAACATGCTGCACTTTTAGTGTGGGTTTTGGTGAAAATCTAGTGAAACAACACCCCCTATAGAGACTCAGTTGCCCACTCTAGCAGTTTGAGGGCCAGACTCACAATCTACTGGGACACTTTCCCTTAAAGAGAAATATTTCTGCACTGGACAGAAGAGTAAATTAGGTTGTTTGTGGGGTCTTTTTTCTTTTCTCTTTTTTCAGTTACCACATTACAAAGTATTTAAATTTAGGATCTTTCTGTGATATTTTGTCCCACTTTATAGGCTTCATATGGTTCTTCAAGACTTCCCCTGGTTAAAATACAGCTGTTGGAAAAACAATTCTTTCTCTAAATAAGCAGGAACAAATGTTGGGTCTTAATGAAACAGGACTAGTGAGTGACAGAAAGCAAACACTGAATTAGATGCAGGGCCCAGATTCTGTGCTATAACCTCCTTTCAACTTGGTTCAGGTGTAAGGGGTGGCAGGAATGAAGCAGAGAAGGTGTAAATCTTTTGCAGACCCCTAATTGGATCAGATAGATATCAGTCCGAAGGGTGAAGATTTGTGCATTGTCAGGGTCCAGTTCAACATGAAGCCTTATTTGTTTCTTCTCAAGGCATTTAGAGCTGCTTTGAATTATCAAAATACAGAATATTCCCATGAGTTAGCTTAGCTTTTGGGGAGTATTTGGGCTGCTCTAGCTCAGGGCGGATTGCTCATCGTTCAGTTAGTAACCAGAAAGAGAAATTTCTGGCAAGTCCATTATACCAGTTTTTAACTGCTAGCAAAAAACCCAAAAGCTTAAATTTGGTCTTGGGAGTCTTGCAGTAGACCTCATCTTGAGTTTTGGCTTACCTGTCTCTTTCCCGATATGTGTATATTGGTAAAGATTTTTGAAATGGAGGGAAGTGGCAGACAGAGAAACAGCTGGTGCAGAAAATTAAATAGGCTTAGAAAGCAGTAGAATAAACCCATGAAAGAAAAATCCATCAGGGACCATTGAAAACAAAGACACCATCCCTAACTCAGAAAGCTTCTAAGCTGCAAGCTCCTGGGTACTGCTACTGCATCTCTGGTGTCCATTGCATTGCACTTGCCCTACTCTTATATTCTGCCCATGGCATCTATCTGGGGCACTGTTGGAGATAAGATACGGGGCTGGCTGGACTTTTGTTCTGACTCATTACGGACATCGTTATTTTTGTGTGACAAAATCTCAAATTTCAGTGACATTGCTGTCGACATCATTGCTATGGAAACCAACTCTACTGCAATTTACTGACTACACTTTTAAAATACATTAGTGATGATGCATTTGCATCTAATCTCGTGGAAATCGACCAACACCTTTTGTATTTTTTTTACACTTCTGTGTAATGATCCAGCAATGAGGAGCTGTCAAGCTTGACTAGTGAATGGCATAACATGCAGAAACATTATACAGGCTCCATACTGATGAAGCTCTGATATCTGCATAAGGTCATCAGAGGAAACAATTTGGTTTTTACAGTGCAACACACAAGAGACAAAGGCTTAGGGTCTGTTCAGCGCACAGACTGTCTCTTCTTCTCAGGAGCAGTTAGGAACAGGCAGAACACAAGCGTCCAGAAGTAGCTGCTGCTACGACCACAGCAGCTATTAGATTGCTGTGGTTTTGTGCTGGGAATCTCACTGCCTGGAAGATGTTCACATCTAACAATATCAGCTGCCTCCATAGTCCCTTCGGTCCCACTGATTCTAATGGGATTACAGCAGGGATCGATGTGTTCCATAGAGTTTCTGCTGAAGGTACCACTAACTCAAATGTTTATTTCAGACTTTCCTTCAAAAGCTTCTGTGCCTGCTGACAGCTGTCTCAGTGCTCAGGGTCAGTGGCTTTCTGCCTTGTAAGTCCTGAAGGAGACACTTCAAGGTACTGACCTTTTTCCAATGAGATTGCTGTGGTGTACATACATCCTCTTATGCACGTGAAAAAACAGGCATCACCTCTTCTCTCCCTAGCTGATTAATGGTGAGGATACATTATCAGAGCTAATAGGAGTCAAATGAAGAAAACTAGTCAAGTGAAACCCTGTAAATTGGTTCCTGTGCTTTCTCCATCTCTTCTAATACGTAATGCCAGGGATTTTCATTCTTGTCCAGACAGGGCTAAAAGGGAAAGGATTAGAAAGTAAATAACTCCCACATCTGCAATAGGGGAGCAGTCAGCTGTTTCATTGGTCCATTTATTAGCAGGACAGAAATGTAAATCTACATCATAGAAATGGTTTTTTCCCGCTGTCATTCTTCTTGGAAAAGTAGATGTGCATACTAGTTTTCCACCTATACATCTGTATCTGTGTGTCTCTGCGTCTTTATTATTCTCTGCTCCAAGCTATATGACCTTTACTGAGGTGAAATTATCAGTTTTCAGTGGGAATTTTTCTACTGGAAAGCAGGCAAGATTTGACCTGTTCCTCTCAGATGGCCTATTTTAACTTTTTTTGTTGTTGTTTAAAATTCATACCAGTACTCTCTCTGCTGTACTGTCAGGTGGCAAAAGAGTCCTGCGAGCCTAGGCTAGGCGGTGGTGTTCTGAAGACCTCGTTTTAAGACCTACTGAGAAAACACCGGGAGGCGATGCTCTGTCTGTCTTAGCTTTCCATCAGCTGCTGCCAGTGACTACCAGTGGTGAGAAATCTCACAGGGGAAAGCTGGGTAGACAAGAGCAGTGTTCCTGGCTCTACTGATACCCAGATAATAGGGCACTGCCATCACCTGTTTTCCTTGTGGCTTTCTCCTTCTGTCTCATTCTCCATTCATGTACCACACAAATGAATTTGAAAATTCTGTAATTGCTATTAAATTTCCACCGTGAAAATGCAATAGAGACCGAGTAGAAGATGAGAACTATCAGTCTCCAGTAACAGAACAGGTAAAGATATTGATCTTTGCAGCTGTACTGTTTCCAAAGATAACGGCGAGAAGCTGGGGAGACCCGCTGTACCAGTGAGCAGTTCCTCCATACAGAGTGGCCTGATGCGTGGGTGACTCTGAGACCCTTCCCGCACACTGAGCTGCTTCCCACACTGTGTTATCACCACACTTTCTGTAAGCCATACTGCAGAGACACCCAGGGAATGAGGATTGCTCCTCTGGACAAGAGAGGAATGCTCTGGGAGAGCAAGTGCAAACACATTTCCTATACATAGAGAGATGAAATTCCTGTACATGCACATATCTTATTACCCTTGCAGTTGCTGTCTTTCTCTCTGCTTCTGTCACCCTGGTGATGGTTATCTCCCAACATCAGTAGTCAGGGTAATCTCTCCACTTTGACATAGAGTTTGATTTGGTAAGCCTATCTGCGTAATAGCTATTGTGACACAACACACAGAGCCTCAGGCTTTTCTTACTGAATATTTCACTTGAAAGCCAAAGAAATTGTCTGTTTTCTTTCTCTTCTTCTCTCTTTCTAGTTTAGAAGCACTGCATTAACAAAACAAATAATATAAAAAGCCTGGACTGTCTTTTCTCCTTTCTCCCTTCTCCTCTCAGTAGGAATTATTTGAAAGTAATACAAAACCACTTTCCATGCATAATATTGTCACGCACATCTTTCCTCTTCCCTAGTTAAAGAATATTAAATTAAATGTGTCAAGCTGCAGGACTTCGTAATAAAACATCGTAAACACAATTGGTTTTGTCTTATTGTTTGACTAACATTTTTCTTGTTGTGTTTCATTTTGTATCCCCAGAAAACTGCAAAACTAGTTTCACTCTTTGTGTTCTTTTTTTTAAAAACTTTATTTACCATCCTTCTAAACAAAAAAAAGCCAGTGACCACATTCAAGCCATCAATAGCATGCTCTTCAGCTAGCAAATAATTAGTGTGAAGCTCTGAATTAATAAGCAATATGAAAACACTAAATCACTGGATGTATCTAGTTCTGTATCTAACAAGCAAATAAACCTCTTACTGGACTGTAAGCCTGACTGAGTATGAATGCTAACAAGCACAGTGGAACCTGACCCAGACTTATACTTCTTATTATTACAGCAGGAATGATATGGTAATAATAATGTTATAAATGCAGTCTTTTTCTCAGCAATTCTGAGTATCCTGGATACACACTTGCATGCAAATGCTTAAAAGCAGCATCACAATAACAAACTCTTTTATGTTCCACATCATTCCTTACTATCTCTACTGTGATTTTATATATATATGTCTACTATTTGCAAAAGACAATGGGAATGAATTGTTTTCGTCTTATGAGCTGCTCATTAACTTCACTATCTTCTAACCAAGACACATGATTGTCACCTAGATTTCTTTTTTTTTTTTTTTCTCTTGCCTGTGGTGCATCACTGCAAGAATAACACACATCAGAGAAAAAAACAATGGCCAGTGATTACTGATGTTTGATGTGAATATAGATATTATAAAGAACAACCACTTCCCAAATTTTTGTGAATACAAGAAGTTTTTCCACACGAGATTTTGTGGCAATCACAAAGATGATTCAGTTTAACAAACTGACTATTCTTAGAAAACAAAAGACTGTCTCAATATGGCTCAGCCAGAATTGCTACATAGCTTCATCTACACAGCCAGGGTGGCAATGCTGTCCATTTACTGCTAACGACTGCCCAAGCGATCCATTAAATACAGAAAATTCCTGTAGCTGAAATATTCAGTATTTCCATCCCAGTATAATCCCATTTTGCCCCGTTCTATAATTCTATACCTCTCAGAATTATTTTTGTCTCCTCCATTGAAAGGTATAAAAGAAGAAAGCAACAAAGGGAAAAAAATTGCTGAAAATAAGCCTGGAAGCAATAATTGGGAAGTTATAAAGCCAACTGATCTCCCACAGGATGCTAAATTTACTTCTTTGTTTGGGTTAGTACTGGACGGTCCTGACCATCAAACACTAACTCACTCATCCTTCACAGGACTGAACTGTTTCACACCATGCTTGTTCATTTTCATATCTATTAAAAAGCTGCTGCTCCTCCATGATCTAGTTGCTTTTTCGACAGTGAAGCTGTAATGCTGGTATGAACAACAACGTGTGATGCTGATATGATCAACGTTGTCTTTTCTGACATTAATACTGGTGCAGATACCCATCAGTCATATAATCCTCAGTTTATAGCTGAGGAAAGTGTGCCAGAACAAATGGTGGTGAGTAGACCAAAACCACAAAAGGGAATAAATGTTCAAGCTGGGGCTAAATTGTGAGAGATCCACCCTTAGAGGCCTGTGCTTATTTTTAAATACAACGTTGCCTCAGGCCTGGGACATGTATAGGAATACACTGATGTCTGTGACTGAAGGCTGCGATGTCACGTGCATTATGTGCAGAGTAATGTCTTCCTTTCTGTGCCAAAGGGGAAGTCAAGCTTTAAAATGTTTAGCAAAAAGAAGAATTCCTGGGCACAGTAAGAAGTATTCTTCTAGCAGTCATTTCACTTCAGTTAAATTCTTTTATTTTCAAAATTGCTCAGGTATAAAAACCCTTCTTTGTTCTTTTGAGGATGATGTCTTAATGGCAATTCATCACAGCCACCATGAAATCTTGATGACAAATCCATAAACCCTGAAAAAAATTGTAGGAGAATTCATGTCCTAACTTAAGCACGAGCTAGTCTGCTGCTTAACGTAATAAAATAGCAAGAAGAAATTTGCTGAGTAATGTGTGTGGAGATTTAGTGTAACTTGGAGTGTACACATCTAGAACAAACCCCAAACCCTCAGTGGTTTGCTTCCCCTGGGAACAACCTGCAGGTGAGGTGGGTGCTGCCCCTGCACCAGCTCACCCCCTGCCTGAACAGTCCTGTGCACGCTATCGAGCTCAGGAGCAGCAACATTTGTCATGTCCTGACCTCGTTGTGATGATATAAAACAAAGGAGACACCTTGTGAGAACAAAATATGATTCTTCCAGTGATTTTCTTATGCTTATAATCCTACTACCTGCTGTTCTAGTGTATCTGGGCTTTTTTTTAACAGCTAACAGAATAATTTTCATTTTCCTCTGAAAATATTTTGCTTTTCAACGGCAATTCCTCTTTCTAGAAATTTCAGTTTTAGATGTCCTGATTTCAGTCACATAACATTCCAGTATGGTGACTATTTTTAGAATTCCTTTTTACACAGAAAAATAAGGCACAAATATTTTAAACTAGCTCTTCAATATAAAGACTCACACTATGAGGAAACCAAGGTTAGAGGTCAGAAGCCCTAACTTCTTCTTGAGTTACTTCAGCCTCTGATCTGGCAAGACACATCAACAAAAACATTACAAATACAAATAATTTCTGGAATGTCCCTCTGCCTCTATCTAAATCAGATTTTCTGAATTTCTACAAAGAGACATCTGTATGCTCTAACAGTGTTGTGGCTTGGATATTCCAGTTTTGAAAGCCAGACTTTCATGCAGCCTCCAATAAGGTTACTCTGAGTATTACCAGCTGAGGATCGGTCATTGCACATTGAATTAACAAATATATTTTATTTTTGTGAAATCTAATGAATGTCACCAATATTTAAAAATTAAAATTATTTTTTCAAGACGAATGCATTCAGTTTGTTACTGGATATTTCAACAGCCCAAACAGTCCAGGAAGAAGACAGCAATCATAAATTTGGAACTGGTATACAAATCTTCTTTTGGTAAGAATATTTGTTAAACTGGTGCTGTTTCTCACCGTCCCGCAGCTGCTGCAGCAGACGAGCTGGGTGCCTGTGGCTCCCCAGCTGGGCTGCCAGGCAGCCAGGGTGAAGAACAGCCTCGCCTGCAGGAGAAAACAAAAGTTTCCAGATAAAAACTGTCCACAGATGATGGCAGACCCAAATTGCCAGATGTCTTTCTAATGCCTTAGCCAGCTTAAGCAGAGAAAAATGACTTTTTCTACTAAATCAACCACTATCACAATCATCTTCTGTCCACTTTTATGTCCCTGCTGAGTAACACCCTTATGACTAATAGGAAGCTGTTGTAACATATAAATTAAGATTTGTAAAGGGACTTTCTACAGTACCTTTCTTTCAATTTCCTCTTATTTATCGTTGTAACTCATATATATCTACGCATGAGAGAACAGGCGAGGACATGACTGATATGTTTAACACCTACAGAAACCAGAGGTAACTGTGAAGTTTTCAATAAAACATAATTTTGGCAGAATCTGCCAGTTTTCTGAAATGGAAACATTCAAGGGAGGTGATTTGATTTTGACAGAATTGTGATGTGACCATGATGCTGTTGGATCTTCAGTCTGGTGCCCTGGGGCCTGGACTCCTGGCTCCTCAACATCCCACCCGGTGGGCTGATCAGAGTTGAGAGCACGAGCGGGCTGGCATCCAAGCACCCTCAGCCTGGGCTCCCAAGGCTTCCCACTTCTGGGACAGCCGAACCCACAGAGCACTTCCATGGACTGCATGTCCCAGGAATCTGTGCCATGAAGACCATGGGGGTCAGAGCTCTAACCCCTTTCCCAGAGAATTTAAACAACTTGGAGTTTTGTCTTGAATCAAGCCCAAATCACATTGTCTGTGAAACGGAATTCTCCATTTCTGCCAATCTCATAAATTAGGTTGTTAAAAACAAAGAAACATGACACATGTAATTTTTAGTAGTCCAGAACCAAAAAACAGACATTAGAAAGCTTTTATTTCATGATATATTGAAAGATACATATATAATGCTCCCACAACATAAATGGATAAAAGAAAATCAATATTTTATAAATGCAGAGAACTGTCCGTATTAGAATTATAGGCACTCTTGGATTTTATACATACCTTAAGGTAGTTGACAAATTTAACTTGACTGTAGCAATGAGGTGTACAGAACTAAAAATGATATATCCAATGTGACACAGGAAATCTTGAGAAGAGCCAGTCTAAGAATCCAGATCTTCAGAATTCCAGTCCTATGACTTATCCATGCATTTGCTGTCATTCTGTATTTTTTCACGTGGGCTGTAAGGCTTGGTATTTATGCAAAGTGAGTGGAGACATGCTAGGTTGTGTTTCCTTCAGCATCAGAGAAGATAGTGTTGGAAATACTCTGGTAGGCTGAATGATGAGTAATGAATTGCTCTTTGCTAATCAGGACATCAGCTGACAGGGCACCTTTTCATCCACTGCAGTTCCAATACTAATTTACAAAGTAATAGTTTATACTAGGAATTGCCTAAGTCATTAAAAAGAGGCGTTTTCACTGTCTGACCCATGACACGGGCTCTTTGAGTAGTAACTGTGGTGTCTGAAGTGAGTAACAAACTCTGGTGTAGTTTATGCTCTAACTTAGCCAAGTCAAGTCAAACAGATATTTGAGGTCTATGGTAAGATCTCCTGAGATGTAGGAATTACACAGCTTCCAAAGATGAAAAAAGTGCTTAGTCTATAAAATCTGGATGTGTTTGTCAAGCTAGTAGTTTGAGAATAAACCAGCAGAATATAGGTTTGGTATTCTGGTACAAGGCCGAAGAAGTTGCTATTGGATACATTGCTGTTCACACTACGCAATAAAGACAAGGTCACATTGTCATTCTTTTTGGCTTTTGAATTCAGAAGTGTATTTATCAGAAGCCAAAAGGAACCAGCCTGGCAGCCCTGAATATTGAACTCCTTCGCACAAAAGCTTCGTTCACACAATCCTGCCAATGTGCCTTCAATGATGGCCAGTGAATGGCCATGGAGACCAGAGTATCCTTCTGCCTGGAGGTGGTCTCTCCACATCAGAGGTGGTGAAGGGCTACAGAGAGAAATGTTTGCAGTAGTGCCAGTCTCAGCCTTTTCTGAGCATAAACAAGGGATGCCAGTCTCCAGGGCTCTCAGTCTACCACTCAAGGTGGCATTAAACTCACTTTTACAAAGAACATATGTCTGATTGATAGAAAAGAGTTCAACAAAGGCTCTGGATGACCTAAATAGGTATGAAGAGAGCAGAGGACACTTTGTTCTTTCTCAAGAGTTTACTTCAGAGTCTAAGAGACTGGTAGCAAATGGATGAAAGCAAGGAGTACACAAAGGATATTTTCAATGCTCTTTGGTGCCACAGAGCTTCAGCAATATGCAATCACTGAGATGGCTAAGCATGCACAAAAACAAAAAAAGGAAAAATGTTCAAAAACTGTGAGGAGGGATGTTAGTGTTAAGTTAGAGTATCTACTTCTATCCTTTCTCAAAGCCTACAGTGCTTTCTCCAAGGAACAGTTATGGCTAGCCTAAATATTAAGATTTCTATTTCTATAAGAAAGAGGATATCAGGATTAGGTTCTTAATAAAATAATAAAGGGTTCCGTGGCTTGATTCAGGAAAGCATGTTTTTATTGCTCAGTCAAAAGAAATTTATTGGGTTGGGGTCATAGACAACATGCTAAAACCTTACAGATGGAAAAGAAGGATTTCTATATTTCTAAATTCTCTAGGACTGATGGAATGGGAGTTATCTGAAGAATGGCTGGAAAATTTAAAAGTATGAGAAATCTAGAAAAGTAGAAACAGTTGCAGCACAGGGGAGGAACGGGGAGAGCGAAGAATGAGATTTTTTTTGAAGAATAGCATCTGGGTTTACTTTGTGCCTGAAGAATCTGGAGATGAGAAAAGTGATCAACTCTTATGGATCCATACATCTAATAAGGAAGCTATGAGACTGGCTGACATCACTGATGAAATCTGGCTGTACTTAGATAAAATTTTAAATAAAAAACCAACCCAAAATCTCCGTTTCTATTAAACCAGGTTAAATTTCTCTCCTAAGATCTCTGCTTGTTAAGATCATTAAGCTTATTTCTGAGCGTCCTCATAGTGTGCTGAATCCTGTTTTGACCGGTAACCATAAATGGGAACAGTAGGAATGGGAGCAGAGTTGATATCAGATTAAAGCTATATAGCCTCTCCATAAGATTGACAAGAGTCCTTTTCAAGTTCAAGTACATCATGTTTCCACATTTTTTTCTTCTTGTCACTGTTTATATAATAACAGCACTTACTGGAAATAGCAAACTGGGAGCTCCTAAATGTTCTTATGAGAGACAGAGCTGGTATCCCAGAACTTATCCATTAAGTAAGTAATAAATATGAGCAGGAAAATCTCAACAGATTAAAGTTTGGGATGCCTTGTCCTCCCTTTTTCCTTACACGTGACTCCAGGATAGCTCATGTACACCTGGAAGCTGCTGAGACCTAGAACTGTAAATGGCTACTTTGTTTCTGATGAACTGAGAAATTCAGTTCAAATAGTGTCATTTTTTTTTCTGAAAGGTATGAAATACATCAAAGCCTCAGTGAGAAAATAACTTCTAATAAAATGGATGATGCCATTCACGCGCAACTCTAATTTTGTGGCTAATGCGATCTCCATGGCTGTACGCATGTAATCTGCTCATCTTCTGCACAATCTGTCCCCACGGGACATTTCAAAGTGCTCTTATCCTGTACATCAGTAAACAGGTAATATCAAAAGAAGAGACTCAAGAATGGGACCAACAAAGCTGACTTGTGCACTGTTAGATACGTCCTATGTGCAACACTAGGTTAGATTTTAACAAGAGAAGAGACAGTAAGGTTTTTGACTAAAGGTTGGTTTCTAGAGATCAAAGCTAACAGATCTCCACTTTTTTTACGATTGAGAGAACTAAACACTTTGAAGGTTCTTCAGTCAACGGGCGATGACAGATACAAATCTTTAAATAGCATTATTTTTGTGCTGATGGAGGCAGCAGAGACACAAATATACTGGTGTTTCCACCAGTATATGAAAGTAGGACCAATAGTCTTGCTTGAAAGATTCTGTCCCATTACCCCAAAGGGATTTTGGTTAAAGTCAAAGCAAGGATATTTCATTTAAATATCCACGTGTTACTGAAATTTGATCCTGAAAAAGGAAAGACCATTCTAACACAAATGTGTGTCAAATTAGACCTATTTATACTAATGTAGCATGAAATTGGATCATCCTGTCAAATCTATATCTCCTGAGCTTCTAACGTATTTAAATATTCTTTTTCTTTTTTGCCCTTGCAAAAACTTGAACTCGTTTGTTGAGTCCTCCAAGTTTTGTGGGCAATGTGCTCAGGCTTGAAGTCCCTAGGTGTGTGCATGCACACGGATGTTTCCATCACCGTTTACAGCAGTGTCACGCTGATTGCAGAGAGAAAACTACTTTGTTACAGAAGTGCGAGTTATGCATCATGTTGACATCTTCATCTCTGGGACAGCAGGTTTCAGTGTTTGATGCAAGGCTGGAAATATGAAACGGAGGGATAAAACAGCAAAGGAGCAGAGAGGAGGCAGCGACAAGACAAAAACTGCTTTCTTCTCTTGGTTCAGTGTATGAATATTTGCCTTCGGGTCCTAAGGGTTACAGAAATACTACAATTTGAACAATTTAAAGCCAGGAGTTCTTTGTTGCATCTAAGCTGTCTGACATGCCCTGGCATTAGTTGAACTCCCCGATACCTGAAAATCTGTAAAGATCTAACTACAGGAAGCAGCAATTGTAAAAGAAATTTTGTCCTGGCTGAAGTGGTAGAGCCCTGCTTGGTGATTTGGTGATTTGGTGCTAAAGTGGCCAGCTAATAATGTTTTGTGCAGGTGCCTACTGAATGATGCAGCTGTAATGTAATCTGGACAGATCGGATCCAGGAGCACATGAATGTACAGAGCTGATGCTGTCTGACTGTACAGGGGCTGCATATACAGTAAAACCACAGTAAGAAATTTGTCTCTGTGTTGCACACGAATGCCTGGGAAAGATAAACTTTAACAAAACATTTTCCAACAGTTCCAAGTGATAGAAACGTAGTTTTTAATGCCAAGTTCCTTAATTCAAGTCCCACTATATTCAGGAGTTTCAATGTGTACATCACCTGTTCTCTTGTGAGAAGCAGCTTGTATTTTGTAGGATCTCCCTGCAAAGACCTTTCACCAGTCCTTTCTCTGCTTCCTGAGAGATACCTGGAGTAATTCAGGGGTATTCCAGGGATCTTTGAGGGATGATTAATAGGGAAAGTACATGACCTGCAGCACCAAAGTGCTTCTTATACTCCTGGAATGCCAATGCATATTTACTGACATTTAAAAATGAGTCTTTTTATCATGGAGGGGATAATTTTGAAACCAGAGATGATCATCTGCATTATCAATGACAGAACATACTGCAGTCATTCTGATGCAAATTCTCTTCCTTTACATTTTCTTCTCCCTCTCTCTGTGCCACAAAAGCAGAAACAACAATAAATCTGGATTCTCTGCATTAGGTTGTTTCATTGCTTTCCCTAGAGATTTTCCTCTAGAGTATAAACGCAGCGTAATGTGCTCAGATTAGCAAAGTTACTTAACAGAACAGACTGTCCTAGTGGCACATTTATTAATACCATATATAATGAGGATTTAACTGTACAGTAACTTTAGTATCTTTCTATTTAACATAAGAAAAAAAGGACTCCCCAAAAGCACACACACAACCACTAGTGAAGTTTAGAAGGCTGGTCCACTGCCTTCAAAGATATATCCAAATGGCTTTTAAACATCATATGCTGGAAGATTATAAACCACAGTTAAATGCCCTCTCATTCCCAGAACGGAAAGGGCACATCTATTATTTGTTTCTGATGAAGAGAATAATAAAAATAATTATATAAATCTGCCTGCTACCTTGCAGGCAGGCAGAAGGATTCCTGCGCTGATGCTAGGCAACACTCGAGGATGAAAGCACCGACTTGGAACAGAGCCCTTGCAGAAATGGTGTTATAGCAGAATCCCACCAGTACTTTCAAATCTGTCACAGCTTTCTAAAGCCGCTGCGTGACTTGTCTATGACAGCACAAGAATAGGCAGTGACAGATATGAACTCTTCATTTAAGAACACCGGGATATAATAATATTCTGAATGCTAGCAAAGGTGCAGTCAATACGGAGAAGTTACTCTACCTTTGTTTATGAAGTTGTTCTGTAGGAATGCAATTAAAAGTCTTTACTGGAAGAATCGGAAGAGTTATTTGGCGCGTGATGTGAGGGAGAAATGGGTCTGAACCACAGAGAGAGTTTTCTCAGATCTAGGAGGTGATAAAATTTAGGGCAGATATGCAGACCTTCAGTTTAGCATTTTAAAGGCAAGTTTTCACAGAAGTCTCAGAAGTAAATAATACCTAGGTGTAGGAGTCTGGGCCGCGCTGGGAGAAAGTTAGTGCAGACAGAAGAATGCAAGGACGAAGACAAGGCCAGCAAAATAAGGCTGGCAAAAACACACAAGACAGCAGATAAGTGAGAAACACCTGTGGTCAGCAAAAGCACACAAGTCTGAGCAAAACAGGGTATGAGATAAGGGAGTTTTGGCAAGTTTTGGGCTTTACGTGCTAATTGCAATTAACCAATGCAAATGCTTGTAGAGGCGCGTGAACAGCGCGTGTAGATGACCTGTGGCCTATTAGAAGATAGATGAGTGCGTGTACGGAACTTAGTAGAGTATAAATGTAACCAGAAAAGGAATAAAAAAAAATAAAGATGGACGACCTGATCATCACATTGGTGTTGTGTCGTTTCTGTTCCTGCACGGAGAAATAAGGACCCCGGCTAATGGTGACCCCAACACCTAGGTTTCAGTGGGTTGTCTGCTTCCTACCATCATTGTGCTAGCTGAAAGGAGAATTGCATTCTGCAGACTTAAGTGAGAAATGTGGAAATACTTGGCATATGGGAAACTGTGGGTAGGGTCTTCTCCAGGACTGGGACACTCACTTGACTAAAGGGGAAAAAGCTCAAAGAGCATCTTTCACAGACATTACAGTCACCCAGGATATACTATATCCTCTCAATTCTGGTTTCTGTCCTGTTTGGGATTAGTCCTTTGTTCTGAGGTGAAGAGTATATATTCATGCACAGAATATACTCACAGTCTATACTCACAGTCTTTGCCACAATATCTGTCAAGTTACAGGCCTCTATAAAAATATGTCCTGCCAGCTAACAGCTTATATGTTTAGGGATGCAGTAATATCCAGTTTACTCCCATATATATGCCAGCAATATACTTACTGGGTAAGGAAGATCAAAGGAAGTTCTGCTTCCCCAGCACAAATAAGATAGCTCACAGTTTTCAGACTTTTAGTCTTTCCATATTTAAAATAGTCCAGAAAAAAAGACATAGTTTGTGACTCCTCTGGAGTGCTTACAGGTCCAGAAAGGTTATTATAAAAGATTAGGCTATATGGCTAAACATGTTGGTTACTAGATATAGTATCCCTTGTGAAAGCCGTAACTACTGAGAGGCTTTTCAGTGCCCCCATACGCTGAAGGAAGGTGATCCAGTAGTTTCAATAAACATTTTTCTTAGACAATGCACTACCTAATCTTCTGGTAAGCCTTATACTCCCTTTCTATGTTTTACGCAGTCATTGTCATGGTATCTGACCACTTTGCATTTCACTTAACATAGGTTATAACTCTTTTTGTTTAAAATAAAATAAAAAAATCACTAACAGCATCTTCAATGTTGTATGATATTCTAAATGCGTTTTAGAATACATCACATTTTAGCCAAGAGAGGTAGGGAGTTTTCTGACATCTGACTCTGTCTTGAAAAATTAATTATAATCTCTTTTTTTTAAAGCTCTTATGCCAATGGGTCATGGCTATGAAGGGAAATGCTTCATAAAATCAATGAGTCACTTCTGATATGTTGCCTACTCCTCTGCTAAGGTCACCCCTGCCCTGCTGCTGGAGATCATCTGCTGGAGATAACACAATGTCAGTGGGTATCTCTAAGGGGAAAACAAAAAAACCACCTGTAACAGTTCATTGTTTCATCTGTTGTCTGTAAAAGATATGATTTTTTCCCTGGAAACTGAGGTAGTTTTGGCCATGTCCTTGGTGCAACAGGTACAATCCTGGTGGTTGTTAGACTGAACTTAGGTAAACAGCTACAGGGATTGTAAGTGAGATTGAACTCCTTGTCATTGGTCTTTCTGCTATAGAGTTCTGCTATGGAAAAAAACCCAAACTATAATGACACTGCAGGGGATGTACACATTTGGTAACTAAGAACCGGTCCTAGACCGTTAATCCTGCGTCTTCCTACAAGTGTGCCCTTTGGTGGTTACACTATAAACAGCATAGGTCATATCTGAAATGGAAGCTGCAGACTGAAAGCCCCATGTCCTAATAACAGTATCTCCTGCTGGTCTTTCTCCCACTGTTCAAAAAAACCCCCAAACCCAGAACAGTCAACTAAAGCACAGTTGTGTCATAAAGGAACACATATAAGCAGAGTCCTGCCGGTGCCATGAAATTTTCCATTGTGTTTCAGACCTCATGTCCCAGGGAGGAGTGCTTGAAAATAAATAGGAGGCTGGAGGAATAATAATAATAACGTCAGGTGAAACCGTAAGAATAAGAAAGACAGAGGGAGAGAGAGAAAGGGCATGAAGGGGAGAGGGGAGAGGGGAGGAGAGGGAGAGGAGAGGAGAGGGAGAGGAGAGGAGAGGAGAGGAGAGGAGAGGAGAGGAGAGGAGAGGAGAGGAGAGGAGAGGAGAGGAGAGGAGAGGAGAGGAGAGGAGAGGAGAGGAGAGGAGAGGAGAGAGGAGAGGAGAGGAGAGGAGAGGAGAGGAGAGGAGAGGAGAGGAGAGGAGAGGAGAGGAGAGGAGAGGAGAGGAGAGGAGAGGAGAGGAGAGGAGAGGAGAGGAGAGGAGAGGAGAGGAGAGGAGAGGAGAGGAGAGGAGAGGAGAGGAGAGGAGAGGAGAGGAGAGGAGAGGAGAGGAGAGGAGAGGAGAGGAGAGGAGAGGAGAGGAGAGGAGAGGAGAGGAGAGGAGAGGAGAGGAGAGGAGAGGAGAGGAGAGGAGAGGAGAGGAGAGGAGAGGAGAGGAGAGGAGAGGAGAGGAGAGGAGAGGGACCCTCTTTCTGATCAGGGGAAATAGCAAGCTTTTCCCAAGCAAAGCCCTTTCCCAAGGTGGTCATTCATTCATCATTGACTCATCTAAGCCCACAGAGCTTAATTAATTCCCAGAAAGACAGAACTTAGTTTTTAAACCTTTTGAGCTTCGGCTAATTTTAAACCTACCCCAGCTGAAATATTTACTGCATGTCTTCCTCATAAATTATGTCATATTCAGAAGTGAAAAATCCTCATTTCAGCATCATCAACTCAAGTGGAAAACTGCAAATTCTCCAACAGAAAATTAGGGAACATTTGTTCTGTCTGTCACAGCTCAAGTGTGCAGTATTTTTTCCCTGGCACAGATGTATTTAGGTTTGCTAGCTGGTGAAACGAGTGTAGCTATTCTGCAGTGTCCCTGGAGACAGGCATCCTATGGCTACAAATGAGTGTATTATTTAATCATGAAAAGACAAGACTTTGAATAAGAGAAAGCATTTCTAAGAGAAAAGTTACCAAGAACTCTGGGATCTGACTGCATAATTCAATCTTGTTCAATTTTTTGAATGAAAATGGAATGCTGTTGAAATGATGTACTTGTGCCTTGGGAGTGCACTTCATGTGTGCCGAAGTACAATGATGTACTATATTCAGTCTTGGGAATAAATCAGCTTTGTAGATAAGAGGACAGGAAAATATGCTCTCTGAGCATTTAACAAACATTAATTGCTCCATGCCACATCAGAAAGATACTTACTTTGTTCTGCATTTGCAAAGTAGGTAGGTGCTGGCAGTGTTTCAAGCTTTGGCGTGCCTGTGAAATTCTTTCAGGGACCCTGATTTTTAGAAAGTATTTGGTGTTTTCTGCTACAAAATAAAGGTTTTTTGAAAATACCTTCATGAAAACAGTCAGTTTTGAAATCTAAAGAACACCAAATCATGAGACGTGTAAACTTTTATACCGAATACTAGAATTTTACTCATGTAAATGCAAGACATAGCTTTTGTAGTTTATCCAGAAGGGACTTGGCAATAAAAGACCTCCTAAACCTGCGTGGGAGCCTAAGCATCAAATACATATTGGAGCTAACTACACGATGGCACTTTGAGTGTACTTCATTTCATCTTGGTCTTTGCATTTCCTTTTAGCTGTTTCTGATTCTGTCTACTCCAGTTTTAGCAAGTCCAGTTTTTACCAGTGCAGTCACTGAGATGAAAACCAGTTCAAAGTAGATACAGTCTGTAATAGTTTAAAAGAAGCAGCAGATTTAGGAAACTTGGCAAACATGGGGAAGTAATTTAGAAGTGTATCAGCAATGCAAAAAAGGGAACTTTCTCAGAAATAAAGTAAAACTAAGTTTTATACCCTTAAAAACTGTAGAAAATGCTGGTTTTTTGTTGCCCCTGAAAGGTGGCAACATTCCCCTAAGTTGGAACAAGAAGAGACGATTCACTTCTAGATTAATTTTTGAAATGTGAAGCACGATGTGAAAATATGGCTCTGTTGGGTTCTTAAGGCTTGTACGACTGTTGAAGTTCACACGAAGGACTGGGTCTCTGCTATGGGAGAAGAACCTAAGATTAGTATCTAATCACCTTTCACTACACCTTTCAGTTAACATTTCTCTACTGCCTGCGAGTCCCCTTGACACTGGACACCATGGTTCATAGCTCAGCCAAATTTTGGCAAATGATGTCCAAGAATACAAAGAGTGGCAATTCCTACACTAGGGCCCAAGCAAATCCCATTCAGCTTGGAACCCTTCTTCGGGGGCTGATTCTGCAGCAAGTTGTATGTTGGTCTCTGTAGGTGTCACCAGTGTTTTAGAGAAAAAACATGCAGAGTAGGGAACATTTCCTCCAGAGGTCATCGACTCTCAGTGTTAAATTGAACAGTTTACAAGCAGAGAGTTAAAATTTGTAGGCCTCATCTTTCACAACATCCCATATACAAAAATAGCACAGGTGTTTAAATTATCTGTTAATTTTGTCTCTGGCTTTTGAGACCAATAACCGAAGTATAATATATCCATGAATAAAAAGGATACAAGATGCCTGTAGGAGTGTATTGTCACATTTTGAGTGCTATCACACCAACTTCTATATGATCACAGAGAATTATAAATCCAGTTAGACCTGTGGCAAACAGGCTGCACAGTGAACAATATCGTACAGTCTCATTTACCAACATTTGAAAAAAATTCGGTTATCGGCTGCTTTGAAGTTTTGCTTTGATCTCACTGAGACCTACAATCTGGCGTGTAGCCAAAGAAAGGCAGACTCCACAAATGAAAAATTGATCACCAGAATTTTAGAGTAATATCCAGAGCACAGACGGAGAGAAGCTGAGATTGCTGGGAAGTTACAATTTCAGTTTATAATCACCAAACACTGAGTGGTACATCACCGGGCAGATGAATAAATAGACCCCGTTGTGGTGCTGAATCCCCTGTTATGCTTTGAACCTGCTATTAAGATTAGTCAGTAATTATAAATAGCCTCCTGAGTCACGTCATTCACTGCACATTTCAGGTCCAAAAGGAAAGACATGTAGATAGCCAGACTAGTCAGGAATGAACTCAGACAAGCTTCAGCTTTAAACTGTGATTATATGTAAAATAAGGACTATTTGTTCCCCCCCTCTCTTCAATTACACATTTCAATGATGTTTAAAAAATAATCCTCAATACACTATCACAATTATTGCTCTAATTTTCTTCCTGAGGTCTCAGCTTTTTAGCTTCTCTTCTTCCCCTCCCTCTTTGAAGCCACTACTATGCTATTTTGCCAAATTACTTTAAAAGAAAATCAATAGTTCCTCATGCACATATGTCTGCATTTTCACAATCTTGCTGATAGAAAATTGTCATCTCTTAATAGACGAAAAATATTCTGATTTTTCTCATTGTATGCAGACTACACAAAAAGAATTTTATGTACTTTTACAAAGTCGCTGATTCTCCTAAATTGAATCCCTGTTATAACACTCCTTTTTTTCCCGTTATAGGCTGGAAGATCTTAGTACAGACTTTCGACCTGCTCTTCCTTCCCTTCTTCCCTCCTGTAAAATCTTATTTCCCTGTTCTTGGCATAATTTATGCACATGGACTGTCTGACATTTGATTGTGATCATTACCTCCAATGGGGAAGGAGAGCTGATTATAAACAGGTGGGCCAGACTCTTTATTCCTTAAAGCTACCCTCTCTTCCAGCTGCTTCCTCATTTTAAGGGTACCTAATTTAATACTTGGTGACTGATTTGCTGAAGTGTGGATTACTAGCAAATATAGCAGCTGTCAGTGGCAGATAAATTGATATAAACCATTAAATACTCTGGAATAACACTTTGTTTCTTGGGTTGGACACCCAGGGCTACTGCAGAATAACACACCTCTGCCTTCGCTTCCCATGTGTAAAATGGAGCAGTAATACAACTCCCTTCACATGGCTGATACAAATGTTAATGTATTCTCTAATAACTAAGACACAGCATTATAAATACAGTAGATTGGCCTTTAATTCTATATTCAGTGAAGGTATTGTATGGCATATAGTAGATAAAGCATGGTAGACTGTGCAATAAATAGTGAAGATGAAAAGCGCTATTGAACAGACACCACTCAGTAGGTACTATCCAATTGGTGCACTAATTGAGGCAGGGGACCTATGGGAAACATCTGATTTTGTAATTAAAGACTATCAAAAAGGCATATGCAGAGGGGATCTGAATAAAGATTGCACTGGAATCCTTAATTCTAGCATTTCCTAACTTCAGAGTGTTAGAGTTTGCAAACTTGATTTTTTTTTTTTAATGTCCTTTTCAGGAGATATGTAATATATACTATCCTTGCATTCCTTTATACTAAACTGCTGCTGCTCTCTCAGCTTCTGAGGGGAGGAATTTTATTGTCAAGGGCATCAGTGAATGGTAAAATATCTTTGAAATCACAAAGGAGAATGACATCCCCTAAGCAGACATACTGAACACTGTCAGAATAACAATAAGATGCAAGAGGGCCATGTCCCATTGTATATCTGTTAAAAGAAACATTTTCTTCTGGTGAAAAGCCTCATTACTTAAGAAATTTTAGGAGTAGGCACTGGAAAATGTATGAACGAGAGTGACCTTGTTTTGGTAGAGAAGAAGAAAAGGCCTGATAGAATCTGAAAGGTCTATTTCTAGCTCACATCTCAGCAACGTTTCAATCCACTTCTGCCCTAGGGTAGTTCACTGTTATATATGTTACTGTTCTCTCTAGCATGGGGTTGAACTTCACCTTAAATAAATGTGGAAAGGCTTATAACTGAGGGCTCTGATTCCTAGCCAGGGAAAATTTTACTTAGCATCACTGACATGGTTCCTCACACGGTTCTTGCAGAGGTTCTCCGAAGATAATAGTTATTTGGTATTGCAGCTCTTGTGCCACAGCATTGCCCAGCCTGAGGGTAACCTAGAACTGCTTCTGCTTTACAGAAAGATTCAGGTCAGCTGCAGAGCTGACCCTATAGGCGTCTGCTGTGTCAAACCTGGAAGCGGAGTCCTAATGTGAGTGGTCATGTCTGTATTATCATTGAAACATGACACAAAAGCATCATTTGGGATGGGGTCCTATTGGTTTTACAGCTATGCTTTTCCACGTCCAGAAGTCAGCCCTTGCCAGCAAGAACTCGTCTCAAAGCAAATATCAAAGTCAGACTGATGAAGCTATATGCAGATGAAGCTATACAACGCCATTTAGGACCTGCCTATAGGGGAGGTGAGCGTGCAGTGCAATCCAGAGCTCGTCCACATCCCCCAGGACATTCACCTGTAGTGAAGGCAAGTCAGCACATCCCCGTCCAAATGTGCTAGGGATAGCCCTGAATGGCTGTTTGCCTGTGTTATTGCAGCACTGGAATCACAGCAGTTATACACAGTAAGGAGAAAGGCTAATTAGCTTTAGTGTAGTGCTGTGCTCATACACTGATAGTACTTCAGAACTAGTATCTTATCTCAGGATTGTGTTGTATTATGTCAGCAAACCAGTATATTTAGTGGGGGGTTTGTCTCCAGAATGCTTCCTTGCTTCATGCAGGCATTTCATAAAAGTGCTTTTGTCTGCGGTCAGATGCAGTTTCCATCACAAAAAGTCACTTAGCCAGCTGAAAATATGCCTTTAAATAGTTGTGATTAATTGAAAAAAAAAAAATTTCACAGTACGTAAGCCTCACAGCTGTTACTGTTAAATCCCAGTGGAAATTCTAGAAACCTGTATAGTATGATGTGCAAAATTTAGGTGTTCATCACATTCCTCCCACCCCAGAATTTTAGGACACCATGTTATATATCTACAGGGTACAACTGGCACAGCATGTTGTGGAGCTGATCATTATGTAAGTGAACAAATTTTTAGGTCAGCAAACCAACAGACAGACTAAGGTTGTTCTAGTCTCCATTTGAATGTCTCTATTTCTTCAAACTCCTATGTTTAGAAATGGAAAGAAACACCCTGAACATTACAAATTCACAGGTATTCTAAAAACTTTACCATTTCTGTTCTGTGCACAACAGTTTGTGACTTTGCCAGTTTGCTGTCCTTAAAGCCAGCTAAAATGACAAGAAAACTTGTCTGATCTTTCTAGTAAACACAGCTTCAGACATAGGGACAGTTTTATAGTGTAAATAACAGCCAGGTTAAATTACCACTATAAAAGCTTTCTACTCATGAACAGTGATTTCTACGTTTCTTAGAATGTATTTACATTATTACATTGCAAAAGCAGAATATAATTTTTTTGTTCTTGTTGCTCTCAAATATATAAAAGAACCCAGCCCAGTAACTAAATCAAGATAAAAGCCATCAGTATTTTCTTTTCCCTGGGATGTATCAGCCATCATTAGGAATGCAGACAGTAAAAAGGCAATTTGGGACTCTGAGAGCAGGTTGCAAAAATAATTTACAGTTGTGTTCACTGTTGGCATTACACTAAATCACATCAAGACTCTTCATTTGTTCAGGCTGCGTTCGGTATGGTATTAAAAACAAGTCTTTCCGTTGGTATTTTTATTGTTGTTTGCAAATAAGATATTTTCTTCTAGATGTCTAACGTGCCAATAGAGACATCTCTGCACAGATACCAATTAGTTGCTTACGTTGTAACGATAGGCATTACAAAGCAGACACAGTGTGGAATGAAATCATGACTTATTAAGGCATTTGTCAGGCAAAGTTGCTTCTCCTTTCTTTTTAATTATACGCTGGAGCAGTTCTATCAATGCTCAGATAGTAAATATACTGCCGATTTTAATTACTGGAAATCTAGGGCAAACACACTGAAATCTTCTGTATTTTACACCCTTTTCTTTTAAAAACTTTTTTTCAACTGAGTGCCATCCCAAAGTGTTGTGAGTTAATCAGGAGAGTCCAGTGCAGCAGCTAAGTACAATGTTATCGCGCCTTTCTATGAAGAGTCTGTATTTAAATAAATAATTTGTCCAGCATCTCAAACTGAATTGGTGGAAGAACCAGAAGAAAATCCTCAGATTTTCATAGTTACTCAGTTTGGTGTGTTCCAAGCCAAGCTATCTTCTGTTCCCTTCAACTATGATCTGACATAGAAGTACTTGTTGGGATATAACTTTGAAGTGTGATTACATTTGTTTCGTGTGGTGGTTCTGCTCTGTTTAGACAAACGCTTTTTCCCTTTTTGCTGGATTCCCTCGTTTCTCCTTCTATGTGCCACAGACTTCTGCCACTGAAATTTTGTCACTCCTGCTGCACTGTTATGCCAACACTCTCCTGTACGTTGAAAAGCAAAGGTTCTGTCTTAGCCCTTGGCCTGTCCTTGTCTCAAATCTGATTTTTATATTGTGGAATATGTATGTCAACTTTTCTTTCCTATACAGCTTGCTTTCAAGTTAGCTCTTGTATCTCTGAGTTCCAGTCAAGAAGAAACACCCAATTACTGCAGGCATGAGCCATTTCACCAAGACTTCAAGCTCATCCTTTCAGACTTCAAAGTAGCTTGGGTCAGTAAATAACTCTTCCCTCTGAAAATGTTAAAAGAATTTCTTGTTTAGCAAATTGTAATATTCTTCTTCCTTATGCCTTTGAAAGGCTAACACTCTTGAAAAGAGAAAACAGGTTTCGCAAAAAGAAAAGTGTTTTAACCCAGACCCCAAGGCTGCACAGTGTCTCTAACCCTCTGAATTTTCAGATGCTTCTCTGACCTGCCCTCAGGTGCTGTGGGGGACGCTGCCCTCTCAGCTCTGAGTACCCCCAGGTTATTTTTTTCCAGTGTAAGAGCTGGCAGAATATTTCCACATTACTCATGCACTGTTGTGACATGCTTTTGTCATTCAAAGCAAGGCTTTTACAGCTTGGTAACAGTGGTAAGAACTCGTTTCCTCTGAACCGCAAATTTTAAAAGAGGCTAAGATGGCTTGTGGCACCCTGTCAAATACTGTAAATTGTTCTCACAGCACCATATTTCAAAACTGATGGCAGTGTAAACTTATGGGTGGGTATGGTTGGACGGTAACACTCCAAGTGAGATTGTGGGGTACCAAATCTGCTCTCTGTCAGGGAGGTCAGAACAACTTGGCTCACTTCAGGAGACAGAATATTTTTTCTGTCAGATCTTCATAGCCAGGCTGGATTCCAAATCCCATGTATGTTACTTCCATCTCATATGTTACTGACTGATGATATGTGAGAATGGAAGAACCATGAAAGAAGAAACATTTGCTCTCCTATGTTTGTATTGTCTTTACAAGGGAAGTAAAAGGAAGCTTTTGTCTCTATTAAACCTGATAAATGGCCCTGTGATATCAAACCTGTGTCATTCTTTGTATGAATCATTCTCAGAGCTCTGTGGATTTTACTGCCAAAAAAAAGAGCAACACTTCAAGACAGACCAAATAAAAGGTAATTATTAAAAAACTCTTACATTTTAAAAATTTATCAAAATAATTTCTACTTCATCATGAAGTTATGAGAACTTATATAAATACTTAATTTATTGCTGTACTAAAAGCGTACGTATTAAAAACTAATACAAAACGTAGCATGTTTGCTATCATAGTGTGAATGCACATCAAACCACTAAGAAATAGAAGTAAATTGTCAAATTCCAAAAATCCACTTTATTGACTTGCTAACTCAGCCAAAACAGCTGTAGCCTCTTCCTGTGGCACAGAAGTCAGTATTCAAAAAGTTTATTTCAATTACTGATTCCATCTAAGGGGAGACATTTTTGATAAAAATGTAACAATTGTGTTTCCTCTTCCAGCCCATGAATAAAGTCTGAGTATAACAAGGAGAAGATCAACTAGTTTTAGAAAGATAAAGGATCTGGTGACTGGAAACAATCTCTTCAATTCATTAATAACACATGCTGTTTTCTTCCTCTGCTAGGAGATCTGTCTTGGTGGTTTGGAAAGACTTGCACGAAGTCAGGCCTAAGGCAACTTCAGCTAGATTTAGAGCAAAATGGAAAATAAAACCATGATTTTGATGACATATCAATTTCCATTCAAATGTAGCTTGGCATAAACCGTAAGATAATCATTATGTAATAAATAAAAATGCAGAATTAATAATTTTCTAACAAATTAAACATGTGATAATTAAAGAATTGTGTGGCTATAGATTCAGCTTCCTAAATCATTTACATCAATGCCTGTACATTTAGCATGTCCTCCCGAGTCAGTAAAAACAAATGTCATATACAAGAAATGTCCTTCCTTTAGAAAATCATCTGGAATGCACCAATAATAACAGAGTTTAAAAGCTGAAAGCCAATTTTCCACTCACTGATTTGAATAATTGTCACAATCCTGTAGCTTCAATCCCTTTGAATTAAACCAGTCTGCTTAAAGAGCACAGTAAAACAAAGAAAGTCATTGCTGTACAGATCACCTCAAGAACTAGCAACAGTTTATATTGTGTTTGTTCTGTAAAAAGTTTAGCAAGCGAA
Organism: Strix uralensis; assembly: GCF_047716275.1. Classification (NCBI taxonomy): domain Eukaryota; kingdom Metazoa; phylum Chordata; class Aves; order Strigiformes; family Strigidae; genus Strix; species Strix uralensis. Next base: position 3,774,467 of record NC_134000.1, read on the forward strand.
TTTTTGGAAGTCCCAAGTACTTATGAGATTATTGGCCTGAGGCAATGCACCAATTATAAGAAAGAAGAGACAGCAGCATTCCCTTTTTCTTCTCTGCTCCCAAAAGCTAGTCTATGATAATTCTCCACTGTGCCTTTTCCTCTTTCTCTTCCCATAAAATGCAGGCCCAGTAGCAAATGTGAAAAGGTTCTTTGATAGCAAACATGGCAAAGTTAAACATGCCCAGCGGAGACAGAAGGTTGGGCACATGAGGAAATTAAATCTGTCAGTGCGTCCCTCTGCCCATCAGGCTCAAGCTATGATTATCCATCTTCTAAGGTAAGTGCAGAGAAGGCTTCAACGCATTGAAGAGAAAGACCTGAGCCTGAACCATGTTTCAAGATGCAGTTTGATCAATAGCATCAGGGAATACTGTGTTTAATTTATAAATATATTTATATTTACTGAAGCTAAGGCTTGTGAAAGATACCCTGGATGACAAGCCTAAAAATTACTTTCTATCATTCCATTTGATCTCAAGCATGGCAGTGCTAGAGAGGGTATAGGCAATTTTATTTACCTAGATAGTACAACTCAAGTGTGTCCTATATCACTCCAAATACAGTCAGCATTATTTATAAAACCAGCCTATGCCCTTATTTAATGATTTGGCAGTCATGCTAAACAACGGAACCTTTTAGGGAATAGTGTTAGTTGAATGTCAATACCTACGTATGATTGCCTTTCATATGTGCATAGAAATGGTAATTAGGATTTCCATTGAGTTTTCTGACAGAGGTGAAGAATTAAAGCCTATTTATAAATATTTAAATATCATAAAACAGCCTTAGAGCAATCAGTTTGATCAGTACTGTAAACAGGCCCTTCATTATGTAAAGGTTGGCTGTTTAATAACAATATGCAAATATCTTTGCAACAGTACTTGCTTTTGTCTCTTTGTTTTTCAGGCACAACGTTTCTCTCACTGGGGGAAGTGTGCAGACAAACCTACTATCGCTTTCATCGTTTATTTGTATGTATAGGACTTATGTTCTTCAGCTGAATCAAAAACTTATACTCCTGGCATTTTCATTAAAACTTCTATTAAGACCTGACTTAGTGTCATGAGAATGTTCGATATTTACAAGTCAGTGTTTAGTGGCAGAACCAGAAATTCAGGCAGTTTTCAGCCTATATGAACTGTCACAACTGAGGGTCTGTCCCATAAATCCCATTTCTAGCTCACTCTTCCATTTGTTTCTAGACAGAGCTGATCATCTAGCTCCAAGGATGACTTGCTGCAACCACAAGTAAATTACTTTATTTTGGACTCAGATTTTCTGCCTAAAAAGTAAGTCTGAAAATACCCAGCTTATCCATGTGTTGCTTTTTTTAATTCAGGTATTCCACTAAAGTTAGAATGACACAGAGCTAGTAAAAATGAAATTGGAGTTAAGATGAGTTTTAACACGCAGATGTAGCTGAGGTCACTAGGAAACCAATAAGATGCAGGATGTAAAGCTGCAATGACAAGCAAGGGAGAGAGATCCCAACGAGCTAATATTCCTGTTCACCTGAGCAACCCCAACAGGGTTAAAGCCTATGCTCTGCAGCTGAAATCATGAACATTCTGGCAATTTTACTGCTAGTAATTTATTCAGCATCATGGTTTTACATGGTATTGTCTTCCTACTCCACTTAAAAGAGAGCAATATTATGCATTCTGTGACTTTTCTCTCTTCCTTTTACAAGGTAATTTCATCCTCCGTGATCAAGTTGTAGTGGTATTTTAGATTTTAAAAAAATTAAATTCCTGGTTTAGCCGTTATAAACACAATCCCCTTAACTCATCTTTGTGAATTTATACACCACTGACACCAATTTATTATTTTCCTTCTTATTCTGAAGCTTGTTGGACTGGCTGAAATCGTACACAACAACTTATAGATCAATAAGTAATTAGTTTAGAATGCCAGGGATCATCTGTGATCTAATTTTTGTGTGGGGGTCAAAGTAAAACAAGCACAAAGCATATGTGTATGCTCTCAAAAATAAGCACATCAATTCACTTTGCAAAAGTTCTTGAGCAAGAATCACCTTAAGGAATAAGAGACACGGAAATGTCCCATTCTGGGCTACAGGGGAGAACCCTGGGTAGTCCAGTCCTTTTGGGGCAAGTGCACAGCTGTTTACCATGGCAAAGTGAGACTTTCTTGTCTTGTCTTGAGCACTGCAAACTTAGTACTTTGTGGAGTCAAGGTTTACATTTTCTTTGCATTTAATCTTTTTACGTATCAGTGCTGTTATGATGCGGCGCATGTTCTCCTCTCAGTTACTTCTATTTCAACTAGGCAGCTCTGTAGGAAACAATGAAAGCTCACCTGCTTGATTAAAAACTTGGAGGTCACTAAAGTTTTAATAATGGGGTTTAGTTGACACAACTTCAGCAACGAAAACCAAATGTTAAGCGCCACTTAACTTAGATCAGCAGTTTTGTGTGTGTGAACAAGATCTGGGATTGTATAAACATCTGCAAAAGAGCTGGAGACAACCCTGGTACATATTGAGACAGACCCTCAAAACGCAAATACAGAAAACAAGCTTTGAGGGTAGCTATCTGTATTCTTCACCAAATGCTCATCTTTATTATGAAGCTAACTAATAGGCTGTCTACAACTGGTCAGCCATTCAAGGAAAAATGAAAAATACTCTTGGGTGAAATACTACAAGATTCCACTTATGGCTTCCAACTATTTGCTTTCTGTCACATTTGAATGGTATTTCCCTTAGAAGGGACATCTGTGTTGTATTAAATCTGAAGGAAGGGCACTGTTTATTGAACGGACAAATTGTCTTCTAAGACTGCTTTGGCCTTACTTTATGAGAACTGACAACATCGTGACTTTCCAATAAGCCCACTTACTTGGAAGAGATTGGTATTTATCCAGAATGCATTTTTTCCAGAAACGAAGAAGGGGGAGAACATTTGGGTTAAGCAGTTGCCATGCTATTAGAAGGACATAATTTTAGTCGTTCCTAGGAAATGAATATCACCGTTAAAAGCACAAGCTGTGACAGTATTAATTGAAGAACCAGGGATGTGTCAAAGTTATTTCTTTAGTTCTTGTCAGGATAAGGCTTTGAGGTAGATCTCCTGGGTGTCCCCACTTACTGCATTTTTGTTTATGTCTTAGAGCTCATTAAATGGCTTCCTTTCAGATTGAGGTAAAGCAGACAATGTGCTCTAGAAGAGTACCTACTGTGCTCCATCTGCTAATGGGTACTTATGCTATCAAACAGGACTAGATAGAGCTAGTCTGAAATGGAACCACTGATAAGTGAGTTGTGTGGATTCCAGGCCTTTAGCACCAACTGTTTCCATACCCACTCATACTGTCCCATGCTATTTGCCAACATAGCTATAGCTAATCCTCCCAGCTGGCAGTTTTGCAAACTGCTTGCTTCATGTTGATCAAATATACACAAGACACACTGAAAAACAGTCTATGTCCTTGTCCATCGGAACAGTCCTTCAGGGACTTTATTGAGGAATACAAAGATTTGGAAAAATCTTCAAAACCGTTCTCACGGTGTAAACTATTACAATGGCTTACTTTTTGTTTTAGTTCTCACAAGCAGAAGCAATATAAAGGAGAGAAAACTACCAGCCATGTACCACTTTCTTTCCACGGCCAACCTTTACCAGGTAGAAAGAAGAGTTCTGAGCACTACTGTCAATGATATATAGTAACTTGATGTTTCTGTGTACTCTTATTAATCATTTGTCATGAAAAGAGATGAATATATAAAAGACTAGGTTTTGACTATCAGCAGATTTGTCAAAGAACAGTGGCTTTGCTCTGAGAAGACAGAAAGTACCTATCTGTGCTGGGTTTGTGTAGAGGGGTTTTTGGTAGTGGGGGAGGAGGCTACAGCGGTGGCCCCGATGTGGCCTCCTGTAAGAAGCTTCTCGAAAGCTCCCCCGGCTCCAAGTCGGACCCGCCTCTGGCCAAAGCCAAGTCAATGGTGACTGTGCCTCTGCGATAACGTATTTAAGAAGGGGAATTTGTGAGGGAGTTAGGACTTTGAGGACGAGTTACAAGAAGGACACCTGTGTGATCACCAAGGTCAGTGGAAAGAAGGAGGAGGAAGGGGTGGAAGGTGTGCTGGAGAAGAGACCCCCCTCTATCCCATGGTGCGATGGCAGGGCCATCCCCCTCTGCCACCCATGGAGGCCACTGGAGGAGAAGATGCCGCAACCTGTGGCCTGTGGAGGACCCCACGCTGGAGCAGGTGGCTGTGCCCAAAGAAGGCCAGGGCTCTGAGGAGAGAAGTAGCCCCCGTTGTTGTATTTCGGCGCTGGGAGTCTCCTTGGAATTGCCAGGCTGATAACATACTTTTTCTGAATATTCTACTAGTTTTTCAGGATTCTGCATTTGTTCAAGAGTGAAGTTCCAAAAGCTAGAGGTGCCCACTGTCCTAGACATTTGCCCATGCTATCCCACACCCCTGCCACTCATAACTCTCCAGCCTCGGGGTAGATCTCTGGGTGGTACTCTTAAATAGTTGTTTAACCCTAAACAAGACCTGAAACACATTCAGGAGACAGCAATAAGAGCGTGCTGGTTTGAACATCCCAAGTATATTCAAAATTCTCAAGAGCTATTGTAACTAGCCTGGAGGAGAAGGTGAAGGTGCAGGAAGGTGTCTCCCCATAGATTTACTCTCTGAGGAGAAAAGGTAAAAATTGTAATTATTAATAGTTTCCGAGAGGTGGCTCCCACAGTACGAAGATGACAGCAGTGCTGAGTACAAATACCAGATTAGTCCCACGACTGATAATTTTATCATCCCATAAGCTGGTGTTACATAGTACAGCAAAGCGATAACCTTAATCCAACTCCCAGGGATGATAACCAGCACATAGCAAGTGAGGTGTTACATAACACAACTCTGAAAATGAGCGCAACAACCCTGCGAGCCAATAAATCAACATTGTGATCAACAACTATTAAACTAATACAATGAGTGCTTGTAACAAATTTGTTTTAACGTGGTCTGGTCGGATCTGTTGTTATCTCAACCCTTCATGCCCCACGTTGGGTGCCCAAAAGGACTGTCCTGGTTTAAACCCAGTCGGCAATTTAAGCACCGCACAGCCACTCACTCACTCCCTGTGCCCCACAGTGGGATGGGGGAGAATAAAAAAAGAAAAAAAAGTGAAGCTCGTGGGTTGAGATAAAGATAGTTTAATAGGACAGAAAATGAAGGGGAAATAATAATAATAAATAATAATAATAGACTATACAAAACAAGTGATGCACTATACAATTGTTCACCACCTACTGATTGATTGATGCCCAGCCAATCCCCGAGCCACGGTGTCCTGCGGCCAACTTCCCCTAATTTATACACTGGGCATGATGTCATATGGTATGGAATACGCTTTCGGTTAGTTCAGATCAGCTGTCCTTGCTGTGTCCCCTCCCAGATTCTTGTGCTCCCCCAGCCTCCGCTGGCAGGGCGGTGTGAGAAGCTGAAGAGCCCTTGACTTAGTATAAACACTGTAAACACTGCTCAGCATTATTATTATCAACATTATTCTCCTCCTAAATCCAAAGCACAGCACTGTACCAGCTACTAGGAAGAAAATTAACTTTATTCCAGCTGAAACTGGGACACATGCCTAGTCATGTGAGCTCTTATTAGAACAGGTAGCATAATTTGTTACCTCTTTACCTGAGGTAGCTACTGATCGTAGTATCTCCCTATTCACTTTTTTTTACCTACTTTGTCAAGGTGGGTCAAAATAGTTGCTTGAAACTGTCAAGATAATTTGACTCTTGGAAGTGTAGAGATGCATGGAGATGAAGAAACAGTGAAGAAAATATGACAAGTATGTTTTCCCAAATCTTGAAAAGAGGAGTAGATGAGTGTAAGTTCTTCACCAAGTCAAAGAACAGAAAGCTTTAGACGAGGTTAACAATACATCAGCTTGCTTAGTTCTAGGGGTAACACGTGGGTCTGGTTTTTGCAGAGGATAGCAAATACTCATGATACAAAAATCATAAATCCAAGCTCTCTTCAAAAAGCTGCCTGATGGATGTCACTCAGCTCACCCAATCTATTTGTCTATTAGTGTCAACTGTATGATGGGAATAGTAACAAGTGTGATAATAAAGCCATGTTTCAGACTCCTATGTGGGAGCTGATAACTCCTCACGTTAGCTGCATTTGGGCATAGCCCTTTAATCAGAAATCTTATCACCTCCTGAGTTTCGAACAAATATGTTTTCAGCTGCTTTTACATCTCTGTAGCTCCACAGAGTCACTATGATTGACATCTATGTGACTCTCAAGAGTAGGAATCCAGGCTGATATTTGTATAATCAGTTGAGAGGGCAAAACCCCTCTCGATTATGGCATTTTGTACCAATTCAGGCCAGCATGTATCTAAGTTTTGTTGCACAGGGGATTTAATTAAAAAAAGATCCTAACACAAGCTTCCCTTCCTGGAAATTCGAGTTTTGAACAGTCACCTGCTTTATCAAGGGCCAAAATTGTGACTGATTAATGTCGTTAAGGTAAGCTCTTAAATGATATGTCAACTGACTCCTGCAAGAGCCTTTAGGTGCAGACTTCTACATCTTCCTTTTTCAGCCAAACTTCACAAAACAGTGATTATAAGCATGACATGGAATGTCAGGCATATAGTTAAACTTTCTAAAATACAATATATAATTAGGCTCAGAAATGCCTAGGGCGTGTCCCCCAAAACAACAAGTGTTATGGTGTCAGATGGTTGTAAGACCCTTAACCGTGGTTGTGCCATGTCCTGGGCCTTGGTGTTCTCGGTCTTTACTGACCGTGATCCGCTTCAGCTTTTCACTGCTAGGGATTTTGGACCTAGTGCTTCTAGTTTTGCCATTTATATATAGCCATGCAAGGTGTCAGTCTCATTTCATCACACTGTGGATTCTTGTGACACCTGTACTATTTGTGACTACTCTTTCCCACCAGTGAGGTGCACAACAGCTTGTCCCTGAGGTGATCGCAGCTTTCAAGACCCCACATTATACTGAGGGGTTTTTTGTTTGCCTTCACTGTATCTCTATACTTCTGTAAGTCTCCAGAGACTCTGGCATGTATTTCTACCAGTGAAGGAAGTCTTGTTTTCAGTTTGCTGTTCAATAAAATGCCAGCAAGTCACAGAAGAGGCTTTCAGCTATAAAATCAGCATTGCTTCACATTTTTCAAACTGTAATTCTAGAAATGTTTTTGTTGTTCTTGTCTTCCACCCAGCATATTTTCTTACTTCACTTTGTATTCACTTCCATTCCTAGATCATTTTCCTTTGAAGAATATGATATTTGAAACTTACTGCCTATAATTTAAAATTACCCTACATATGCCTTTAGTTTTGATGAAATGTCTGGAGAATGACTAAATTAATCCTTTAAAATACTTAGTTACTCCAAGTTAACTGGCAAGATTTACCATGAAATAAAAAATTCTGGTGAAGATCAGTCCCACAGTTTATAAAAGTCTCGGAAAAAAATCATGTGGGAAGCTCAGGGGTTTAGGATTTGCGAGAGCCATTCTCAGCCCATGCTTTGGTTGAAAATTTTTCTTCCACACATCCACAAGGTGCTGAGAACTTGTCACTTGATTGCTGTGACAGCACAGCATCTTGCAAACAGCATTTGACGCTTCAGAAGCTCAGGATTGAGTGTTCCTCCCTGTATCTTTAGAATTGGTTAGATTCACTGTGGAGAGGACTTTTCGCCTTTACCTGGAGTATGACCCAGGGAGCTGACAGAGGAGCACGCAGCAGTTGCATAGGTCTGTCAGATTCCGAATTATCAGATACTGGAAGGAAAGTGAGAAGAAGGAGGATATTTCTGAGATAGTGAAGCACTTCTATGAAATAGGTTTACTAAGAAACTCTGGGCACTGATGTTGTAATAATTACGTGTTGATAATGGAGGAAAAGCCATATGTAAAATAAAAATAATATCATAACGCTGGGTACAAGAACCTGACAAGCTCCATTATTATAAGATAGCAGGAAAACATCTTGAGAGCTGATGGAATGTTTGACTTATATAATCAACTTGCTCACATTTTCCTCTGCATCCAAATAAGATATTGTGGATATAAACAGTACGTATACAGACATGAATTTCCTTACCCAACTTTCTAAGGTAAGTAAGTACATACCTGCATTTAGAGAGAGATATAAGCAAACAAACAACAGAAATATAGAGAGATTCTATAGATGGCTGGACAGAATGAAAGGTAAAAATTATTACAGAAATGTTTGGACATCTTAAAACAACAAACAGCTCAATAGGATTTATTTAGTCAGGGTAGACTAAAATTCACTGGTATAATAACAGAACCATTTGTCTTAGCAAGTATCTTGTTATTGGTGATCAATAATGCAGCTGAGATGACTGATGGCTTTGTTTTCCTGTGGTGCCTCAGCCAGTCTAAATTAATTTGACATGCTGCCTCTTGGCAAATGGAAGGAAACAGTGATAAGAAATTTGCATTCCTCTGATACATACCTCTGAATGAATATAAGATATTCCTCAAGCTTTGGTGAATGACATATGGCTGTAGTTTGAGGGACAGTTTTGCTGACCGGCCATGTTTTTGTCTCCTGGCAGAATAGCAATGTAGACATCAGAATGAAAAACAAGGAGGAGTTACTTTTTTTTTTTGTTGCATGTGGTGGAGGAGAACATGATGGCATTCGCAGAGATATCCAGAATTTGAATGCCTCTGAATAGTCAAGAATCTGCCCCAGTTTGCCAGGAGCTTTAAGTTGTTATAGCCAATTTTATATAGTCTGAGACAGGGAAAAGGATAAAATAATAAAAGACCATAAGAACTTAATAGCAGGACAGAGCTCACTAAGCTCACTACATTGCCCCTGACAATGGCCAACAGTGGAAGCTGAGGTGAAGAATGAATATAAGGCTATAGTCAGTACAGAACAATAATTCCCTTTCTGTATCTTACCATTTCTGTGTCATCTGTTCTCCATGCTGAGGAGTTCTGTTACTAAACATATGCAAGCCTTTCAATAACCCCCAGCATCCTTGCTCTTCCCTGTACTGTTTTAGCTGCGTTACAGCCTGATCAAGGTAAGGTGATCAAAAGTGCACTCAAGGTGTGGGTGTAAATGGATTTACACACTGGTGTACCAATATTTATTTTTTCTCTATATGTTTTCTTAATACATAAGTCATAATCTAATATTTATTTCTATTTCCTAACATTATTTTAAAGTGTTGCTGGGCATGAAGCTGATATTTTCAGAGGCCTATCCAGAATGACTCCAGTGCCTCTTTCTTAAGTGTTAAGAAAATAATAGTTTAGAGATGGTCATTGTGCATTGGTTTCTCCTTAGGCACTACTTTGGCTTTTTTTACATTTAATTTAATTTGCTGTTTCATAACCTAGGTGCTTAGTATCACAAGACCCTTCTACAAAAATTCATTGTCTGGTCTTCTCTTGAATAATTTTGTATTGCCTGCAGACTTTGTCTCCTCGCTGTTTACCTTCTTTATTAGATCATTTAGGAATACTTTCAGTGGCACAGGTCTCACTACAGACTCCTGTGTGGGACAAGAAAGAAATTCAAACTTTGTGTAAAGGCAGGATGAAAATACATTGGTAGAGACAAAGATTAACCATGACAAGGCTGGAGAAACATTCCTATTTTGGATAACTGTTCTGTAGCTTTCCTTGTCTTTGCCTTAACATCATAGAAATTTTGAAGCTCTGCTCTCTAACTATCCTACCAAAATGAAAGTAATCTTCACCTCCACTATGTGCTCATGTGCAGTATTCTCACAGAGACACTGCAAAGTGAAAAATCTCTTCTGTGCATGGAGCAGCTCCAGAAAGTATTTTAGCTCATACTGGCAGGTTGTCGACAGCTCACCCAGATTATGTTTCTTCATACCCCTTTGAGTGCAGAGCTGCACATGTAACGAGCTCACATCCTTTCCAAAAAGTGGCAGTTCTGGAAGTGAGCTTCCATCACACCAAAATACCACTTGGCTAACCTCGTAACAGCATTTTGAGAAATTTTATTTCTGGGAGATATGATCATTAGAAATGATGCCAGGTCTTTGTATGAGCATGAGTGTTAGTGCTGATGTTAGCAGTGAAACCCAAGGCAGGCGTTTTCCTAATCAAAGGCCACTTGTACACAAGCCCCGTGTCAGAAGCTAGTCGCTGTAACTGGACAGACTTGATGGAATTACAGGACTGCCCCTGGAAAATGCAGACAGGAACCTCATCAATCACCCTTTTCACGCTCAGCTAAATTAAAAACTCCCATTCTTGGTGCCACTATGGTACTCTGCCTGGTGGGGTTTTTTCACCAGCGAGGGAGCACCAGTGCTAGCCCAATGCACTGGTACCAGCCTGGAAAATGTGCTCCAGGCACTATGGTGGTGCATGACAGCCTTCAGGTCCTTCAGCTCCTGCAGCTGTGGCAAGGCTCAGTGTTTGCCTGGCTCTGCCAGGACACCTAGGGCTCCACGCTGGAGGGTGGCAGAGGGGTTTTGCTCTTTTATAATTCACAACTGGAGACTACCACATTGACTTTCCACTGCAATTTTTCCAGTAGTAAAACCCAAAGTTAGTCAGCGTGCTTATGTCATGCTCATGACTAGTTTTGTGGTACATGACTTCTGACGTCTTTGGTCTTGAGAAGTGCAGTGTAACAGGATGAATCTCTGAGTGCTGGGAATACTGTATTGTGTCTTGCTGTGAATCCTGCACAGCAGCTAACAGCATTTTGAAACTTTTGTTTATTGTTCCCATTCAGAGAAAATTAATGCACTTTGAAGAGGTAAGGCAGAATGGACAATTACTAATGCTGTTGAAAACAATTAGTTCTTATTTGCTTAACACCATTTCCTAATGTGCAGCTCTAAAACTTTTCACAGGAGCTTTAAAATACAATCAATTTTCCTTGGCTATTTCCTAATAATTCAAACTGAGTGCAGAACCTGACACGCAATCAAGCTAATACAGGTCGATATCCATTTTCTTTCAGTTAAATAGGAATTTTAACACAGTGACACAAGCTGTGGAATCACAAACAGCTACTGTATATCTAGCTGTTTGCTGAACATGCAGAGTGAGGACATGACTCAGATACCTTTAGTCATACTGAATGAAAGTCACCAGTATAGCTGCCAGTGAAACAAAAAATATCACCAGTCGTTAAGACAAAACTAGTCTGAGAATCACTCAACCTCAGACAAACACATTGTTTTAATTTGCATTTCATTTACAAAGATAAGACTTAAACACTTTACAAGTTTGGTGTCTGATCTCACTTGGGAAAGTGGATGTGAGAAGATATTCTTCTCTAGCCAGAAGAATAGCTGGAATATGTGAGATCAAAAACAAGCCCTACATAAAATACCCAGAAAAAGTTCCCCCTCCTCCCAGAATACCCACTTGTTTGCAAAAGGACCTTCTGCTTTCTTTGTAGCACCCCACAGGAATGGAAGGTGATGGCTGGAATCTGCAGAGCAATTCTCCACCCATCCGAAATTGCAAAAAAAGGAAACCATGAGGAAAGGTGCTGTCAGAAGCTTGCCTAAAGACCACATCTAATTGTTTGTGAGTAGAACTGTAAGATGCCCGGGACTTAATTTTACATGTCATCCAAAAAATGCCACATTCCCCCCAGATGACATAACAAATTATTCATGCATAAACTTAATTATCCATATGACATTTATCACAAACTTCTATCTGCATTGGCTGGTTATGATAGTCTGAAGTCTGAGCTTTCAATGTGGCTCTGATGCAGTCATTAAAACAAATTAGGGACAGATAAAATTAATAATTGCTTCATCTTTTTGCAACTAAAATAGCTTTTGCTTTGGTAACTGTTTTCAAGGCTGATTGAGGTTTTGCTGATGCATCACTGCACAGAGGTATAATTTTCTACCTGAAAATGACTGACTTAATTTTGCTGGATTGTGGTTTACAGGACACGGCTAAAATGATTAAGTTCAATTTGTTGCTAGGTCTAAATGTATCATTTGCTTGTGCTTGGAAAGAAGATAAGTGCTGGTAAGTGCAAAGAAGGAAAAGTTGCATAGCAGAACAAAATTATTGGGATGAATGGTGAACGACATATGAAGCTGGTACAAACAGTTCCGCAGACAACAAGGAATCCTGAAAAATGGAACTGGGCAAGTATTTCCATTAGGTTAAGATGTGCTTTATTTTCATACTCACCTGACTGCTTTTCTTCCTATTCCACTGAAAATCAATACAGGACCATCACCACAATAAGATCGCTTTCATCAACTGTTTCTTTCAAGTGGTCCACAAGGATGTTTTCCTCTTTGTCCTTGTTTGTTACTTTATTTTTGTGTCTTGTTACCAGACTTATTTTTCTGAGGTTCGTGATATGAATTAGTAAAGGTGAAAGGGAAAGAGACGTAGTAATAAAATAACAGTTTCCCAATATTAATGAGCTCAGAAGCAAAAAAAAAAAAATTAAAATCCTCCTTATTTTACATAGAGGAAAATTTAAGGTGCAAAGAGAGATGCAAAAACCTACTCTTTGTTAATAAAAGATCGTTGGTGAAACTGCACAGATTTCTGTGGCTTGGTGAAAGCTGGCTGGCTACAAGAGCTTACTGATGAACTCGTCTCAGTGAACACCAACATTACGAAACCACTCTATGCATCTGCCGTGTTGGCAGTTTCAGTAGAAGAACTAAGGACTTCAAAATTGATAGCAGGTGAGTATCTCAGGGAAGGAGCTATGGCAAATCTGCATATAAAGAAATAATTGTCTGCGAACACACAGATGACTAGGCTCTGGGGATATTAAGCCAACACCTATGCAAATCCCATGAGACTGTTCAACCCATAGTCATCTAGAAGACAGTAATGTCTAACCCATGAGCTATGAACCCTAGTATAATTTAACACTCGTGAAAGATAAAGTCCGTATTTGCTCATCACCCATGCTCAGTCTATCCTTCCAAAAACTCATGATCCATTTCTTCATCTAGTAGGAATGAAAGCAAAGCTTTGACTTACATATCTACTGCTAACTTAATGATTTTAATGTAACCTACCTGGCAAATAGCTACCTAAGCATGCACAGAACAACCCCAGACTCAACCAGGGCTGATTTGTGAGAACAGACTAAGCCTGCAGTAGTTCCAGTCTATGTTAGGTTCTTTCCATTTTCTTCATTAGAAGTATTGACGTGTATGTGAATTTACAGTGCTTGGTAGAAAGATTTACATTCCTCCCAAGTGGTCTTCTGTGTGTGTTTAAAAGTATTTATTTAAATATGTATTTAACTACCTCTGGTTGCCTCACGGCTGGGAATGTAAAACGTCAGTATTCAAACAATGGTGTTCACTCCTGAGATGTGTGTGTTGGGGAGAAAGATGGGCATGGATGAATGAAAGCTCCTGACCCTCCCGGTATATGAGAAACTGCCTGCATATCTCCCATTTCCAGCAGACTTATGACAATACCCCTAACGCGTTCAAACAAGCTCTTCTGAAGCATGATGGATTCATACCTTGTGCGCAAGAACTACTTCTTCTGTAGCAAAACAGAATGAAGGAAGAAAAGAACAGAATCACAGAACCACAGACCATAGAATGACCCGGGACGGACCCGACCTCGAAAGATCATCCGGTCCAACCTCTCGTGGGAAAGAGAGCACAGAACCGTAGAACAGCAAGAGTGTACATCCTCTAATGCACTCAAGAGCACATAGACACAATGAAGGGCCAGGATCGGCCACCCTTCCTTGCCATGATTTCCAAGGACACCTGTGAGAGAAACATTATTTACCATGGTTAAGAGTACTAGGATTTGATCCTTAACCATAGAGAGTATATAGTCACAGCATATTATTCTAGTAAGCAAAATTCCATGTTTTTCTATCTCCTCTTTAATAATGTTTATTTATTGGTTGTAAACAAACTTCAGAAGGTATTGCTTAATTTTTCCTCCTTCTTTACTATTTTTCTCTCTCTTGCTTTCATCGCTGTTATAATCCAAATCCCCTTTCTGCCAGGCTCTGAGTTTTTCTACTAGGCTTAATACAATTTGCACAGAGAATGAGACTGACTGCCACCCATGTGAAGGTTAACATCTATTGAAAGAATTGTGTGAGTTTTACCAATGGAAATAGTAAGGGGGAAAGTTTAAAATAGTTTAATTAATTTGCTTTCCTAAAGATGACTTGTTAGCACTGTTGAGAATTAGTGTTAATGTGACTGTGAAGGCTACATGGGTTGATTTTGGTGTGTCATGTTGAATTATCGCAGCCTGTATCCATGTCAAAAAATGTATCTCTGAGGGGAGGGTGTGGAAAGTCAGAGATAATTTCTAGAGGTACCATCAGTATCCCTAAAGCTCCTACCTCAGCGTTTGTTAAATATTCCAAGCAGATTTACAGCTGAGAAGGAACAATTTAGAGCCAAAACATCCAGTGTCCCTGAAACCACAGAAAGCTTTTACAAATTGTTGGGAGAGAGATAGTGGAGAAACCCCCACTACACTTTTTAAATTGTTTAAAAACCATTAAAATGACATTACTGCTTCATTTTACATTGCATATCAGATGGAAGATCAATGAATCAGCTGCAGTGACTGAGACAAATCTCTACAGCCAGGTACAGCTTCTTAAAAATAATTTACATTGCCATTGAATATCCTGAAAATTATATATGGAGGGTGAGTGCTTGGCCTCCCAGAGATTATTGTGGAGTCAACAGGCTCCTTTAAAAGGACCATTTTCTGAGGATAGGCATAACTGATGGTCTCATCCCAGGTGAACAATAAACCTAAAAAAATAACTACCCAAAATTCAGTGTGCAGGCAAGAGCAGCAGATTATTCTTGCAATAATGAGGTGCATCTGATGGATCACTAAGGATCTAATGACTGTCCTGTTGATCCTGATAAGTGTCTCACCAGAACTCCTTCCTGCCACCTCAGAACAGACTGGGTTTTGTGTTACCACCATGTTCAGAAAGACCAATTATTCACCTGCTTCAACTGGCAATATGGAGCGGGCTGTGGTATGCTAAAGGACACGTTCTAGCTGCATCAGGAGAAAAAGTAATCATCCTGTCCATCAACAGCACAGATAATGGTGCACTCTCACTCTTAAATCTCAAATACAAAGTGGGGGGAAGGAACTCTCCTTGATTTTAGCAAGTCCGTACAATATATCCTTAACAGTATTTGATAGGACATGTAAGCTTCATCAGAGCTTACTTTGGCATGAAAGATTAACTCAAGGGATAAAATGACTCAGTGATAAGGATGCTAAAAAAGGTGCTCGCTCATTGTCTTAATTTTCTTCCTCAGTTCAAGCAGTTGTTTATTAGTAGCTGTCTTGCCACATCTACTATGATTTATTCTGCTCCAAAAGGACAGAGAGGGTATAGACTGCCAACTTTGCATTCTACTCTAAACTCAGCAGTTTAAATTTACTGGATCTGCAGTAATCTTCAGTAGTGAAAGTATCAGTATTATATCATATCTAATCGAATGTGAGAGTCGATGGCTTTATTATTTGCCCAAATACCTGATTCTTTTTGGATACTACACAACTGGAATAATATTCAGTGCCTATGACTCCCCCTTGTGTTCCGGGTTAAAAACAGATTTCTTATTAGCTCTTTTAAAAACGCCATCTGAATTTTCACTAGGTTTATTTCTTTTTCTGGAGTTGTGGATGAAAAATAACTAGAAGCACTGAGTTGTTCTCCTTTGCACAACTCATTGCATCAGAACTTTTTCTTAATCTTGGACTCTCCACTACAGCTTTGTTTGGCATCTCATGCATGAGAAGTGCGCTTTGCAGGAAATATATACTTGCAGTTTCTGTTATTTTAGTCTAGACCTTTGTGTTATTTTGGTGTTCGTTGTGTCTTTGGCCTGGTTACACAGATGGCAAAGTCCCCAGTTTTGATATTTTCAATCTGTTTATTAAAGCTGCAGATAGGATTAACCTGCCTAGGTTTGGACTAGGGATCAAAATATTCTGAATTCAGTGATATATGTCTGGAAATTGGTTATGCAAAAATGTAGTTCAGATACTGACTTGTTGTACCTCTACAGCTGCATTTGCTTTGGTAGGGTAGCACTGAGGAGACCTGAGCTCTTAACATGGTCCAAGGTGCCACTGCCATGCACACTATGCAGCCTGGAAATGGGGAGTAAACCAGCAGAACCTGTATGTGAGCACAGTAAATTTATCAGAACAACAGTTCTGCTTCAGTTCCCATATTTTATAGAACGTCTGTGTCAATTATACTGTTTACAGAAGCAAAGGGTTATTAAAATCTGGTTGAGGGAAGCCATCAGGAGAGTCACCATCTCCCTGACACTTCTCCCATGAGCTGTATTCCTGCCCTGACCTACCCAGTCCTCCTGCTCTGGTATCGTTGGGTCCATGAGATCAGGCAGTGCATTTCATTTTTGCCAGCAAACTCTGCCTCTGCCATTTCACTCTGAGTCATTGAGAGGCTACATTCGCCTGAGATTATGCGGACGTTTTAAAAGAGGAGGGGCTAGATGAGGTGTCTAAAAGGGATCTCAGAAAGAGGATTTGTTTGGGTCATTACAATGTGACAGGCAGCGTGGGCCAAACCAACGCCCTCAAAGGTGAAAAACAAATAAGTTAGTCTAGTGCCCTTAGTCTGTAAATCCATAACCATCATACCGCATGTTGGTACCTCTACCTTTTAGGTGAAGCATCCTGGATACAGTTTCTTCCAGTTCCTGGAATGACATCCTGCGTCTCCTTTAGATGCTGATACTCCCATCCAGCAGTGTTTAACAAAAACTCTTGGGACCTGGAGCATCTTTTTTTTCCCTTTCAGATGCTTCCCTTATAAAGCAGGGAACATTCATCCTGCATCTTTCAAATCAATACCAAGGCAGCAGGGTGATCTGCATACAAATCAGCTTGCAGATTTACACCCTGTCTGACTCTGCCAGCAGGATTAAAAATCATTCATGAAACAACAGTTCCCTGTAATCACATCCAGCCAGATTTCAATAATAACTCAGGCATATAAAAGCCTCTTGGTTTCACATGTATTAAAAATAGTTTCTTCTCATTTTCTACCTCTTCCTTGGATAGCAGCTTCCTATTTTCTTGAAAGCTTTCTGCTCTGCATGCGCTTTATCATCCATCCTCCAAAAACCCCCTATCTACTTACTGACCAGAAAGATTTTTCCTACTAACCTTAAGAAAAGGTGATTGTTTATACCCCAGTCTGATAGCAGGAAGGATTTGGAAAAACCCTGAGTCATCACCACTTCACCACAGATCCCAGTCACTGCCTTCAATAAAATCATTGCCCCCAGATTGTCACTAAATTTTGATGTAGCCTGGTAGTTATAGTTCTGCCTATTTCAGAAAAACCATCAGGATCCTATTTAACATCTTATGAAATTATTCAATCTTTAGTAAGCAAAGCAGTTAGACTTCTTCACTGGTCAGCTTTGATTTTTGCTTCAGATTATGATGTGTCTATGTAATTAAATGTAGTGCTCGCTGTCTGTTATTACACTGCATTTTTTCTGCTTGACAGATCTATCTTGATTTAGTGTCATTTTCAGTTATTGTGGAAATGGTGAGAGCGGTGAGAAGGGGCTTTTCTTGTAAATTGAAACAACACATAAACACGAAAAAGCATCCTTCATCCTGAAGTTCCTTATGTCCAGGAGAGCTGAGGCCGGACTTTGGATGTGAACAATTTTTGCCTCTCCGTGACAGTGTAAAAGACTGATACCAGCCGGAGCTCTTGATCGCCTCATGGGGACAATCTGTCACTATTTGTCAGGGGCAATTCCTCCGTTCCCAGCTTTAGAAAGAGTAGTTACAGACCGCAGGTATAATGGGATGCATGAGTTTGGAGGGCAAAGCAAGGTTTCTGGCAAGCATACTTAATAATCACTGCAGACTGAATTCAGTCTGAAGAACCTGAAATCAACTTCTGTCTTTTTAGTCACTTAACCGTTTCAGTGCTCAGAGCATAAATCTGAAACTCAGCTCAAACTACCCCCAAGGTGATACGATATAAAAAGCTACAGTGTCTCTGTAGTATTTTTTGTCACAACGTTTTCTTTTATACAAACACAGTTATTAATTAAGCATTTTGGAAAAGCATCACTGTTAATAATGTTTCGTTTTACTCTCTTCATATTAGGAGGGCAACAAATTGGCAATCACAGGAGGAAGTACAAAGGAGAGGAATAAACCGAGATGCTGAGCATGAGACTCAGTAGCTCCATCCAGTCACCTTCAACACAGCAAGGTGGAACAGCACAGGCGTTCGGTTTCCCTTGTGCACATAGTGAAACTGTCCTCAGCACTCATCATATATAATGTACAAAAGGAACAATCCCTGTGTTTCTTGAGTATTTTATGAAAATTATGTCTTGTAAATGTTCAAACACAAGGCAGTCTGAAACAGTGAAAGGGATATGAAAGCAACTACCAAGTGGTTGCTTCTCCATTACATGGCAAGGATCATGCGTGTCTTGCTGCCTGCTGGCAGGGAGGAAGAGTTTCTCAGCAATGCCCTTACTTCCATTGTCATTACTTAATAATGCCACTATTTATCTTTGCTGCTTCAACAGTGAGCAGCTGGGCTGCTGCAAGCATGGTAGGGGGAGATAGCGGGCTGTGCAGAGTTAAGGCTGAGACCTGTAGTGAGTTGTTCTTACACCTGCTGGAGGGATGGGCTCTAGAGAGGGAGTACGGTGGTTACTGGTGCTGCCGGGAAGGAGTGCTCCATGCAGCACCGCTATGTCAAACATCCTCTGATCTTACTGCTGGCATCAGGAACCAACCTGACTTTCTGGGGCTGTCAAAAGGCATTGCAAAGTAAATGGCTGGAATGTTCTATTTGCTGCTCTCGATAGTCTGCTGCCCTCACCCACAGCCTGCTTTGCTTATGTCTATGGCCTTGGGCTCAGCAGTCCCCGTACAGATCCACAGCTACCCAGCGAATGAGCAGTGGTCAGGAACAGCATGTCATTGGCTTGGCAGACAGTACCTTGCTTTAGCCACTTAAAACTGCTGAAGAACGTTTTTATGTTGAAATGAATCTGACCCAAGAGCCTGTGTTAAGAAATAAGACCTTAGACTTGCAGGTCTTAGACCCACTGGGATCTGGGGTGCAGAAATGATGGAATAGTTTCCATACAGTTTGGCAGGAACATGAAAGAGAGAAATCAGACAATACTAACTGAAGTACTCCCTTCCTGTATTGGAAGGAATAATAAAATGGTTTCTAGGTTAAAATGTCCTGCAACGCCTTTAATTCTTTTGCTTTATACAATAACCTCTTAAACCGTACCTATGCTGACGGAATCAAAATAGCAAGCAGGTAGTTCTGCTTAATACATGGGCCTAGAACTTGCCCGTTCAGAAAATAACCTCAGCACAGGCAATCAAAAACATCCTGTTAATGAAGCCTCATTACTTCATTTTGATTTTCTGACTCTAGCTATTCATTCAAAGGGACTCCTTATGCACGGACCTCATTTAACATGAAGACTAAAAAGCCCCTTCAAGGAAGTGGAATCCATTTACTTGCACCAAAGCAACTACTTTTTATGTTTGCAACACACACTTTACATACTTGTACGTTCAAAATACACAAAACAGACTGATTCTAGTGACAAAGCTGCATTTGCATAATACAAGTTTTTCTCATGCAAAAGGGCGGTGACTGACTGAAACTCAATGCTGATAGTGCTATCACTCATGGCACTAAGAACATTTATCCATCATGTAACGTAGGACAAACCACAGGCAAGGACTTCCTGCTTCTACGCTGATATTGTTTGGAGATGCTGAAGAAGAGGGATGATACAGAAATGCAAAGTGCTTTATGCAGTGCAGGTCTACATGGCCACAGCACTGGCCTTTAATTGAGACCAGCTTTTACTGGTAGAGCTGGAGGCAGCACTGTTGGGATGGTGAAGCTGACAAGCCGTGAAATGTTGCAAACTCTTCCCTGAAAACTTTGTCTCTACTAATAAATCCCAACATACTTGTTAAATTCCAAGGGCATTGAAACTGAATTGCTAGAATGGCACCTGGCATTTGGCCCACGCCAAGTAGCACTTTCCCAAATTATTCCTGGGCTTTGCTTATTCTCAATAAGCAGTTTGCATGCAGCACCCTGTTTTGGAAGCTAACTGAATAAACCAGCATAGGCATGGAACATTCTTTGCCAGCTGGCGTTGGTATCTGGGAACGTTCCTGCACACATTACATTTACTACCATAGATGTAGCTAAAGTGTCTGATGCATTGGGTGTGTTAACGAGGGGCTACAGCCCTCTTGGCCCCTTGGCAGTTCTGCACCTGTTTAAAGCAAGCAGTTTGTCATAAAAGAGAAACTGTAGAGAAAATAAGGCATGGAAATGAAATTATTTCTAAAGTATTTGGCTTGCACTGCTTAACAAACCTAAGTTGGGAATATCTGTTTTGGTGCTCATTTTCTGGCCAGAGACATGTAAACATAAAATCCAAACTCTTTGGAAACACATGTCATAAGACATTAAGGAAGCAACTGGGCAAACGCCAAGAAATATCTATAGGACTTTGACAGATATGCCAAATAACAAACATCACACTTGCTAGTCATATTCCCTTGAGTCATCATGTAATTGGGCTGTGAAATTGTGTGCCAGTGCTAAAGTCTGTGCCCATTTCCTCAGCTACAGCCAGACAGGGAAAGGAGGGAAATGTGGCCTTTATGTTCTCCCCATACTGGACTGCTGCTGAGCTCTAAAGTATCACCTACCGACAAGGTGGGCCAAGTCTGACAGCCACAGGGGCTGGACCTTGACATTGGAAGCTCTCTCTCAATTCAGGGTGATACAGAACTGGTGGTTACCACAGGAGGAAATATTAATGTTAGACACGTAGCTTTTCCCCTTTTCCTCTGAGGAAAAGGCAGGAGGCTGGATGGAGTATGCCAGAGGTGACATTTTGGCCTGCAGGCCACCAGCTTGACTGTGCTGGTTTAGAACATCCTGAGGGGTACTCCAAATTGCATTGTCACGTGTTGTTTAGGGTTAACTCCCACCAGTATTGTGGCACAAAGATCCCGAATCCCCACCACTTTGGCTTTATTTTGGCTACAGTCAAGACCATCTTCTTGAATACGGCAATGAGGTACCACTTTGGTCATACCATAACTTCATCCCCTCCTCTCTTACCATAGAAAGTCTGAGATACAAATCTGAGAATGAATAGGAAATGCCATAGCTCTATGCATTGCTAAGAAAACAAGCAGATTAAGTGAATGGAATATAATGTCTCTGTTTCATTTCAGGGTTGCAGTTACTTGTGATGACTTCTCTAGTGTACATAAATGAGCTGTAGGAGAACGCTTTACCAATATGATTAAGACTTGGTAATATGAGGCCACACAACCATAACCACTGGCAGACACGTGCTTATATCTGGGTTGAGTCTATGATGTATTTCCAGGGGATTAGAAAGCACAGATGTCTTAGACTTGAGCATTAGAATCTACGTGGTTCTATTAATTCCCAAGAGAAAAAAAAAAAAAAATGGATAAAATACTGTGATTAGCATGCTTTTCCCTAAGTGGTATGCAAAACTACCATTTAGATGAAATAGTGAAATTAAGAGATGTTGATTTATATGGATGCTTTATCACTTTGAGCTAATTTTGCACGAACCACCATGACTCGTATATAAAATGTCGCAGGCTAATACTATCTCTGGTGTAAAAGCTGTCCTAATGTCATGTAAGAAGCTGGGATAAATTTAGATTTCTGATTAAAACAGCATGGTATTGAGCATACAGGGAAATTTGTAAAGCATCTTTCAGATGAAGTGTTGGACATACTAATTTACATGAAGACTGTGCATTACTAATTTGCATTTTTGGTTATGAGAAACATAGACATTGCCACATGCATCCCTGAGCACACTTATGTTTCTGTTACAGGAATATCTGGCCTGGAAAGAAGCAGAAACTGGGAGACGTCGTCACATCTTCACTTACAAAAGCTGAACTGGAAAACTCTAAGTTACTCCAAAGTTTATGTCTTTGGCTTAGTCCATAACACAAATGTAGTGACTAGGTTAAGAGGGTTGTATCTCCAAGATCTCTCTACAACCAGCAAAGAAAAATCAAGTTCTATATAGGGTGATATATAAAGTGGTTTAGGCTACTTTTCTCTTTTCACTGACCGTAGAAGAAATCTCCAACTGTCAAGGATTAAACCAAGCTTTAATTCCGTGACAATTTAAATTGAGATGTTGGAATCCCTGGTTAATCATTTCCTCCTCCTCCCTTATTCAAGCTGTGATGCTTATCTGACCCTGCGGTGAACCTGTTCAAGGAGTGAAACTATTAGAAAATTATCCTTACAGGAAAAAAAAAAAAAAAAAAAAAAGGGTAGCTTTCCATCAGTTTAGTTCCCTGAATTAGTTCATTTTGCAATATTATGAGCTGAGCACTTGGGCTGGCCGAAGAGATGGAGTAAGAGTGCTTGTCCTGAGACAGGAACACAGAGCTGGGACTAAGAGCAGGATCGTGGCAATGCTAATTTACATCTGCTTTTTGTTAGAAGCATCTGGATTTATCTAGAAAAGAGAGATTATATACTGGAATTGAAAACAAAAGATGCAAAGGAAGACTCAGGAGCTGTAGATCTCTACAGAATTTCAGGCCTGGTTTTAGACTTGGCTGAGGTCTGTTTACCTGATTATAGACAAATACAGGCTTTATTCTCTGATGTTTGGTACCCTGTGTACCCAGTTATACCTGAGCAAAGCAAGAGCAGTGAGTTCAAAACATTGTCATATCAGGATGGGAGCTGTATTTAATTAATTCCCTTGGTACTGTAGGATAATTTTCTATTGCATACTCAGCAGTATTATGCTCAGTTGGGTGTCTAGTCTTTGTAAGGAAAGTATTCCACTACTCCAAACCACTGCTGATGGAAATTATCTTTTGGATGATCCTTGATTTCCCTTAATTTTGCTATTTACTACTTTATCAAAAGTGACAGGCATATTGATGGGAGAGAATGAACTTTTAGCAAGCTTTTGTCTTACCTAGAGGGAATGATAGCATGCAAATCTAACTAATTAATAAATCAAAGCAAACTACAAGTCTAGGTTTGCCAACACAGTGTTTCTGGGTAACCAGTTCTCAAGAGCAAACAAGCTCTGCAGTCGGAAAGGTGTGCAAACCTCTCATAGGAGCTGCACTGCCTTGTAACGGACGCCGTGCCTCAAGCCCAGATTCCCTGGGATCTCCATGACAGCTCGTGTCTGGAGGAAGTCAGATGGGCTGGCAGGCTGGAGATGAGACAAAGCTCGAACTCCAACCTGGAGGCTTGAACTCCAACACACACAAGCAAGTTGAGTCACCCGGCGCAGCGAGCTGAAGCCACGATCAGACAGACATAAAAAGAAGTTCTACACATGACTTCTGGATGAGAGGAAGAGGCTAAAGACGTGTTACCTGCAAACTATCCTCAAGGCTAAGGAGCACTGATGGACACTTGTAAGCTACAACTGTGTCAACAAAGTATTTCCTTGCATAGTTCATCAGCTTCAACCAACTCAGCAGATAATAAATTAAAACTTCCCCTATTTGCAAGAATAAGAAGCAGCGCAGCCATTATCTCACTGAATTATGTTTTTACTGGATCACTTTCAATTAAGCCCATTTTCACGAGTCCATTCTATTTTGCAGGAAAATGCTCCTTGGTTCATATGTTATGGAATGTGTGGGAAGAAAGAGAAGCAGCAGTTTCAAACCTCAGCTCATCAAAGCTTTGAGTAATTTATAGTAAGGGCTTACACTGCTACAGTGCCTTTCATCGCGAAGCCATTTAATAGAGCAGGGAGAGAGAGATACAGGGAGAGAAAACGTCATCACCTTTCACCAAAATTCAGCCACTTCTGAGGAAGAGCACTGAAGTTCTCAAGCGGCAAACAGAAGAATGATGGCAAAACCAATGAAGAACGCCTTCTGCCATGAAAAGTAGGAATTAATGGAAACCAAATACAGCATCCCATCATGAAACTTATTTAAAACACCATTAACAGCATCTGTATATCTATGAGAAAAATTCCATTAGTATTTAATAACCACAGACTATTAGGAGGGTTTTTTGATTTTACTTTCAAATTGAAAAATGACATACCTGGCAGCATAATGCTTCATATCAAACGCTGAAGACTTTTTTATTATTAACTTAGAGTGAAAATTATTATTATTTAATACTGCAGAACTACATCATGAAAAACCCTTACATTTCACTGGAAGTCTGCATACAACTACTGACCCATGTTATTTGTGACATCTGACAAAATCATAGACTGAGGCAGCATAATCATAATACTACTTGGCACTTTACATCTTTAAAGAGCTATGGAAATGTTAATTAATTTTCACAACAGCCTAGGGAGTAAATATTTTCATACTGATTTTACAGATTAAGAGGATGAAACATAATGTGTGGACATGACTTCTCCAAGGCATTCTATCAAATAAGTGTCAGATGTGGGGAATAGAACTCAAAGATTCATCAGGCATTTAAACAGTGATGCCTGGGGCAGTTACCCATTTATTTATAAAAAGTAGCTTAAACCATTTCAGATTCTCTTTAATATGCTATTTTACTGTGTATTGATGATTTACAGTAGTGGCTGATGATGAGAACTCGCATTGTTCCATCTTTACAATTAAATTTCAGCCTCAACTTCAAGACTTGTCTCCGTAAAAATAAGTGCATTCTGATCCAGAGATCAAGTGGGTGCAAAGGTGCCCAGAACAGATGAGGATAACATCTTGGAGCAGCATGCGTGTGTCAGAATGGGTGTGTCAAATCTGTCTTTTTTCACACTGTTTGTCTGGGTCTTTGGTCTTTTCTTAATGATATTTATTTATTTATTTATAATTTTTATAAAAGCAGACCCCACCCTCTCAGCCTGCTGTTTTGTTTTTATTTTATTTTTGCTTTGCAAAAATACAGAGAATAGTTTCAGATGCATTATCATTCTTTTTTTTTTTTTTTTTTGTATTCTCCTAAATCTCCTATTCCCCAGAGTTTGGAGTTCCAGGATCTTTTGGAAAGCTTATTTAGTACACAAAAATAAAGGCTTGGAAATTCAGATGGTGATAGCTTGCTCAACAGATGAACTCAATGGCCAAAATGCAAAGTATCTGCTCATATAACAACCCTTCTTATTCACCAAACCGGTACTCCTGAAGATTCATGCTAAATACAAGCACTAGAAAACAGATGAGACATGACACCTCACCACACAGCATATTTAGGTTCTGTTGGACTAAAAGGTATTATTTGCCTAGGAGAGTCAAAGAGCAAATCCCAAAGCTCAGGAGAACTCTTCTTCCTCTGCTTGACCTTCTCCGCTCCCAAGCATCTGAGGTCTGGTCTAACAGAACTAAGAGGTGATGTTTTCCTCATGCTACCCTACAGCATCACACTGCACATCTGTGATTATCTAGGAAAGTACACTTTATAATACAAAAAGCAAATAAGTCACTTCCAAAATAAGCAATATGCTCCCTCAGTCAGTGTCCCAGTTCTGTCAGTTTTAAGTCCCTGAATACACTTGAGAGCCAAGAGAGCAGAATTCTCCAGACAGCACTAGTCCCATACAAAATCAACCCATTTCACTTTCTCT
Organism: Strix uralensis; assembly: GCF_047716275.1. NCBI lineage: Eukaryota > Metazoa > Chordata > Aves > Strigiformes > Strigidae > Strix > Strix uralensis. The sequence goes on from NC_134000.1 coordinate 3,800,212, forward strand.
TATTTAGAAAAGAAGCATCCTGCAGAGCATCTACCCAAGCCTGTGCCTGAACATTTTGCTTCCAGCTCATAAGAATTCAGTTTAATCACTATTTAAAGACAAACTGAATTGAAAGTATAAACCACTGTATTTTCCTATGTAACAGAAGTAAAGAATTTCTATAAAATCCTTTGGAATGAATTCTGATAGGAATCTGATTAGGAGTCCCACTCCACATTTTCCAGGACTCTGTGTACATTTGAATTCTGTTATAGCTACATGCATGCAGTAGTGTGTTCTTTCCCCTAAGTTGTGGCAAAGACCAATGCCAGGTCTTTTTCATCATTGTCATGGTGTTTGTGAAGCCGACCAAGATGCTAACTAGCCTTCAAAGGGTGCTCCAGTGCAAAAAGGAGAAAGAAGTGAGGACAAACTAAAAGGAGGGCAGCAAGAAGAGCTTTTGCACTGTTTGAGTTTACCCTTTTAAAAAGATGGTGAGTTCTTGAGCCCAAATGTAGTTGAGCAAGAGGGCAGAAAACATCTTCTAAGTCCAACATAACCCAGAAGAGCAACATTCGTAAGTGATGCAATTGATTTTGGCAACTGATCTCTTTGGGTGCTACACGACTCACTCTTCCTTTCCCCCCCACCCCCATAAGAACTCTTGTCTTATAGGACTGAACCATTGGAATCTGAGACCAATCTACAAATCCCATGCTCTTCACGCTAGCGTTACTACGCAGTCCACCTAACAAACTGAGAGAGAACATCCAAGCTCTCCTCTTGGAGGACATCTTGCTGGACCACCAAAACAGTCTGTGACACAGTTAGCTAAGCCTACCTTCATATTAAGATAATAAGCTCTACTGAGTCTTTAATTAACATCCAGATAAAAGCTGTTTATAAGAACAAACCCAAAGTCTGGATGCTTGTCTCCTGTCCTCAAACACTGCTAATCTTTATCATAACAACCACCCACTGTGTGCTGAGCATGTGATATCCTATCTGCACAACCTGGATGATTTCGTAGCCACAGCAATTCCAGAAGAATGGATATAGCAACAACATATGTCTGCTAAAGAAGTTTTCTGTGCCTTTAGCAGTCATTAAATTTCAGTGGAGGGATCTTGGCACTGACCCGTTTCTGCTTCCTTTTTGTAGGGTTCCTGCTTTTTTAGTATTCTTTATATAAATCACTTGTCTTCTCCCCACTGCTACTCACCCATATAGCAATACTGTCTCTTTGGTGCACAGGTATATAACTAGAAAGCTTATATAAGGCTTATAGCCTTACCCCATAGCTCCCTGTAGTTAAGAAAACACAATTCCATCCATTCACTTGAAGTAAATGAAAGGAAATAAGCAGTGTCATTTTTATGCTTAGAGGAACCTTAACAACGCAATGATGGCTAAATGCTAGGCATTGTAAAGCCTTTTTCAAGTACTCTTGTACATGAAGGGACAACAATACTGATTTAATATGAGCTGTTGAGGGTCTGTCCAGTTTTGTGAAAACTCTGAGCGTCCGGAACTGGTAGTCCTAGGGCTGGGGGAGGTGGCACAGCCTGCACCGGCCTGGACTACAGCTCTTGTTAAAAATGGACATCTAGAAATTATTCCAGTTGGTCACCAACTCTGTAGCACGTGATCCAAACCAACTCAGGTTGCTGAGATTTCTGCAGGAAACTCACCTCCTAAGTAAGTCCAATTCTTGTCTGTCTCTCAAAGCACCTCTGTCCATTTTTTCTCTACCCTTACTGTAAGAGAGGACTACAAAGGCAGCATTAAAATTTGGTTTTCCTTTTCTCATCTGATAAGTAAAGTGCCTCAAAGTCCATATTATAAGCCTTCTGGAAGAGGAATCCAAAGTCTTAATCAGTTATGGCTCCTCTGTCGGAAAACACAAAGCTGGTAATGTTCTCATGTCCCCTACAAACGCTCTCTTCAAAAGATCTCCCCCTTGCAGTGTCTGTTCAATACAATACTGTTTCCCATGCTCCACTACAGTGTGGTTATGTACTCTCTGCTGTAATAAGAAGCTGTCATTTTTCACCTTTGAGGTGGCTACTCTTCATATCAAGATCATGTAATAAAATCTGGAAGTCCACAGGATGAAAGATTGTACAAATGTACATCGGTCTCACTACAGAGAGCTGTGTCATAAAGCAATGGCGTTTGGGAGTTTGAGGGTTTTATGCTTAATTAAATTAATCTCTCAGAACTTGAAACAGTTGTGGTTTTTTTTCCATTGTTGTTTGTTTTGTTTTGTCTTTTGTAAAGGATTGTTTCAAAGAAAGTTAGCTCAGAGCATTAGTCACTGCTGTCACCTTCTGTCAGCTTTGCTCCCCTGTGACAGAATCTGAAGGCCTGTGTGCAGTGTCGTAACTATCTCTGTCCTAAACATGCATCGGTGGTTACCTGAAAGGCTGTGGATGAGAAACTGCTGTCACCCCTTGAGTAATTGGAACAAGGAAGGAGGACACCGTGTGCACTGATTTGACAAAGGATTAACCTGCTTCCTCTGCTGTAAAGTTGTAATGGGCTCATTCATTACTCATAGAGCTCCATGACACTTCACGTGTTAGGGAATGATGCCGCAGGTTTATTCCAGGAGGTTGCCTGCCAAATGGTTAGAAGAGAAGGGATGGGAGCCAGACAGGAGTGGTGGAGGAGGAGGGCTAAGTTAGATAATGATAATTAATACTGATATTCACTGGGATAACAATTAACTGCCTTTACACAGTGTTTTAGAGCTTTCAGAGTGCTATAAAAACATTAATTAACCTTCACAATTACCATTCCAAAATAAGGAAATGTCTACCAGCACACTGCGATTTGCCCAAGGAATCCAAATGCTTTGAGACAGCGTGAAAGAAAAAGAAAAAAATGTCCCTGGTTGTTTTGAGTCTGTATATTGGAAAAGTAAGGCTGTGCAAAAGTCCTTCAACTCCATCCCATATGTCTTCACCACGCTGTAAACGGCTGATGTCTGGGGGGCTGGCAGTCAGCACAGAGTGGAGCCCAGGACCCACCTCTGCAGGGGAGCAGTGGTGAGCTGATGTTGGTTCTGACAGTCAGCGCCTGGACGCGTTGTCTCCCCTCTAGCACAGGCATGCTGCACACATAACTGCCCATGCTCTACTCCGTTAGCCTCCCATATCAGGAGGCTGGCCCATTTCCCTCCGCTTAAAATTTAATCAGAGATTTTACTGCTCATCAACAGCTTAACGGGAGCAGTTAGAACTCTAAAACTTTGCAAATTTTGGCTTAATTATCACTAACAGACAGATGCCACTTTCAAACAGTTTCCTTCCCAGCCCTTGTTCCCTGCAGCTGCTCAAACCTGGAACATAAATTCATTAGTTAAATAACCGATAAGTGACAAAATGATTAGGGCTTAATGGAAAGACAGAAATCTCCTTATTTCTGCTTGATGTTTTATTTTTGGTTATCTCTGCTAAACTGCAATCTGTACCTCTCATTTGGCAATAACTCCTCTTATCCCTGCTCGAAAGCAACAAGTCAATGGAGACAATAGCCTAGAACTGGACAGATCTCGAAGGGTCAGGGTGTAGTGCTCCCATGTGTGATTCACACGCAGAAGCAGTGACCTAACAAGCTAATTCAAATGTAGTAAGGGATCAGCTCGTGACGTCCTTTCTCTGGATAGACTGGTTTCCATTCGTTTGTTTTTCAGGTGCCAAGCTTCTCCTTTGACCGGGAGGTGGATCAACAAGTAGTTGTTTTAAACACAGGAGAAAATGTCACAGTGACCCAGGACCAGGGAATAAAATGCACATGACTGATGATGGCTGTTCCTGGGACAAAGAAGCTGTATTCATATGGGCCAGACCTATTACCAGTCTCCTACTCTAGTCACTTCCCTTCGCCTCCAGAAAACCACCTTTTAAGAGCACTTTAGTAGATGAAGACATAATGAAACCAATACGTTGAAAGAGAAGCCCAATGCTCCACTTTTTGAGTTCTCCCTGAAGAATGGAATCCTGTCTGCACTTCTTTCCATTTGCTGGAACTATTGCTGAAATGGAGGGAGAAGAAATGATCTTCCTGCAGATCTGAATATTCTGACTAAGGATTAAACCTTTTGGAAAGCAGCACCCAAGGTATTGTGTTGTCACTTATTTATAAGGTAACTTGTGAGGTTAATCTAGATCTTAGATTGGATGTCTGCACTGATATGTTTTTTCCAAAACAGTAGACTGTTTTGGATGAGGAATATTTTTACTGAGCTCATAAGAAAAATGCTAAGCAAAAAAACATTTATACATTAGCACATTGTTGGATGCATGATGAAACCGCAGACTGAGGATTTATCAGTGTCTACTGAAAATTTGTCTTTGTTTCCTAGAAACCGAGGGTCATATTTTCAACGATTTTTAAAAAAATAATGCCAGTTAGGTGAACAGATTATTTCATGTACACAAACTACCTTTGGGAGAAATTAAAAAATGAAAAAAAAAAATCAACTATAAAAACCAGCAGAATTTTCAACCAAATCACAGCCAAAACCTGAATCCCAGTCCATGTGAGTTTACAATCCTGCAAAACAGTTTTGTTCTGCAACAGTTCTTTTGCCTTGGCAGAAACTCTGAGAGGATGAAAAACACAGGTTGTTCTGTCTGCTCTGCCTGACATTTTCTGTACGCTGAAGACAATAGACAACAAGTTCAGAATTAACAGCCCATGAAGAGTTCGTTACTACATTGCGGGTCAGATCCTGGATTCCACCATGCTACCTTTGTTTCACCTCACTAACTCAAGAGAGAAGATACTGCTTGCATCTTGCCAGTGCAGCAAAAGTAGCTCTTCAGCACTTAGTTGTTCATCTGCCTGATTTAAGGGACACCTTGAAGGCAGGGCAAAGTCTCAAACAGAAATAGTCCTGATACTGTACTCTGTTGGTATATAGGCAATAATGAGTCAGCAAATAAAGGTCCGGTAGATGGTGCTCAAGACTGTGCAGCAAAATCCTAGGTTTTCTCACGTTAATAAACTTGTGCACTCCAAATGGTTTTCATTGCACAGCTCTTTAACCACCTTTTATCCAGCAAACTCCCATTTACACAGAGCTTTGAACAGGGCTGGTAAGAGCTCCCAGACTTTAGAGACACCACAAGACTGTTCCTAACTTTGACAGGGTCGCCATAAATCCGACTAAAATTAAAAAACAAAACTGGCTTTCAGATGCTGTATTCTCAATAAAGACTGACTATGGAAGAGGAGATTAGTATTTTTAACTTCTAATAACTTGAGATTTCTGAGGAGGCCCTAAGGTTTACACCAATAATAGTTAACACCCATCCTCTTCTAGGAAGACCAGGGAAAATGTGGGCCCTCTCCAGAAGGAAATGGGAGATCTGGTTATCCAGGACATGGAGAATGCTGAGGTACTCAACAATTTCTTTGCCTCAGTTTTCACCAACAAGGTCTCCAGCCACACTGCCCGAGACATGGGAGGCAAAGGGAGGGACTGGAAGAATGAAGAACTGCCCATGGTAGGAGAAGATCAGGTTCAACACCATCTAAGGAACCTGAAGGTGCACAAGTCCATGGGACCTGATGAGATGCATCCATGGGTCCTGAGGCAACTGGCAGATGAAGTGACTCAGCCACTATCAATCATATTTGAGAAGCTGTGGCAGTCCAATAAAGTTCCCACTGACTGTAAAAGGGGAAACATAAATCCCATTTTTAAAAAGGGAAGAAAAGAAGACCCATGGAACTACAGGCCAGTCAGACTAACCTCTGTGTCTGGCAAGATCATGGAGCGGATCCTCCTGGAAACTATGCTGGGGCACATGGAAAGTAAGGAGGTGATTAGCAACAGCCAACATGACTTCACTAAGGGCGAATTGTGCCTGACAAATTTGGTGGCCTTCTATGATGGGGTTACAGCGCTGGTTGATAAGGGAAGAGCAACTGGCATCATCTACCTGGACTTGTACAAAGCTTTTCACACTGTCCTGCATGACATCCTTGTCTCTAAATTGGAGAGTCATGGATTTGATGGATGGACCCCTCAGTGGGTAAGGAATTGGCTGGATGGTCGCACTCAAAGAGTTGGGGTCAACGGCTTGATGTGCAACTGGAGAGCAGTGATGAATGTTGTTCCTCAGGGGTCAGTGTTGGGACCAGCCCCGTTTAACATCTCTGTTGGAGACCAAGACAGTGGGATCGGGTGCACCCTCAGCAATTTTCCTGACAACACCAAGCTGTGTGGTGGAGTCGACAGGGGACCTGGACAGGCTGAAGAGGTGGACCAGTACAAACCCAAAGAAGTTCAACAAGGCCACGTGCAAGGTCCTGCACATGGGTCGGGGCAAACCCAAGCACAAACACAGGCTGCGTGATGAGTGGATTGAGAGCAGCCCTGGGGAGAAGGACTTGGGAGTAGTAGTAGATGGAAAACTGACTATGGCCAGCAATGTGCACTTGCAGCCCAGAAAGTCAACCGTGTCCTGGGCTGCATCAAGAGAAGTGTGGCCAGCAGGGTGAGGAAGGGGATTCTCCCCCTCTACTCTGCTTTTGTGAGACCCCCCTGCAGTGCTGTGTCCAGCTCTGAGGGCACCAACATAGGAAAGACACGGACCTGCTCGAGAGGGTCCAGAGGAGGCCTCGAAGATGCTTGTAGGGCTGGAGCACCCCCCTGTGAGGACAGGCTGAGACAGTTGGGGGTGTTCAGCTGGAGAAGAGAAGGCTCTGGGGAGACCTTCTAGCGGCCTCCCAGTTCTTAAAGGGGCTACAGGAAAGATGGGGAGGGACTCTTGGTCAGGGAGTGTAGGGATAGGATGAGGGGTAATGGTTTTAAAGTGATAGAGTGGAGATTTAGATTAGATATAAGGAAGAAATTCTTCCCTGTGAGGGTGGTGAGGCCCTGGCACAGGTTGCCCAGAGAAGCTGTGGCTGCCCCCTCCCTGGAAGGGCTCAAGGCCAGGTTGGACGGGGCTTTGGGCAACCTGGGCTAGTGGAAGGTGTCCCTGCCCCTGGCAGGGTCGGTGGAACTGGATGATCTTTAAGGTCCCTTCCAGTCCAAACCATTCTACGATTCTATGATTCTTTGTCCCTGCTTTTCTACTTTTCTGGATTTTTCCCTGCCCATTGCAAACACATTTTTAGAAGCAGTAAGCCAACCTTTTTTTCTTGCTCACCATGGCAACTGGTGTCTTTACAGCTTGCTTTGTGAAACATGGTAATGTTGACTAGAAGTATAGGAGAAGTCTCTGGATTTCAGAGCACAATGATCTTTGCATTGCATACTTATAGCTTCAGGCTTGGCCAAATTCTTAAATTTGTCTCGTTTTATGGAGAAAAGATTATTTTCAGTGAGTCATCAAGAAAACTGGCTTCATCTAGTTTTGCCACAAACTTGTGTGACCTTGACCAGGTTGTTTAATCTACCACTCCTTCATCTTTATTTGTAATGGAAGGCACTTCCCTGCTTTTCAGGTTGCTGGAAGTCTAGACTGGTTAATATATGTGAAGCTTTCTACAACTACAAGGATAAAAGCACTTAAAATATCACAGTGTATTTACATTCCTACCTAACTGACATCAGCTAAAGACATCCATTGAAAGAAAGGACATAGGTAAGTCTTAGCATTTCAGCAGACGTGTAACATCACAAGCAATTATTCAGTTCCAAATACTTCAGAACATTCTCCCTTCAATGGACAACAGAGTTTGTGAATTCTGCAACAATTACTTGTTCTTTTGCAAAGCATTCTTGGGGGTTTTATTTTTAGATATGTGAATAAAATGACTCAATTTTCCCTCTTGTTGTCTCCTATCTCAGCAAGCAATAAAATGTCAGCACTGTGGTAGGTAATTGGAAGGAAAAACACCTCTATTGACTGAATAGAGTTATAGCTGGATATTTCCATGAACGTTCTGCTTGTGCCGTAAGCACAACAAACACTGCAGGTAAAAGATATCAGAGATAACAAAGAATGAACTGAATACAAATAAAATCATTAATCAGATGGGAAAATACCACCATTCAGGACGGAGAGTTCTATATACTTTAGCCAGTTACTGCACTTTTATTTTTTCATACTACTTTTGCCAGGTTCAGGTAAAAAATGAATATCATGTCCAACAAACAAGAAGGTATCTACGGTAATCTACCCCGTCACTGAACTTAAAATGTGAAACAAAGTGCTTGAAAGAATGTTATACTGTAGGTTTCCTAATTTAGGTAAGGAATATAATTAATTGAAGAGATGAATTGCAGCTCATGATTCTGACTGTTCAGCTTGGAATATTGAGAAGATCATCAGAATATTCATCACCGCTTTAAATAAAGACACAGTTCCCAAAATCCAGTCAGATCAAATGTGCCTCTAAGCAGTGTGGCCAGGCTGAAAAGGTAGGTTTACCTTGCAATTGTAAAGAGGGCTCATTTAGGAACTAACCTATACATCTAGATATAAATGCAAGTGCCTAATGGTAAGGGCAAGAAGTCAAGTGTTGACACCCACTACTCTTATTGTCTTCATAAGCCTCTGACCCCAAGCAGCTTCTCCCTAACCTACAGCTTCTGCTTTTTTATATATCAAAAAGGGTAATTTTTTTGATATATAAAATTATCCCAATACCCTGCTTTTGTTGAATCTGGCCTCTCTTTAAGACCTTCTCATCTACTCTTTCTGATGCTCCTTTCCAGCTGGCTGTGGAGTCAGCAGCAGAGGAAGCAGCACAGCTCCCTTGGGCCTTTGCCCAAAGAGTTATATATGACATCTCCTTTCCGTGCCTAATTCACAGCTCTCAAACTGTTTCAAAGAGTCCGCAGCATCTTGCAGAAACTCCCAGAGAGTCACCTATATCTTTCATCTTATCTGCAATCCCTTTGGTTTGACCATAGAGGTCAGAGGTCTTCCTCCCTTTAAAAATTACCTAGATGGAAAGCAGACACTGTCCTTTGAGTCTGAGGGTTGACAAGGCATGTCAACAGCTTTGAAATTTCTTGTCTAAATGCCTGACCTAACCTTTTCAATTTCTTTCATGTAGCAGCTGAAAGCTACACTTTAGAGATCAGAGTAGAGCTTGCCATACGCCATAGCTATCATCAGGTCCTCTGATGAAGATGAGAAACAATTTATACAGAAAATATGAAATGTGGAAATTTCCTATGGGGCATAAAATGGCACTAGTAATTTTTTTTCCCCAAAGGCTACATGCATTCAGGCTGCTGGATGGCTCCACTGAACTCAGCCAGGCTCTATGTTCATGATCAAAAGAGTAAGAAAAATTAGCTAGCAGGAATCACCAAAGATTGCCTGGCATGTTAATAAGGATCCTGATCACACAGCAGGGATGGGGTGGGGGGTGCTGTGCAAGCCTGCACAGCTTCTGCCTTCCTACTGAGTTGTACTCATGGAGTGTGTAATTAATTGTTACTCTTCATTTATTTGTACAAATCAATGAATTTGCAAGTGAGTGCCACCGAGTGACAATCTAACAACTGACACAAGACGGGGAAGGCAAAGTTTCCTTCGGAATAGCAAAAGGAACTTCATCTCATTTTTTCTGCTTTCAGCTCTGCCCTGGCTCACTTGCTCCAGTCGTCCTATGCTGCACCACCCTTCACTATATGCCTGGCTATTCAGGGAGATGTTTATTCAGTGAACTATAATTAATCCTTCTTTATTGGTTTGTTTGTTTGTTGTTTGGTTTTAGTTTGGTTTGGTTTGGGTTTTTTTTTAAGAAACAAAAAGACTTCCTTAGTTTATTAGGGTGAAGAGGGGAAGAGCTGCTGGACACAAAAAAATCAGTTCCTCCTTTTCATCAAAGGCCACTGAATCTTGTTGTCATTGGCTTCTTGCTGAGGGCTTGTTTCTCCACTCAGGAGAGGAAAGTAAGCACATGCCTAACTTGTGTTTACATCCTTGAAGTTAAAAGTCAATCACATGCTTAAATGCTCCTCTGAATCAGAGTACTCTCCCACATAAAATTCTCTGACATACTGAAGTGTGTACTGCCATACACACATATTGCATATTTGGTGCAATATTTGGTGTAAGCATATTTGGTGCAAAAGCTCTTATTAATATTTTGTTTATATTTTTTTTAACTGATAAATGGAGCCATATGGAATGAAGATACACTTGCAACAGGCTGATTTGACGACTCTCTGTAGGTAGCTGGACTCCCCATGTTGATCCAATTTCAATATTAACAATACCACAGAAAAGTTTTCTAGTGAGTTAAGAAACATCAGGAAATATGAAGAAAAAAAGGAAACTTGTAAATTGCAAAAAAAAAAATCAATATAGCTAAAACAATAGTTGAGTATGGTTGAAAGCCTTGCTACTGAACCACTACAGTCCATTCCTATTGAAAATGCTGTATATCTCCATTTAGAAACATAATTCCTATTAAGCTTAATTACTTTTCCCTACAGCTAAGGGACCTACACTTTCTGCACCTGATTCACCAGTGTATTAATCCAGTTTCACGCCAGCATAACTGCATTGAAATTAATGATATTATAGGAGCAATGAAGTAACATAGTATTGTCTGATAATCTGCCAATTCAAAAATGGCAGCAGCAATGATTCCTTATGCTCTTACTTCTGGTGAGCTAGCTGGTAGAAGCATGAACTCCCTCAAACTTAGCCTGAGTCTCTGAAATAGCCACAAAAAGCGACAATACCTTGAAATCTGAGCAGGGAAGATGGTGATCATCTTATATAGATAAAATGCCTTTCATCTAAAAACACCTAAATGTACTAAGCAACTTTTCATGCTATATAAAAGGAATAATTTTACCTGTCATTGAAGTGGGAGGTAAACAATGAGAGTGTACAAAAGTATTAGTTTACAGCTTTGGACAGAAAGGTGAAACTCAGCCTTGAAATCCAGCAGCTGGCATGAAGTGCCCACCCACCTGACATTCCCAGCACGGGGTCCCAGACCTTCTTCTGGCCTTCTGCAAAGGGCTGCATTTCTCTTGAAATAACCCAGAATATACAGGAACTGAATGCAGACAGGATTTAGGTAAACTGAAGAAATACCTGAAATGACTCTTGCCCAGGACGTTTGGCTTAACAGGTCCGTTCGCTGCTGCCCTGGCACCCCACGGTGGGGGCACGGCTGTGCAGGACCCCGTCACGCCGTTTGCCTGCAGCCGCCCTCACTGCCCCCGGACAGTGCCTAGAGCTTTTCTAAGCTGATCTAGACACAAACTTACACTGGTTCAGGTGTTTCACCTCAGTATTTTTCAGCCAGTTTGATGGACACCTAAAGGGACCAGTTCCTTGGATAGAGAAACAAGAGGTAAACCCACATTCTAATGCTTTTGCAAGCACGGTAAGATGGTGTTTATTTTCTTTTGAAAGGGTGTTTCATTGTCCTTAAAAGCTTAAAGGATGAGTGAGGTCCTTTCAATTTTGTATCCTTCTTCGGAAATTTCAGCCTCCCTTATTGGAGAGAGTGACTTCCCAAGTTAATACAGATTTTAACAGCTGTAGGGAAAACCAACAAATATCTTTGGAGTACTTGGGCAACCAGGTAATAAGGAGAAAGTACTGAGTGAAGCTGTGTGGTAGGAAAATAATGCTTTTATTAACATATAAATACTTCTGGTTATACGATGCAAAGTATTTTTACCCCTTACTACATCCACAAATACTCTCCTGGGAATTTAATATTTCACTGTTCCTCAATGCAGAAAGTATAAAGTCTGCTCTGACCTTTTCCACCTTCACATGCGTGCTGGTATGAAACTATCGACTCTCACAGTCCCTGTTTTCTGGACCTTCTTCCTGCCTTTCCCTGGTTCTTAAACACTTGGTTTCTTACTGGATTCACCATTGTCGATATCCTCGCTTGGTCCTGTACAATTAATCCTGAACTGAAATCACACAGTTCAGAATATTTGTAGAAGGAAAAATTAAGAGATTATGTCTAAAATAGAAAAGATGCCCTTTTAACTGAGATTTGGAGATACGTATATATCAGAAGTAACAAAGATACAAGCAAGGCTTCTGCGCACGACTTCAGCTGCAGAGAGGCTGTCTTACCAACTTCTGAAGTGACGACACTGGTCCTGTGACCATTTCAGTTACAGTGCATTGGCATAAAGACAACTGCTTCTGCTCTTGCTCTTTTTCCACCGCTAAGCAGCTCTGGGGGTGATTTATAAAAGGTCACAGTCCAAGAAACATGTTGCAGTTCAGTCAGGTCAATATTTGTGATCACTCTGATCTTTTCTGAGAGTGAACTTCACGGCCTAATCCCTGAAAAACCATGTTGCTATGCCTGGGGAGGTGACTTGTGAGAGCAATCTGGCAGGGCAGGCGGGGATTTGTGGGGGTAAGACTTTGCTTCATGTGCACAATGAAACTAGTGAGGAAGTTTTTATGTCCTGCTTTGGTAACTGAGTAGGTGGCACTGGTGAACTTTTGAGGTCTGTGATTTCAAACCCACGTACAAGGAGGGATCTACAGCAGGATTGGGGGAAGGAATGAACACTCAGTTGAAGGTAATTAAATCTGAATCGAGGGACAAGGGTGTGCGTTTCTCAGACATGAAATCAATGAAAAGGGTTGTGTAAATACAAAGTCAAATTGTTGATAAATCCTTTTTTCTGATTTGGACCTCAGGTTCTCCATCCTTTACAAACCTTTCCTCTTCCTTACATTGCTATGCTATCTCAATGAAGCACACCCTTGACTTTCCCTAGATGGACACTTCTGGCAGTTTCTGTTTCTACTTCCACAGGGATTTTTTTCTAGTGACCTTGAATAAACTTCAGGATTAAATGAGCCAGAATTCTCTCCCCTATCCCTAATATTTAGTTATTAATCTTATCAGCGTAGCATCATAACCTCAGGAGAACTGTTTACCGCTGCTTTAAATATAGACTATGATTCAACATGGAGGTCATCACATCAATAAGGGGTGTTGCATATGCCCCTGTGTGTACGTATGCATGCATGCATACATTTAGGAAACTGTGAAATCTATGTGACCTTCAGTGCAGCTTTCACACGCTGAAGCAGTACTATACAGCTAGTATAAAACAAAATCTCATTTCAGCCTTCCTTAATTTAGGCTTAGAATATTCATTCAGTCTTTTGAATTACTTGCTGATGAGGTCTGACAGTATTTAATTTATCTGGGCCTCTGGCTCCTCATCTGTAAAAGGCAAGAATGAAGAGCCTTGCTTTTTTGCATCAGGTACTTGAGTGTTTGTGGACTGAATCAGTTATCTAGCAGTTGGGACTTATTACTGAGATTCTACGGGTACTGAGTAAGAAGGAAGATTAGTTCACGAGACTGCTGGAAATGAAGGTCAAGATTTCTTTCCAAAGATGCACAATTAAACCCAGCAATTTCTATGACGAGAGAAACTGTAAGGGAAGAGCCTTTGACACATGCACAGAGAATACCACTTCCTAGGATATCGTATGACTCATGAGTCACTGTTGCAAGAAGCTTTTCCCCCCCTGCAGACCAATGAGTTTGTTATCAGCTTGCACATCTCCTGAAATATATTATGCTATGTAAAATTAATACATGCTGCCTTTTTTATTATGACTTACAATTGATCCTGGCTTATTTATAGCATATGAAAGTAAAATGCTGTGGACTGTGTCCTATGTGTAATTACTTCCAAAAGCTTTTATCAGTGCAAAGAACCTAGCTGTTAAGAGAAGCTGTGGGTACATTTCCTTCAGGGAAAATATAATCACTTTTCATTTCATTCTCAACCTAATTCTTGCACTATATCCTCACTGTAAATTGAGATGACAGACATGAGCTGAAAGACTGTCAGAGCAGCTGCCATAATTTGCTGACTTCCAGCAATAAATGTTCACCTGAAACATGGTCCACACACTTAAACTGAAAGGACCACATGAAGACAAAAAAAGGAGGAAACCTGCAGTGATGGTAAAGAGGGGGAATTTATTCCCATGACACAGAAGCAGGAAAACAAAGTACTGACTTTTTCCATACTGTTGACTTTGTGCTCTTCATACCAATTGTTAGGTCTCAATCTCTTATGTAAGTTCCTATAGTTTTACTATCCTTAATGTGCTACTCATGCATTCACTAAATTGGTTTTCTGATTCACTTTCACCTTGCACAACCTATAACTGAGCAATAACTAAACATTTGCAAAGCTAACCCTGCTGACACATTACTGCATTGCCACTAACCTGCCTTTCTCCCATGTATCAGATTGGATACTGATCAAGGTCCATACTCCAATGAAGTCCTACAGAGATTACACCCCTAGGCAGACAGCTTCTCCAAGGATAGTGTTTGGATTCAGCCTTGGGATGGGGCTACTCTTCTGAACTGGAAGACAGACAGGCTGGATACGATTTGGAGAAATCAGTGCTTTTTTCCTTCCATTTTCTGGGGACAGAGGGATCAGCTTTTGTGCTTCTAATTAAGAGATTTAATGCAAATTTTGTACTGTCAGTGTGCTATTTATTTTAATTTGTACATCTGCTGAAATTTAGTGGGCCGTCCTGATAAAGAAAACCAAGCCCTGATCCAGGAGCCAGGAATTACTGAAAGATAATTTCGTTTTGATGTCAGCATTCTTTATCACTGCACAAACCTTTTTCTGTGGATTCCCCACCAAAGTGAGGATTACCATCCTGAAGATGCTGGAAATAGCGATACTAGTGGCTTCACAGAGCAGATCAGAGTTTTGATCTGATATCTGTGTAAGATGAAAAACTATGAGTGTGAAATTCACAGCTGAGAATCAACAGAAGTTGCAAGAACACCCTGCATTCAACAGCTTTGTCCAATGAATAAGTTCCATATTGTGGTGAATTAAGTTTTCCAGGCATGACCGCAAAAATGATGTGGCATCAGATTATGCTTTTGTTGCTGTTTAGAGAAATGCAAGGAAATGGTTAGAAAACCCTTTAACAAGTGCCAGTAGGGAAAGATACTCCAGTAAACAGAGTCAGCAGTGCTTTCAAAGTCATATACTACGAAAGCAAAGCAAGTTAAAATACAGTTGTTTCCCACATGGCCACTGACTAGAGGCTCTGATAACTAAACGAGCTTTCTTTCCTTATCTCCAGGAAGTTACTGACGCTCTGTATAATTCCAAATTGGCTTCTTGCAAATAGTTTGAAGCATCGATGGTACTTTCATTTGTCCTCTAAGCTTTGGCTTTGCTGAGTAAATCAGTAAAATTGGTATCTTTTTTTTTTTTTGTTTTACTAAAATGAATTGAAGAAAATGTCACAAAGAAAACCTGTTTCCCTCTCTCCCTTGCTACAGTTCTATGGCGTTTGGATAGTTAACTTCACTCACATTTGTTATCAATCAGATGCAACTTTTAGACAATAGTATTCATGACATATAGGCCACAAATTTAATGAGTTAAGAAGCCGAAAGGTATATCCTTTCCTCTATAATCAAAGACCTGTAGAAGTGGCAAACCTGTTTTGTAAGTAGACATGTTCTGTGTTTTCCTTTACAGAAATGAAACAGGAAGAGATGCAGGTTCAGGGTGAAGTCTACTAACTTTTCTCAAAAAGGTAGTCCCGCTAAACTCATGCTTTGAGCTACAGTAAGACTATCCAACTAATTTCATTTGACAGCTAATACTAATCTGTTTCTTCAAAGATAAAGCCTACATCTTCATTTTACAGTACCTCGCTAGTAAGCAGTTTATAAAGCACTTTGACGTTCTCAGACAATTGGAAGAAGTCTGTATTCTTTTATAATTGTCACTCTTCCAGACTTCCCTTAAAACAATGTATGTGGGCAAAATTCTGTTAGTTTCCTGCTCAATCTTTCTCTGACTTTTGATTTCTAACACTGTTAGGAAATGGATTCTTAGTTATTATGAACTTACACCTAGAAGTAAAATAACTACTTGAAGCCATGAAATAGATCTGTGTGTGATGTTGCTGTTCCCTTCCTTCTATATCAGGCTCTTTGACAGTGCAGATAAATCTGTTTCATTTCTACCTTTGACAATTGCAAGTTGTTTCTTCAATGGCTGAAGAATCCCTAGAGTGAATTATGTTTACAGTCATTGATCCATTCTTACAGAGAAAGAACAACCCCAAACCTAAATCCTTGGGGAGGAACATGATTGGAGGAAGAAAAAGAACCTTTTGTTTTCATCATGCAGGAAAAATACATCAGACAGGAGCAGTCTACATTTTTTAAAGGAAAAAAATGAAGAAATGGAATGAAGTTTTGTATTTAGCAAGGTTTATATGTCTTTCACCACCATGAATATAGATTTTCTCTATTGCATACCTCAGTGTGGTTCATGGCAATTTTGATAAATATGAATAATTGTCTCAATGGTTTTATCTAAAATGAGAACTGCTTTCTGATTTCCTTACATAACACCTTTGGGATACCATTAGCCTAGTCTTCTTAAAAAGAACAGTAAATCAGACCTATTAAGCAGCAAGCTTTTGAGAAGTAAAGGACTATGCATTCAGATAAAGGAAAGCTAACTAAGTTTAAAACAGTAAGGGGCCAAACCCTTTCCATACAGTGCATACATACGTATAAATATTTTAAAAACCCATAAAATGTCTTTAGTTCTATTTCGGTAAAAAAGAATCAACGCACCTTACCTCTTCTCAGTAAAGGAAGATCCGCATTTAGAAATGGGTTATGTTTCAAGAGATCTATGCTGTATTGTCAGCACCACCAGTTTTCCCTTCCATATCTGATCTCCTGTTTACTGGCATAATGATGAAGCTCGCATATTGAAATCAGTGTAGTTCATGCATTTCAGTCTGTGGGTGCAAATCGAATCTATTTATTCAACACTTAGAATTTACCACCATCACTATTTACAATCAAAATATGCCCCTATAGGGTTTCATTAGTACTCAGCTGCTCTAACCAAGAGTAAAGCCGGATCCCAGCAAAACCTGGAGTAAACCATCCTTTGTTTCTCTGGATGTAAATCGTGTTAAATAGATACTTTCCCCATAGGCATGTTTTAAATCTGAATTCCATTGCGTGAAATATGCATACTGAAATCTGGACTAAAAAAAAAAAAAGAATTGTTGATCAACTAGAAAGGACTCTGAAGTAATATGGGAAAAGGTTTGTGACAGATGCCACAAATGACCTTGACAGAAATTTAAGATCAGTGTTTGGGGGAGACTGAGAACAGTAAAACAGCAGGAGAAATTATGACTCAAAAGTGTCTTCAAAAGGTACGAGGGACAAAGGAGGACTTGTATTCTTAAGATACAATACAAATCACTTCCATTAGAAAGAAAATATTTGACAGAATAATTGGCAAGTGGCAATAGTAATGTAAACATAATGACTGATTAGTAAGGGGTGGATACATAAAAGGAAGAATTTTGCCTTGTACATTAAGGGTGCTTACTTGAGACATGATAAAAGTCTTTAGGAGATTAAAATAAAAGGGTCTTGCCACAGCGGGATCCTATAGATCAATAAACCAAAATAGTATTATAGATGAGGTCTTTTGTGAATACGTAACAGGTCACCTATAGCACAGGAGTATATGAGAACAAGGAATTTCAAGTACACAGATATACGCTGGGGAAGAAAAATGTCAGGACAGAGGATGGAGGTAAGCTCGTCACCCCAAGTTAATAACAGACTTCTCCCCAGGGCTATTCAGGACACCTCAGGGATATTCTTACTGCTTTGTCCAGCTTTCTCCCATACAAGCGATTCAACAAGCTCTTAAACTGTTCTAATTGCTGTTTGTTGATAAAGGAAGGGATATGTGAAAGTGGGAATAAGCCTGAGCGAAAAAGATAAAGTGATAGCACTTGCCAGCCACAAGGGAAGGATGGAAAACAAAATAAAACAACAAACTTCAAGAAACTCACTGTGGGTTTCAGAGGTAATATATAGGCAATAGAATTTTAGGGTTGGTGTTTTTCTCTTCAGAAGTTTAAGTTGGCTCGTCCTGTTGACTTTTACAGTAAGTAACTTGGAGTGGGCTGAATCAACCTCAAATTTTTAACCATTATCTTTGATAACTTGCACAAGATGGGTAAGGCACCAGAAGTCTAGAAAGGGCACATCTTTAAGCAAGAAAAAGGAAAGCCTTGGGATATAGCCAGCAGCTTACTCTCAAGTTCCTAAAGTACTTGAATGAATAATCAAAAAATAGCATCTATGAACATTGTTATTTTAGTCAGGAGATGATGACAACTAGTAAGCATGTCATGAATACATTAAAATACATCTACTTATGCACATTCTCTAACAAGATAATAGGCTTTAAGTGTAAGAGAAAAGTAGAAGAATTTACACAGCTAGACTTCAGTGGTAGCCCTGATCATCCTATATGGCTCCTAGAGGGTCTACAAACACACATTCCATAGTGAACTGTTGCATGAGTGCATACCAGATAAAAAGACAGCTAGAGAGTCATCCCTAGAATCAGCTGCTCCCTGGGGAAAGGGAGTCAAGCATGATACCACAGCCAGCAGGGCAGGGGCCTCACCAGCCAGGACCCAGCCCCACAGCACCCAAGCAGGAGAGAACCAGGGAGGGCAGCCAGGTTCAACCAAGAGCATGCATCAGCAGGCACATCCACAGTGTGGAGGCAGATCTAAGGCCAAACCAAGAAGTCAACTCACAGGTCAGATCTAATGAGGGTGACTAGGATCAGACTTAGTCCAGTGACCAGTATGCAGGGCCAAAAAGCCAGGCCACACATCAGAAACAGCAGGATGCTTTGCTAGGCACAGCTATACCCTAGCTACAGACTAACAGTCCTCCACCCTAATTCAGGCAAGGTCTAAAGGCCCCAGGCTGAGCTTAAATAGAGCCCATGGGCCTATGGGCAAGAGTGGGCATGGGGACACCCAGGTGAGGCTGGTCTCTGATTAGTGCTGTTAGACCTATTAGTGCCCTCAGGGCCCTGACAGCCATTTCTGTTGTTTTCTGTTAAAATGGTAGGAAGTAGTGTGTGAATGTAGTCTGTCTTGTCCAGTATGTTATACCTGAATGACTGACTAGAGAAAACCCTTATTTAAATTTGTACATAATACTGTATGATGATAGAATGAGAGTTCAAAACTTTCCTGGCATACCGGGGGAAGGGTTTGAAATAACAGAATGCAATTTAATAAAGCCAAGTGCAAATCTCTACATTTCAGTGTCTAATCGAAAACTGTAATTCTAAGCTCTTGCTAAAGTCAGTGGAGAAATTATCACTGTAGAACAATGCACAGAACAACATGGCCACTCAGTGTAATGAAGAGATATCTCCTTGAGGTGTATCTTTTAGGAATGCTAACTCCTTGGAATCAGTTAATGTAATGGCTACTTAATATAGCCAGATGTCCACAAAAGCCCTAACCTCAGCTACCTCTTGTGACTTTTAGAGGAGTGTGTTAAAAATAAATCAGATAATTTGCAATCAGGTAGTAAATAGAAAAAATCTGAATTTTGTTGGTGACTTGCACGTAACAGAATTATAGATAGTGCTGAATTCTAGTCTGCCATAATTTCAGCTTCTTTTCAGTTGGCTGAAATATTGCTGCAATATTCTCCTGCATAAAATCACTGAGGTCAACACTAGTCCCTCTTTCCCTCTACCTCCCCAACAGTACTCTGTTTAAAAGGAGTGCAGACATTTCAGTTCCAGTTCATTGGTCTTTTACTTGCCACTGTTCTATATTTTTGATAGTTCCACAATTTTCCATAGTGCTGTCATGTCCTATGCACAGGCATATTTAGGTAATATTTTGCTATGCCAATGTTCTGGCTGTGTGAAATGGCAGGAGCCAGTGGTAGGCATTCTTTATACATGGGACAGTCTTGCCCGAATTGCATGCAGAATACTAGCAGCTCTAGAGATAAATTGCTAAAGTTAGTTACGTGGAAAATGCACATTTTTAATTTTGACACTGCTCCTGTTTTTAGAAGATGCCAAGACATGATGATACAAGGACAACACGCTTGCTGAGCTACAAGAACTGGTTTTCAAAAGCTATTGGTAGAGGAAGGACTCTTGTATCCTATAATGAACAGCCTGTACCATTATGTATGCTATCAGATTAATTCGTATTATCCAAGCTGCTGTAAGTATTTTTTAGTAGCCATGAAATTTTCTCTCTGTCTTTCTTAGTTATATTCATTAAAAACCAAACAAACCCCCAAAACAAACCCTGTCTGATCTTAAAATACCTCTGCAGTCACTAACCAGTGCATTTTGGATTTCCTTGCAGAGGCATATCTGAAAACTCAACATTCTATTTCAGACACCCCTATACACAACATGTTAATCACAACTATGGCATTCCATTCGCAATGATTTACTCTGAGGACATATAAAACTACATTCAAACAAAGCTCAGAAGATGAGCTCTAGGGATTCTTTTGGTAAAAACAAGCCTTTAGCAGAATGAAAAGTGATGTATCTTGAGTTGCAGCAGTTTAATAGATTCCTAGACTACTTTTCAAAAAAACCATGAAACAGAGAATAAGACCATGAGCCAAGTAAAATTCTGTTAAAAAATTGCCACACCATTTAAAACTAAATTAACTTTGTTTCTATTTTTGCTATTGTACAGTAAACAGTGTTGTTTCTAGATCCATACCTTCAGTGTCAGTGAGCACAGTTGGGGAACACAGCAAGGCTAAATGTGACACCATCTGGAACTTGGCTCCAAATTCAGATTTTTGTATAGTGCATTCAGAAACAAAAGCTCAGCAATGAATGCTCGGGAATCTTTTTGTCATTCTATTACCTTGATTTTGTCAATTCCCCAAAGTCAATTCAATTCGGACACATGCAAAATAAGTGAAAACTGAGATTTCCACTTTGCATAAATATATACTATATAGATAATGTATATGATAAGCAGCATTTGATTTACTAATATTCTAAGGAAAGGAAGGCCTTTTTTTAATATAGGAAGCAACTCCTGATTTTGTTCCTACTGGTGCCATAGATGGTGTCATAGATTTAAGGCTGATTTATAGAAATTTATTGACCTGGGCATTATATATTAACACTGACAGGCTTTCAATAGAAATCAAAAACCAGTCAGATGTCATGCATTTCATTACAAAACCCTTCATTGCTTCACATTACTCTGAAGTCCGGTAATAGATTAAAATACTGGGGAAAGATGCTAATGAAAAATTCTTCTAGAAACAGAAGACTGCTGTGTTTTGCTCAGGGCCTTAGGGTTCTTAGGTTTGTAATTTACCCAACAAGAACAGAGTCCTCATACGAAAGGCTAAACCTTACTCAGGGGCTTTTTCTTTGTTTATGTCCTCCAGGACAAAATAACTCTACTGAAATGCTGTTATGAACGCTGTCCTACAATCTGTAAAAATAACATGAAAAAATGAATCATTAACTCGGTTTATTCCTTTTTAAGACGATTTGGTACTATATACAAAGCACTTAATGCTAAGTAGAGGAGTGTATGCGTTGAGTCTCAACACACCACTGCAAATCAGCACAAGTAAAACTTGCACATCTCCAGCTCTCCTTGCAGCTTCACATATTTACAAATATTATAGAAAGATTTCTCACACGTCCTAAAGGATAGCCAAGTAAAGACATCTCTGCTTTGTAGCTGAGGAAAGAACTGCCAAGAACTCAAGATTCATCATTTCAGAGTTTACTCCTACTTTTTGATTTCTTAATTTCAGACATCACTTCACGGCACTGAGATCACTGAGCTGCAAAAAGCTACTGAGCACTTGGAGCTCCCACTGGAGTCAGTGGGAGATGGACCTACCCAGGAAGCCAGCAATTTGTGTCTCAGATTCTGCACCCAAAGTTAAAAGCTGACTCAGTAAGACAGGCCCATTTTCTATATTATACTCTCCAGTAAAAACATTATTTTGGGTTTCTACAGGTCTGTATTTCATACGAAATAGACTGTTCTGCCTATTGCATGCAGGTGTCCACTTTCTTGGAGAGACTATAAAGTCTTACAGAAGAACCTGTATGAGTCAAATTCTAATCTAAGATTTGTTAAAATTCCATATCCAATTGTTTTGCTACCTTTTGGTGAAAAAAAACTACCACCAAAATATGATATATAGGGAGAAGAATAGTTAAATGCTATGGGAAGTTATGCTATCTGTACGTATCTTCATCATTTATCAATTTATGTTTTGGATGCCTCATCCTATTATTTCCTCCAGTGCCTTTGCACTTATTATTAAAATGAAGATAGAGATACTGCAAGGCCAGAAACACACAGTTGCACCCCTTTCTTCTTGCCACCTGTCCTAGAGTTAATATTGCTTGGTCTTAGATTTTCCTTCAACCAATCTAATTTATTTAAAAGAGGTTTAACATAAAGGACAGTGTGGTGCCCAAGCATTTGATGGAGAACATAAGGGAGGCTTTGTGTGTTGCTGCATGTTAAATGAAAAAGCAGGCGTAATATTTTCCAAGTCCCAGACAGAACAGAATTTAATGAAAGCTCTTTGAAAACAAATGAGTCTCTTTGCATTGTGACCGTTGATGATGGTGCATTGTTTGCCATTGTATCTCCCTCAGCACTTTTGTGGTTGCTATAATGCAATCATGGAAACATTTTCAAGAATTGCTTTATAAGTCCTAGAAAGGGAAAAGAAAAAGGAAAGGGGAAGGGGAAAGGGAAGGGGAAGGGGAAAAGGAGAGGGAAGGGGAAAGTCTGCAAAACAGCAGAACAGAGCCTGCTGGAATTGAGTTAACTCTGAAATTTAGCTATCACATTATACAGAGCAGAATGTATTTGATGGCTTTTTACTCTAAGAAAATTATTCTTATAACTTCTTTCAGTTAATAAAATAAACTGAAAGAAAATGCTGAGACTGCAGTACAGGCTGTAAAGCTGTTGGTAAGCTTTGTGAAGGAGATAGATTCTTTTTTTTCCCTTTCTTATCTGAATGAGAGTTAAGAGATGTTTCTGTGTTTCAAACCAAACAGGACTATCTATACAATTGTTCATAAAAAATGCTTCGCCTCTTGTCCACCTCTAAAACGTCTGCTTTTCTGCAGCTATTCCCATGGTCTCTCAGTGGCTCCAGGAGCTGGTCTTCTATTTAGCATCAACCAGGACTGTAGGGGGAAACCTCCAAAAACCACTTCCTGTTCTACCATCAACTCCCTTAACGCTTTTGGGTGAATCACTCAGAGCATTCCTCCAACACACAGTCAAGTACAGCATGGAGATTCCAAGCTGATGCCTTCACACGGCATTGCTTAGGATGGAGCAGAGAATCATGAGATCTGAAAGGAGTCTGGCCACACTTGACACTGCTATGGCAGACCTTTTAAGTTCAAGTCTTTCATCACTATAGCTTTGTTTGGAGGCTGTGCTGAAACTGTACTGCTTCTGGTTCTGAAGCAGCCACGGACATTGCTGTCTCAAGGAGGTATGGTTCACACTCCATTGCACTGTGCAGACATGCCAGTAGTCTGCCTGAACCTTGAAATCCTACCTGTAAAACAAGGACAATGGTTTGACCTATAAAACATACAGATAAAGTAAGTAATACATTTTGACAGTATTGTAAAGTTTCCCTGGAGCTCAGTATAGTGATGAGGGCCAGGTGAATAACAATGCTGTTTGAGCACTCATGCAAAACTGCACAATCCCTACATTTTTTCCCTTGAGTCAGGGGGTACTTTTGATGGCATCAGTGATTTTCCCAAGTTCTAAGGTGAGGGCAGCACTGGTGTCGAGTCCCCAAGGGCACTTACAGGCCTTAACATCCCTGAGGAGCCTCACCTGGGACCTCTATCCACCCTCCTCACCTGCTGCCGACAGGACTATTTCAGGTCAGACCTGGACCCTCAGCCCTTCCCTGGGCTGTGTTGTGGAGGTGCCTGTTTCCAGCTCTGTCTGGGCCCCTCAGCCTCACACCACAGCTCTGCCTCCTGCAGCTTTTGGTGGGACTGCCCGGAAAGAACAAGGTCTCATCCTCTATCTCTGCCAGACTCAGGACTATACTGCCTGGTGAGCACACAACCCGTGTGGGACTCACCTCGACTCCTGCCTTGACCCCCTTTTCACGGGCAGCTAGCCCTTACTGCTCCCTGGCAGGTAGTATTAGACTCAAGAAAACCTAGACCTCCTGCTGTCTGTTCCAATCAGGACAGGACATACCCTCACCGGGTGCCAAACACAGCTACTACAGCTTTGTTCACAGTTGTCTGCCTCCACCCAGTATCAACCAGTAGCCTTGTGCTACCTCTCTGGAGCCCTGAATGGCTGAGAAAGGGGTTAACATGAGTGACGCTGAGAGGTAAGATACTGAAGGGTTCTAACTCCCAGATCTCAATGTCAGTGAATTAGAAGTTAACGCACTTATTCATATTCTCAATTTTATGAAAAGCCAGGATTTTTCCTTTGTGTAGTTAGAAATGTGGGGAATTTGAGAGACTGACCATGTGGTGAGGAAGACAGCGACAGCCTCTTGACTTTGGAGACAAGTAGGGATTTCACCAAAAATAGTAGATGTTGAATTATGAGGATTCTGGAGGACAGAAATTTGGCATTAGTCTGCTTGGAGCATATGGAGATAAGGTATTTGCAGCCTCAATTTCAGCAGCATACTTGCAATGATACTGTTGAATGCTTAACTGGACTGACTGCTGTGCTCTAAATACTTTGCACTTATATTCAGTTTTACATCTTCAAGGTGCTTTTTGGACATAAATTAATCAGTAGCATTTTGATAGCAAGAAAGAGGAAGAGAGAAAGATTAGAAATATCAGTATTCTATCAACAGCAGTGGATAAATGTGCCACATGTTTTTCTGATTTAGTCTCAAAGGCAGCAAAGAACCAGGTAAAGCATAACACTGATAAGCAAAGTCTGTCAATCTTTCAGGTTAGTTCTGGGTGATAGCATCTGGAAGAAGAAGGGTGAGAAGGAAATCTAACATAATTTCTGCCATATTCTCATAGAGTACTTTTTGCAAAAGAAGCCAAAGGACTTTTAACTTTGATAAAAATGCTGGGAAATTTATTCTTGACAACTGAAGACCTCTAATTATCCACAGGAGAATATGGCACAGAATCATGTTGTTCATTACTAACAATTAACTTTCCATTAGTGTGTGTTTTTCTTAGAAGTGATATATATTGCTTATTCATTTTCTGTTTCTTATAAATTGCCCAATGACAGTGGCTTGAGATTAGGTTGAGACTGTCTAAACACTTCACATAGTTCATCAGAAATAGTTAAGGTAGTGTCTGCTTTCCTTTTGACTTAATTTGGTCTGAATTCCAAATCAAGAATCAGGAGGTAAAATGCCGTGTCCATCTATTTATGCTATTTTGTGTTGTTACAGGTAAGAGAAGATAACAGTTTTTGTAGGGAAGATTTGTTTTCTAGTTGTTTACCCACACCATGGATATGACTTGTTTTAGTGACTACTCCTTCTGTTTTAAGACTATCACCTGTATTTGTACACACACATAAACATTCTAATAAGTTAAACTTTATGTCAAAAGCAGCTGTCTACTTGTGTACAAAGAAACTATTCCTTGACGGGTTCTACAAACTATCAGTCTTATGGGTCAAGTTAATCCATGCTAGTTGCTCCAGTGATTTTAGGTGGAGCATACCCTGATGATGCTATTACTGTAACAATCTGATGGAGAACCATTGCCATAAACTCCTAGGATTCCTACTGTTGTATCTTTCTCTACCTGGGCTCTCATCTGCTTTGTTACTAAAACCAGACAGAGTACTGCATACAGCTACTGCAAAGCTAACTTCCTATCAGACTGCTCGGTTTCTCCATCTGGTATTTTATGTCAATTAACAAATTGGAACATGAGTGGCAGACATAGAAATAATAATTACATCCTATTTTCCCTCTCTCTGGAAGGGCTTAATTAGTTTGTAATGAAAGTGCCTACACTTTAAAAGCGCTTTGATCATGTTAGATGGCTGATCCTTCCCGTATCTCTACAAGATAGAGATTTCACTTTGTTTGCTCACTTTGCACATCAAGAGACTGCCAAAACGAGGTCTTTCTCGTGGCCTCACACATAGTGTAGGTAAGTGATATCTAGGCCGTAGTAGCATGCGTATGCACTGGGGGCTTTGTTACCCATGCTAACTTAGTTGAATCTCCAGGATAGGGCCAATGGCGTTACAATGTAAGACTGACTCAAAAATATGTAATCCTTGTCCTTTCATGAAAGTTTTGAAGTGTTTCTCTATAGAGTTTTTCACTCTTGTGTGTAGTTTCTGCTTTGCTAGTCCTCTACTTTGGCTACCTCTGCATTTCTTCAGTTAAAGCTCCTGGATTGCTTTAAAACAGAAAGGTCCAAAGTATGGTAAATTCAGCAAAGTCTAACCTAACTGTCCTTCAAAGGCAGCAATCTCATCTACCAAGTGAGGAGGACACTTATCTGAAGATCTGCAGGGTATACGCATCTTCTCTGAACAAAGGTAAAGATCAGGATGACATTGGGAAAATAATCCAGGAGGACTAGGTGTGTACTCACTGAAACTCGCTGTTTAGAGGAGAACTTCAAACTTGGTTTCTAGTCTTCCCCTAAGCAATCTGCTCTAAGATCCCAACTCCAGACACACAAAGTTTTCCCTAGTTCCTTAAAGAAGCTTTGCACAGGGAACTGAAATACGGCCAGGGATTCACTGCAAGAAAGAGCTCCTTTTAGCCTTCCTGTAATGACCCCACTCCTTGTCACTGTCTGGTTTCTCTGTCAGACAGATTTAGTGCAACGTGCTTATAACTCTCAGTGAAAAGACTAGGCATAAACCTTCCAGTTTGTTGCATGATGGAATTACTCTGTTGTAAATGAGCAATGAATAAATGTACTAAAGGAAAGCATCACTTTTTGTGGGTTCGTATAGTATACGATAAAAATACATAGTTCTCCATT
Organism: Strix uralensis; assembly: GCF_047716275.1. Taxonomy (NCBI): domain Eukaryota; kingdom Metazoa; phylum Chordata; class Aves; order Strigiformes; family Strigidae; genus Strix; species Strix uralensis. The sequence continues at coordinate 3,827,039 of NC_134000.1, forward strand.
TATAAAATCTATCAAAGTTTTTCAACAGTCCCATATTTTTTACATGCCTTCACAACTGCGAGCAGCTGCCTCTACATATGTTCCTTGATTTTATGCCCACATTACAATGGCATCGCAGCACTCCTAGTTGTGCAGGCACATTTTTTATCCATCTCCAGCCTTCTGTTGCTGGGACAGTAAATGCATTTGATGGAAGAGGAATAGGGGCATGAGGGTAATACAGAGTGTGTGGCGCAAAGCCTCTAATGGAAGTTGAGAGGATTAAATCATAGATGTTTCCTACCCAAACTATGGCACAGTATCCTGTATGAAGCACTCAGTCAAATATATTCAATCTGACAGGCCTGTTTTATAAGAAGGCTCATTTATCTTTCATGATAGGGCCACAATTTTATATAGTGTCTTTGATCTGAAGTTCTTAAAATAATTGACTGGATTTGCTATAAATGAGGGCCACTTCTGTCATAACTAAAGCACAGCCACTCCCAGAAAAGAACTCTGTAAATGCTTTGTAGTGGAGTGTGGGGGTACAGGGGTATCCTCTTTCAACAGTGAGGAATTTGGGGAACCTTTCAGTGGTGTTTACTGTGCTCTCTAGTATAAGAGCCATCAGAGAAAGTTAGCATGAAAACAGTACTTTTCAGGTCTTATTCACACAGGTTTTTACTAAATGGACTTGGTACTGACTAGAGTGGTTCCTTCAGATTGTTTTATAAAGAATAAAAGTTGCAGCAGTATAGGACTACGAGTGAAGGGGTACTGTGATCTGCAGGAGAAAGTAGTGGGCAGAATGTGATTAGTTATTGGAATTTAATTTGCACAGTTTAGTAACATCCTTCTTCCTCTTTAAGGAAAAGTACCAAGTAGCCTATGTAGTTTTACAGGCAGGGTTGACATAATACAAAAATGCAACTATAAATTATTCTGTCTCAATCTTCTTAATGTTTTCAAGTTTTCTGTTAACTGATCCTACTTAATTTGTAAACTTTGATCTTTTAAAAGAACAGAGTTACCATGGCATGCTGTGTCTAAGACAAATATCTGAAAAAAGGAGGCCTTCATTTGGGAAAATAATTGGTGTAATTATTTAATGTGTTATGCAAAGGCTGGCTACGGTTCCAATCCAATTTCAATTACTTCTTCACATGTTTCCAAATCATTGTCATTTCCAGGCTCTAGAGAAAATTTGCTGATTAATATTTCTGAACTGCTATAAACATTAAACACATCTGGTCCCTCATGACTCAACAATAATAACTCCAGTAGGCGCTGAAGGACATTCCTCCATGATGCCAAATTCAGGGCTTTGTTTTGTCTAGTTTTCAACAACTGAAGTAGTGAGGTTCCATGCATTTCTTGAAGATAACCAGAACCTAATAGATATTTCTGATAGGAAGTATCTCCCAGTCCAGCCAAAACTGCATAGCTACCATCTGTTGACAAAGAGGATTGTTTTTATCTGTCTGTCTCTGAGCATCAGATAAGTAGACATGCTTCCTTGCACTCTTAAAATTATTATAAACCTTGCGTAGAGGGACAGGAGAAAGCAGCATTTACTCTACCAGCCGAATAGGCTCAGCTGCTAACAGTTCTTATGGTGGGCATACAACCATTCTCTTTATTCAGACAGGTAGGTTTTGCTAAGCTTAACCAGATGCAGGAACAGAAGAATTAGGGTAAATCATGTCTGTCACTGGAGCCTCTATGATACAGGGAGTTTGAACTGTTGGGGAGTTTATATTCCCCAATGTCAGGAGAGCACGTACCTTGACATTTTGTATTGCTCCACTGAGTTGGGTTCCCACGTGAATTCTGCATCAACAAAAGGCTGAGTTAGGAGTGAGGAACACCAGCACTTCCGTGCTATCTTCTTTTGCTTAGCCTTGTCTATGGGTGAAACAGCAAAAGCTCATCTGAATTTCACGCTGGTGACGTGTACTAGACTGAAATCACATCTTGCTATTGGGTTTTGATGGATAGAGACACAAGGGGTGGTACAAAGCGTATACAGCAGTAGGAGCTGTTGTAAGCCAAGGAAATTTTCTGCTATTGTTCTGCGGCTGAGTGCTTGTCTCTTTATGCTGGTGGAATAATAGCGAATGTCTGTATCCCAGCACAAGTCCATTATAGCAGTCCCCTGAAGGGGTGTATTTTTTGTCTAACAAGTGAGTTCATCCCCCCCTTAGAGAAGCCCTATTTAAGGTTTTAATCATGAAAACACATCCAGATGTCTTTGCCAATCTTGGTTGTGTCTTTATCTTAAAAGGAGTTAAGAATAAAATGAATTAAGGGAAGAAAAAATTGGTAACACAAGAATCCCATTTAAGTTACTGCAATTGAATCTCATCTCCTGAGCTAAACAGTGCAGTAATTAAAGCAGTATTTACAATGCAATAAAGGCAAAGCTAATTACTGGCAAATGTGAGCTAAATGATGCTTTTTCTCAGGGAAACTAGTGAAGGATCAGGCCAGAGCAATATATCCTTCAACAACCTCATTTGTTAATTATCTTCATAATCTTCTTGCTTGTAATGATTATCTAATTTATTAGCATGAAACAATGTGAGGTGAGATGACTGAGGCAATCAAGTGAGCTAGAGTTTGTAGGCCTAACTCTGCAAGCTGCCTGCAGGATCCAGGCCTGTAAGAAAGTGATTTTGTATATTGACCAGTGCCATGACAGCTGACACTGGGGCAGAACGGGTCAGAAGGCAGAGGCTGCTTCTTACAGGGCTGCATATTGGACAGGTCTGTGAGTTGCTGCTTCACAATTCATGGAGATCCTCTTCTTAGGTGGCTTTCCTACCACAATTAAAATCATGGATTTCTGAGCTGCACTGAGTTTAAAGGCTTTCAGGGAAGACCAATAAGCCAGATGATTCTACCAAGCAAACTGATAGAAACTGTTTTAAGTATATAACTAGCCCCTAATTAAATATGGTACATTGCTTTTCAAAAAACACACCAAATAAAGTCAGAGATCTATTTGCATTCTCTGAAGGAGTCATCAGCTGTGGGCATGGAAGAATCATTTGGTATACTGATTTTTTTCTGGTATACTGGTTTCTCAAAAGTAATTAAGTAAGTTCCTTTGTCATGGGTTCTTAAATTAACCAGCCATAGGTAAAAGCAAAGGCCATCACAGAGCTAAATAACTGATTCAGAGATAGAAAATGAGGGGAAGGAATGGTCAGTGTTGGTAGTGGAGGGAGGTCACCTGGTGGAGTCTTTGCTATGCCTTGGACTCTTTGGCAGTTACAACACAAGAGAGAAGGCAGATTTTCTCTCAGAGAATTTGCGAGTCTGATGCTGAGCCTATATTGTGCAAGAAAATTGTGCTTAGTTCCTGAGCTAACTCTTAAGTGAACTAAACAGTATGTGGAGAATATTACAGTCCCATACAGATGTTATCTTCAAGCCTGAAAGCAGCTTGGCTGCATTAATGTGGCATTGCAGGCAGGCCAACCAGCTCTGCCTGCCAGCTGAATTTTGCTTGTGAAGGTGCAATGCCACGGCGACATGGTTATAGAGCATTGGATGGTGACCTGTGCTAGCCACAGGACTGCTGTTCTAATTTCCACTATATGTAAATCTGGCAGGACCTGGGAGAACAGAGGGCAGAGATCCCCATCTCTGGAAATCAGTGCAACAATTTGAGACCCAGAAGTATCTATTTAACTCTCAGCAAAAATCTAAAATGACAAAGAAAACACAGGACAAATTAGGAAGAGTATTATGAGGTAACCATTAAATATCCCCAGCAAGATGGTGTTGAGTCATGCTTTTGAACCTCCTGAGCAAAGCACGGATTTGGTTTGTTGTCAGTCACTGCCCCTCGGCCCCGACTACCCCGGGCACATGCTATAGCTGTCAGTCACACTCCTGAGGAAAGCTTGCGGCTGGTGAGAGGTGTCTGCAAATGTGAAGCTGAGTGGGACCTGCTGGTCACAGATGGTATCTGGCACAGTGCTCGGGGAAGAGGTAAGAGTGGGAACAAACAGAAATGGAATTAAAATCCATTTTTACAGGTCTGAGAGCTGAATGACTGATTCTTTCACTGAGCTGTGCAGACATACCAGGGCAATAAAATATATTTTCTAGAGATGACATGCCAGCAGTGAATCACTGATGGTGATGGCTATTTTATTCTTTTCTACTTTCTTAGCTCCACAACATTATTACCCTTTTGCACTGTCAGATATTAAAATCATATTAACGATCAGGAACTGCATTAAACTGTCTGAAAATGAAATAATATGGTAGCACATTTGAAGGTTAGAGACAGCCCTTGGGTGTAATTCACTAAGCCGTAATCTACCTGCCTGGTACTCTGCAGATGAAGCCAGCAGCATTGTTTCTGGGAAACTAATTACTGCTAAGATATACATTCCCCACCCCCAAACATGCACGCAAACAATATTCTGTACATCTCAAGCTGTTGTTGAAGCTAGACAGCTGGAAAAGGGAAGCCATCCAAGCACAAACCAGCTTAACAGACAATTTTCTACATTGCACCATCGCAGTCTTCCTTAGCACAGCCATAAAGAGGAATGTGTTGCTCTTATTACATGCAAAAGTATATGAGAGAGGGAGAAAAAAACGTTGTCTAATGATCAGGGAGAGAATTAGAGATACAGCCCATTGCTACAGCAAAATAGTTACCAGGAGTAGTTTAGGAGCTATTTGAGAGGTGAATCCCCCTAGAAGGAAATATTTTACTGGAGGTAACAAGACTCACAGCCAATTCTGACTACTTGTGTTCCATGAAAAGAGATTTCTGTGCCCCTGCTCTTATATTAACGAAAAAAATATAATTACTGTTTATACTTACTCCTCTCTATAACACAGGTGAGCTGTTAACCAGAGTCTAAAGAAAATATCATTTAATAAAGCCCTCATGGAAGGGTTGTGCTGTGATAGGTGTGTCATAAATCGTGTAAAAGGCAATGCTTAAATCCTTTCTGAAATTTTATTATCAAGTTTTTTCATCTCTGAAATGAAGAATGTCTCATCTGGCAGACAATAAAACGAAGCCAACTTTATTAATTATGTTTATAATACAACTGAAATTAAAACATTTCTCCAGAATTTAAGTTTATGCTAAAAGGGCCAATTCATTTTGTACTTGGTTGGAAGGGCACAACAGAGGGAGAAGGCAGGGAAGGAAGAAAACCATTGGAATATTTGTCCCCATATCTTGATGGCTTTTTAAGCTCCTGCTCCTTCATGGGTCTGTAAAACTGAGTGACAAAACCTGTAAGAATGAAATATTTTACAAATAAGGATATTTTACAAAAAACTTGATGCTACTAACAGACCCTTATTAGGTTTCATTGTTGTACAAGATCACAAGTTCCACGGATGCTCCGTGTAGATAAGCTTGCCACTACATTACTGATCTAGAAATAATTATGTGATGCTTTCTAAGTGACAGTTAAAATGACAGAAATATTCATTATCATCGTATTTTTGTAATGTTGAGGTATAAATGTTTGAAACGTTTTGCTCTGCAATGAAGTCAACTGCAGCAAAAGGACAGGACATACGAGGTTTGCTGTAGAATTTGGAGACAAAAGAGATGAACTTGTACGTAAGTAGTCAGGACCCTCCCTATACTGCAGATATACAAACTTTGACAGGAATGACTTCTATGCATTATTTGATGTAAATAATCTAGACAAAGAACATCATCAACTGTCAGGACTAGTTCCAGTTGCTAAGTCAACGGAAGTAATGTACGAGCACATGAGATCAAAACTGAGAGCACAGTACTTCAGCAAAACGATTTGCTAGTTAATGGTGACAATTCTTTGTGTGGTAAAACAGCATCTTAATTTCACTTTTCTCTGTTCGTCAGAGTGCCAGCCAGAGATGTATTTCTTCAACTAAGGCACTCAGCTACTCATGGATAAATACTACAATGGATAGTACACAGGCCTCTCAGCACTTGCATTAATCTTTTTGGCAGCATTGGTGTTACACCTTACTGAGACGATATATATTTTTCTGAGTGAAAGATGTCAAGAAATAGCTTTTTCAGACTGTGTTGCTACCATCCTGTGTTGTTTCCCATGCCTGTCAAATCTATCAAATTTGTCAACACTCATATCTTCCCTGGTTCTCCAGTTCAATTGGCTCACACTGACTGGCAAAAAAATGAAGAAAATCCCAGCAGGACTCTTTGTTTGTCAATAAAGTCCTTGATTATTGTGTAGCTGCTATGATGGACCCCACGACCCATGCATCTAGTCGTCTGTCTTTCCTGGAAAAAACCATTTATCTACTATTTCCACCTCTTGTACCATGAGTGGCTTCTGTAAATGAGGATTAGGGTCCTGGGAGAGACTTGCTTACACCGTGTGAGACACCGTTGCTGGCCAGTGAGGTCTTAGGCACTAATGAACAATCTCGGGGACATTTAGTCTCCTACTCTGCCACCAACAAATTCAACAGCCAGGAGGTTGGTGGAATAACAGTGTGATGTATGTAGAGAAAAAACCACCATATATTAGATCAAACACCCATTCTAACTAATAGCAGCCTGGCATCTTTTTGAATGAGCCATACCTCTTCTGCCTTTGCGATCACAGTGTAATGCTGTTTTCTGCAATCACCAGCGTAATTACACTAGTTGACATAAACTCTCCCAATGTTTCTGCTGCATTCAGAACTCCGGTTTTTCCCTGTTTCAGAGTGGGTGATTGGCAGACACTGCTCAATAACTGCTGCACTGCGCCCTGCAGTAGCTGCTTTTCAGCAGTGTTTGTTCAGTAGTTAGTTCAGACCCCTGCATACATCATTTATTTTATGGTGAGCAATTGATATCTTTTGGAATGACGGTGACAATATAAATCTGAGCTTTGGCTACTGGGATATTTGAGTCTAAACCATCCTGTCTTCTGAACATTTCATTTTATGCTGTTTCTCTTATCATTATTAACCAATACTTTCCTAATTACATTTTGCTTTTAATAAAAATGACTATAAAACAGATAGAAATTATCACTGCCAAATGACTGTTTTTCCTATGTGCTAAACCTCGCCACAGTTGTTTCATCTGTGAGAACATAATTTGGAGGATTTTTATGTTGCTTTGAAATTCTAGGTCTTCCTGATTTGAAATTTAAAAATGTAAAGATCTCACTCCTGTTTAGTTCAATTCAGAGACAGGTTCAAGGCTCTGTTGAACAATTCAGCATTCGAAAGGTTAATGCTTTGGTATAAAAGCTCTGCCAAATGTAAATGTCACTTCATCTCCCCAAAATCATACTTGCAAACGGTAAGTTCTGTCAAATACATAGTGCTGTGTCACTCTCATGAGTCAGTGTTAATAGAGCGTGATATTAAAAAAAAAAAAAGGTATAATTCTTTGTCTGTCACATGCTTAGGACAGAAAGCAACACTGAATAAAGAGAGACCTAAATAGAGTACTGTTTGCCTGCACTGTCCTGAATCTGTTGTATTTACCAGCTGTCAAAGAAACGATAATGAAAAATACAGTTATTGGCTCCTCCTCCCAGTCAGTATGTTTGCCTTTTGTCATCAGCACAAGAACGGTCGTTGAGATACAAACCATGATCTTCGTACAAGGAGCTGCTATCAATTCTGCTGTTTGAGGCTCTTTCTGCCTAGGAGCCATTTAGAGTTCATCCCAGCAGGCGATTGCGCTTCACAGATTTTGCAGGTAACATCTGCAAAATTGCTAAAAACCCAAATGAAACCAGGCGTGCTGCAGACTCCCCCCTCTCTCTTTGAAAGGGATTTCGGGAGGCATTCACAGCCCAGTTGGCCATTTTTCACCAGCACAGTCATTCTGGTGCCATGTGACCTGTAACATCTGTTCCTTCACCAATTAGACCATTTCTTAAGGATAAATTAAAAACAATTCTAATTAAACGCTATAATGGAGCTATCAATCTGTGTTACTGAGGCAGAACAAGGATGTAATTAGTTATTGATACAAAAAGATTTGTTTAAACTAGTTTGGTTTGCTGTCAGCCACCACAGGCTTTAGGTGAGCTTATACAGAACTTGAAAATAACCACCGCTCTGTCTGTCTCTTAGGCTAAAGCCACATGTGGGAACAGATCGTTGTAAACTACCCAGTCAGTTGTTTCACGTTCCTCACTGTTTTAGATAAGAAATTCACACGTTTACTTATTTCTTTTGGCTGGCAATGCATTGCCTCCACTATTGAGATGATCTATTATATTCATCACTTCACTGTATACGCAGCCTTTTCTTTAATTATTTTAAAAGCTAGAGAAGGACTCTTTATAATTCAACATTTACCAATCACTGCTACCTCTGTTACCAGAGAAAATGGTGTTTTAAACCCAGACAAAATCCTGCACAACCATATTTAAAAGGAGAGTGTGGGGGAAACATGAGGACAGTATATGAAATGCAGGAGGGTGTGGGAAGATTTATCCAAATGGGAAATGAATACAAACGTCTCTTTCTTGTAACACAGAACCCTGGTGTGGTCTTTTGGAGGGTGGACTGTGGTGAACGCACACTTTACAAGGTTATTACAAAATTGCAACGATCAAAGTCAGAGGCCTTACCAAAAAGAGCTATGGAAATGCTTTGGAATGAGCTAGATTTGGTAACTCAGTCATGCATTTTATTCCATTTTCATTTAATGGTCCTAATTAGTTTTCCTTCAGTATTTGCTCTATAGCTTTCCATGTTCTTATGGTAAGACTAGTCTCTATAGTTACCTACATTATGTTGTTCAGACTCTGTCTTAAACAACAAGAATTATGCCTACTGCTTAGCTATTGTACCAGTTCTGAAATGATAGATTTTTTTTTTTTTTATGAAACTGCCAAACTTGCACCATTTTTAAATGTATGCTTTTTGCATACAGCACTCACAAGGGATGGACTGTTCCTCAAGGGAAGAAGCAGAGAAATTCTTCCAAGACTAGACTCAAAATAGTTTATAATCTCTGCTATAATTTGCATCTTCTCACCCACTTCTCCCCAGGCAGTGGAAGTGAGTTCATATGGAAGACATAGATATTGCAGTGGTGTAACAACTTCATCTAACCTGTCAACAGTATTTTTGCCCCAAATTAATTTTATCAAAGAATTAAATGAAAGGGGAGTAGTTTGTTCCTCAGTAAATAAGCTAGTCAAAAAACTTATTAAAAAGAAAATTAAAACAATATTTTGGTTTGAGTTTTTTGCCTGACTGTTGTCACATGGATTTTATGCAACTTTCAATTTGCCAGGTTGTCCATAAGGAGTCTAATAAAAATTTGGACATTTAGAAAACACAAATATAAAATTCTTTTTGAATAGAAGGGGGAAATGGTTTGTAAAATGTAGACCGATGGGATTATTTTGTTCCAATATACAATACACCTTTACTGAGATGAACACTGTTTACTCCTCGGTCATGTCCTTAATGGAGAGCAACCCCAGCACCAGACCACTGTTACATGGAGTTGTTTCATCTGCTACCAGAGAATAATTCTTTGTACAACATAGACAACTATTAAAAACCATCCTTCCATCAACATGCATTTATTCAGTTAAATCAAGACCGAACCGTTTTCCTCATATTTCTCTCTGTCAACCTGAAGAAGAATTGCAACTAATGTGAGAAAGCATTTCTTTTCCGTTCCCAATTTAGGCACCGAGTCTTAGCTGTAATCCGCATATAGGAAGCCAGTGAATGACAGATGCATCATACTAAATTTGTGGCATAGTCAAATCACCAGCCTGTTCACTGGTGTTCATCTATAAAGCTGTCAGATGGTGACCACTCTGGCCACAGACAGCATAGGCCTGATTAAAAAAAATCCATCTACCAAGCAAAAGGTTCTTGTTACCTTTTTAAAAAATCAATTCCACTGCTCAATATCTTGTTTAACCCATGAGTGTTCCAGTCTGTGGGAACAATAGCAGCTGCTAACACATTAAAAGAAGAGCATGTCTGCGATGTAAGGCCAAAAATGACCCTAGTTTACTGTATTATTTGTTTTGGTTTGCATTCCTCTTCCTTCAGTGAGGCTTAACTCAACCTGTGTAGAAAAAAATTACCTGAAAAAAGGTCTATATATGGCTTAGATAGAAACAAAGATTTATGGCTTTATCATTGCTTTTTATAATTTAGATGTCTGAAGTTCATTCTCCCTTCTTTTGTGTTCAAGAGTAAAAGGAAAAATTCCTGCTGGCAATTTTACTCTGTCAGAGTTCAATCCTTAGGCTGTGATGAGAAGCACTAAAGAACAACCAACCAGCCAGTGTGTCTGAGGTATCATTTGTCTTATTCATATGAATACATTTACTCAATAAAAACTGTGTTTTTTCCTGCCTATTAGAGGATATCTGGTAAAGCATAATAGTCTCTCATATTAACTGTGAAAACAGTTTAAGATCCTCTCTTTTTATTCAGTTTCTAGGTATAGTTTGCTATACGATTACTTTCAAACTTATAATTGTACTTGGAGACAAGAAAATAGGATCATCTCACAAGTCACTATAGAGGGGGGTGCTTGAAAGTCTCTGAAGAATGTTAAATAGGTCAGAGTACAAGAGTACATGCTGACACAAATTTAACATTTTGGGGAAGGAAAATAGTCTGTATCAAAATGATATTAGACTACTTGACATCTTTTAGAGTCAGGCCCTCCAGGATCAGCCAACGAGTTAGCACTAGAGGTCCAGCTTTTTTGAAGCTGATGAGATTCTTTTATACTCATTCCTAGTTATCTAGTTACTCTTTCATGTACTTTCTTGTGTTTTTAAGAAATGTTGATTTTTGCCATTTTAGACTCTTACTGCACCTACCATAATTATTTTGCATGGAGATAAATTGTATTTGTTGTCCAGAATTGACTGGAAGAGCAGCAGAAGAATTCGTTTGCACAAGCTAACTAACCGTACAGCTATGCCTATGTGACTTACATGACTAACATGTTTCTACTAACATGTTTTGTGCTGTCCTGTATATTGTGACAAATGTGGTCTGCTATTGTCCTAAGGCCTACAAAATGGTCTCCATACAACTATTCATAAGGCAGTGCTTGCTACTCACCAGAACTGATGGATGGAAATTTCAGAGCCTTAAAATGCAATGTGAATGGCACAAAGAAGCTACAAATGTTATTTCCATCAGGCAGATATAGGTATTAGTCTAAATTCTCATGCCTCCACCTTCTGCATATTTGTCAGTATCTGGGGGCTTATTTCTCTTTCATTCTATAGAAGCTGAAAAGAGCAACTGCAGCTGGAGGTTTTGAGCAATTCCCTGCCCACACACACTGATAGCTTTCTTCATTAAACAAATTTTCTGTATTTATATTGTTTAATTTGTTCTAATCTAGACTTCTTGGAAGACAACTGCCTGATCAAATTCCAGAAGTAGAATCACAGAATCATAGAATATCTCAAGTTGGATCCTTAAGGATCATTGAGTCCAACTCCCTGCTCCTCACAGGACTACCTAAAACTAAACCACATGACCAAGAGCTTTGTCCAGACACTCCTTGAACTCTGACGGGCTTGGTGCTGTGACCATTTCCCTGGGGAGCCTGTTCCAGTGACCGACCACCCTCTCAGTGAAGACCCTTTTCCTAATGTTCGATCTGAACTTTCCCTGGCGCAGCTTCATTCCGTTTCCTTGTGTCCTACTACTGGTCATCAGAGAGAGGAGATCGGGACTTCCCCTTCCACTGCCCTTCTTGAGGAAGTTGCAGACTGCAATGAGGTCACCCCTCAGCTTCTCTTCCCTAATCTGAACAAGCCCAGTGACCTCAGCCACTCCTCATAAGTCTTGCCCTAGAAACCATTTACCATCTTGGTCAACCTCCTCTGGACAAAGTTTGATGTCCTTCTTATACTGAGGCACCCAAAACTGCACACAGTATGCAAGGTGGGGCCACACTAGTGCAGTGTAGAGTGGGACAATCACCTCCCTCGACCAGCTAGCTACATCATGCTTGATGCACCCCAGGACAGAGTCAGCCTTTTTGGCTGCCAGAGCACACTGTGGATTCATATTCAACTTGCCATCAACCCAGACCTCCAGATCTCTTTCCCTGGGTCTGTTCTCCAGACTCTTGTCCCCCAGTTTGTATATATAATATAATATATATAATTTGTATGTATAATCAGGATTATCCTGACCTAGGTGGAGAATCCAGCACTTGCTCTTGTTAAATTTCACACGGTTGGTGATTGCCCCGCTCTCTAATCTATCCAGATCTTGCTGTAAGGTCTTTTACACTCGAGGGACTCCACAGCTCCTCCTAGTTTAGTATCATCAGCAGACTTACTTAATGTACATTCAGCTCCTCTGTTCAGATCATTTATAAAAACACTGGCCCTAAATCTGAGCCTTGGGGAACCCCACTGGTGACTGGCCCCCAGCCTGATATAACCCCATTTACTATAACTCTTTGAGCCCAACCCATCAGTCAATTGTTCACCCAGTGTATTATGGGTTTGTCTAGCTGTGTGCTGGACATTTTTCCCAGAAGGACACTGTGAGAGACAGTATCAAAAGCTTTGCTAAAATTAAAACCCCCCACATCTTCTTGGTGACCTGGGTGACCTTGTCATAAAAGGAAATTAAGTTAGTTACAAAAGAGTTTCCCCTCATGAACCCATATTGGCTATGACCAATGACTGCATTGTCTCTCAAGTGTTTTTCAATAACTCTCAGAATAACCTTCTCCTTAATTTTACCGGGCACTGGATTGAGACTAACAGCCCTGTAATTACCAGGGACGACTTACCCTTCTTGAAAACTGGGACAACGTAAGTAAATCTCAAGAGAGTAAAGAACTAATGTGTTGTTTCCTTGACATGTAGGAGTCAGAGCTCCAATACTGTACTAATACAAAATCAAGAAGGAACAATGCTTCCAGCCATGCCTTCCAGTTCATCTGTATGGGTTAAACACTTCTCAGCTTGCAAAAGCTGTGGGGCAAAATTTGCATTGTCCAAACAGAAAGGAAATAAATGGTTGATTCAGTGTCTTTATAGTGCCTAGACAGGCAGGATGAATCATGAACATTGTCAAAGATAAATGCGAGAAGTTTACTCAGCTGTTATTTGTTGGGTCAGATTATATGTTATACCCTTCACAGTTCAGACAAATTGCATTTCACTAGCAAAAGTTTCCATGCATCCTGAAAGCATTATGAATTTATAAGAAAATTATCAACCAAATATTTCTTCCAGGTCTTGTGACATTGCCTGCCATTCGTCATGAGTTTCACCAAAACCTACAAAAAGTGAATATTCAGAAGCTAAATGTTTTTGAACAGATGTGGGAGCTGAAATTCACATGGGTTAATGATTTGATGAATGTGTGGATATAGCAAAAGCAGCAACAGAAATCATTATTAAATTAGAAAAAAAAAGTTCTGATTCAATAGCTAATTTAGCACAAAAAATATTAGATCGATTTAGTTATTAGACCAGAAATGGTATTACACTGAGGTTTCTAACTTCATATACAAGCACCTTAGACAAAAGCTCATTTTCTACATAATAAATATCCGTTTGTGTCAATGGGTGCTATGGTGGCCTTCGGAGGAAAAAATTACTCTGATGAATATATGTACTGGGCCCAAGTATAGTGCTTCTATACATGGAAACATTTAGGATATACAGGCCTAGAAAAAAAATCCTGCCCTTGTTGGAAGAGGAGATAGGTTTCATATTTGAGTTCTGTTCCTTTACTAACTTGTAGAACTGTAGGTTGTAGCAGATGGAGCAAAACATCAGACTCACTGGGGACTTTGTTAGTGTTTATAGTGAACTGCCATTATCACACTCCCTGCTTGTCTTGCCGTGACTACAGCCTAAACTGAGAAAGACTACTGTTTTGGAAGCACCAATTCAGGCAAAAAGCGAAGTAAAAGAAAGACAGGAAATCACAGATTTGAGGCACTACTATGCTGGAGCTATTGCTGAATGTCCTGGATCCTCTGTAGACAAGAAGAGTTCTCCCTGGAGGGATGAATAAATGTTCATTTCTATTCCTCAGTGGCATTTTTTCAGTGGCTGTTTTCTATCTTTTTTTTAGTGCTGGACTATCTTCATTAGCCGCAATGTGACTGACAGATAATTTCAAAGGATAGTCTATGAAATGCATTGATGACACTGGGAGTTATGGGATGACCCCCACAAGCAACAGGAAATGGTACCATACAGATCTGGTAAAGAGTGTACTGTGAATTAGGGCTTGCAGCAGTCCCATGAGGTGTGCTCTTGCAACTATTATTTATTGCAAATCAATAGCATGGTTGGAACATTACAGAACACAGATGAAGTGATAACACTTGCTGCAATGAGGTTAGAGTTGAAAAGACAAGTGATTATGTTGCAGACCCACAGTCTAGTGGGTAACCAGAAGATAAACTTACTGCAGATTGGTACCATTCTTTTTCCTGAGATACTGCCACATTAGTAATTAGCTAGCCAGATAGCTAGAACATAATTATTTGGCTGATAATTTAAGGCGACTGTCCAGAATAGTATTTTATGTAGGAGGTCAAATTCTGTACGAGAGGCCCATTTTTGCATAATTCCTTAAGAATTAATAAATTGTTAATAGATACTAAAAGCAACTTACAGACAGGAATAACAGGGTTGTTGATAGTAAGTCCTCCGGTTGGAAATGCAACAGATTATTTTAAGCCATAGTTCTAAGTAGTGAATTGGCCTGTTTGGCTTTGTATCAATTAAATAAACAACCTGTCCTCTTGTTTGCTAAAGTACTGGAGTTTGGCTTTGGTAATTTTCTATATACTTGCCATTGACTTTGTAATGACAAGGGAAAGATAATAAATTTTGGTCTGTAAACTCTAGTAAGAATAAAGTGGTAATTTGGACAGTTCAGAGTCCTTTTGTATTAAGGATCATCTACAAAGAACTGCAAGTTCTCTGTGGTCTCTCCTGGAAAGAACACCCAAATATCCCAGAGCAAATCTTGGCTGCAAAGCTGCCCAGAATATGTATGTTGAGTTGTGATTCCATTCTGATAGTTCCTCTGTCATGCCTTCCCATAGAATATATGGGAATTTACATGAAAATCTATGACAATTAGGCATTTGATGTTCATTTGTGGTTTGGCTGGCTATTCTGAGAAGGTAATTTGCTTTCAGAAAGCAATTCTACACTTGAGACAAGTATAACCTGCTCCCACCTACTTTAGACATTATCTAAGCCTCAGTGAAGTGAGTCGATATATTTATACCATATTGAAAAACTTTTGGATGAGGTCCTCCTCTTCCTGCAAAATTCAGAATATGAGCAGACTGAAAGGATTCGGATTGAATTTCTCCTTAATTACTGAAGTCCTTGTGATAACACGTCCTTCTCTCCCTTGACAACACAACCAGGAAGACATACATTAAGTGCTTCTCTGTGAAGAAGGATCAGGCCTGTTAGTGCTTAGATTGGAAATGACCTGGAAGAAAATGTTTCCAAGTTCTCTGGTGCTTCAGTAACATTTTGGCTTATAGTCAGGAGTGTTTCAAGAGCATCATCCTGCTTCTATTATACGGTACCTTTACTATTTACTGATATGTGAATAAAAAGGGAATTCTTATAAAATCTATCACAAAATTTCATGAAAATTCTCATACATTTTTCCTCTCTTCTTAGAATTCTGAAAGAGAATGTTATAATATTGTTGCTATTTATTATGATTCTAAGAGTGCTTTAGGGGCCTCACCTCAGACCTAACCCCATTTTATGCATCGTGAAAGTACTTAATATTATTTTACACTCCTTGTCTTAACTTTATATCTAGTGCTGTGTTCACCATTTAATATTGTCCAAATGCCACACCTGAAATGGCCGTTTTCTAATACTTGTTATAATAATTTCTGGATTTATGGTTTGAAAGACCTTTGGAAATCCATATGAGAAGGCATTGTATAAATCTGATATCATTATAATTTGTTTATTTTGGAGATTTTTGCAGATAATTAATAAAATAAAGGTGTAAAGTGGGTTGAACTGCAACATTGGGTTTTGGGCTAGCGTAACTACCCATTCACAATATGGAAGTAAGTTTATTTTGTGCTAGTATATATCTTTAAAAAAAACGCCAAAACAAGTCACACTGAAGCACACACCACTTCTTCCAAGACAGAGAAATAAATCTCTGTTTCTTTCAGTCAGCTAGCTTCTGATGTCTTTGCAGTAAATATGGATCAGATCAGCTAGCTGCAGAGGATAGGGCACTAAATTTCCTTTAATTCTTCTTTTAAAAAGAAATCTTCTTCTGTGGAAAAATTATTTGCTCTGGAATGCATGGAAAGTAAAAGGCTGAATTTCCTTTTGAAAAATGCTTCTCTTTCTTTGCCCTCTTATTTCTGATATGTAAAATATATCCCTTCAGAGCACAGAAAAGAGCCTGCAAAGTACGCTGGAGGAGACTGCTCTGGTTTTTGGGGTTTTTTTTGTGCAGACTGTGGTAGAAACTGTCTGAGGCAAACAAATGTAAGTGGGAGCTGTGGGACAGAACTGAGCTAACAAACATTTAGGGTCAACAAAGAAAAACAAGTTTCTTAATTACATGGGATGGAATGTATAAGGGCTCTCGCAAAGAAAATGGTTTTGTTCAAAGCTTTATTGCCTGAATTACTTAACTGGTTTAGACTAACACTTGATAACACACTGAAAATTAACTGTGTATCTCCTCAAATTTCTGAGAGGCCTAATTGTCACCTCAGCTAGATTCCCACTGAGGTGAGAGGAAGCTTTGTTTTTATGTGGATGTTCCCAAAAGAAAGGCTCTGTTATCCCTTATTTATTTAAACTCCTTAACTCAGAAGAACAGAAGAAATGCATTAAATATAAAAAGTCTACTTCTTTTACTCAGTGTAAATGTTTCTGCATTATCTGGAAATGAGAGGGAAAGCTAATTATTTTTAATGTGAAATTTTGAAGCAGAGCATCTCATTTCTTTTAAATGATATTAATACCTAAATCCCACACAAAACAAGAAAATAAATCTAAGCAATAATGTGATATAGTAAAATCGATACGGATTATTAGGAGTAAAAGTGTTTTATGAGAAACAGTAACAACCTTTTAGGATCGCTTAGGAAAATACATTGTAATAAAACTAGAATAAATTACTACAATCTAATCACCTTTTAAATAACTAAAATTCTTTAATAGAATTTATGTTGTCAGAAGAGCTGTTGCTTTTAAGCACAGTGCAAACAGCTGCTGCTGCTGCACGCAGTTACAAAACATGCGGGAGGGCTGTGTTGACAATCTACCTTTCTGATTAACTGTTCTCTGATTCATTATTTTTCTCTCTGAAGCGCTTTTTTCACACTTGCACATTGTCTTGAGCCTTCTACCTCTTTCTGTCAAACCCAAGAGTACCCCTAAGGGGCCTGAGGAAGGTGGTGAAATTCATATGGATCAGCTGCCCTAGAAGTGGCCTTTGATATCACTTGGGCTAATAAATTAGGAGCATTAGGCAATACATTGCTCTTTGCAATATGTAGCTTGTTCCCTTGCTCTTCTTCTCTAGAAGGAAGCCTGAAATGTCTTATTTTGAATGGTATATTACTTTAATACATCTGTTAGAGAAGATAAATACATTACAGAAGAAAAATCAAAGAATGAAACCTTGCATTTGGGCTGGAAAAAGCAAGATTTGTGATGGCCGTTTGTTCCTGGGAGAGCTCAATAACAGCTTTACACTGATTTCTAAGACAGTTCCATCTGCACATGTGAACTTTCCCATCACTGAAAAGTATTCAAAGTCCAAGCTGTCATTCCTGCTCAAACTTCAGATATGCCAGGCCCAGACAATTGAATGCTTTTAGAGGAAGCCGCGACCTTGAACTCAATTCAGTATTTTATAGTAAGCAATTTTAGTGAGCAGAGGACAAATTTGATGTGCTTTCAGTAGCCTGTGTTGCTAGGGAGATGTCTTGCAATGCTCTACAGTATTAGGAATCTAAGTGCACAAAGGCATTGTGCCTTGGTCATCCTATTACTATCATTCAAAGAAGAGGTGAGGAAGGTATGAACATGAAAATCCCATTTCTCACCCATTCTACTGTGACTATTTGCAATATGTTTGGTAGACATGAGCCCTTTTGCTCCAGACACCTGTGATTAGCTGCTAATTAAAGATTACTCCAAAATAACTTCTTCAAAATCATATAATTTTATTCTCTCCAGTACTCACAAAAGCTAGAGGTAAGGGCTGGCTACTGTGCAACGTTATGTCATAGAGAGAGGTTCAGGCTGTCCCTGAACCAGCTCGTCCAGAATAAGAGTTGGCAATAAAGCACTTGAGCTAGTTAATGCCATTTCACTCATCTTCACTCCAACCACTGAAGCCTAAAGAAAAAGCTGTGCAGGGTGTCAATGTGACGTATGAAATACTGATATTACAGGGCATTTTGCCTTACATACTTCTGACAACATTGCTGAAGTGATGGAATTCTGAAAGAGTAATCTGTGTTATTTATAGCAAAATAGATCTTTGTTATTTTTACTGACATGTTGTATGATAAATTGAATATTCAGTAGAACTGTTGTTTACCTTCAGTTACAGTCTCTGCTGACAGGACCGAATACTTTTCTGTGGTTGAAAAAATGATGCATTTCTTCTAGTTTGTTATTTGGCTCTGCTGTTTGCATATATGCATGCTTAGAAATGTGCAGAGGCATGCATACAGCTGCAGGTACATCAGTGAAGGGTGAGAGGGCTGTATCGGTGTCCTATATTGCACATTAGTATCAGGTACCTTCTGCCTGGCTTTTCTACCTTGTGCTGTATATCTGTGCTTCGCCTCATCAAAGCCATGGGCCAACAAGAGGAACGTCTTAAGCAGTAGAGAAACATTTCCAGATTTTGAAGGGTCTTGCATTTTCAGGAGTCTAAAGTGAAATTACATAAGAAGGGATTAAAAAAAGCAGCTAGCTTTCTTTGAAAATGCCATCTTATTAAATTAAATGCAATGATGTAGATTCAGTGGTGGAGTTTGGAGATAGGGCCAGAAATAGAGATCCCTGGTAACACCACATGTAGATTCTTAATGTTTCAAGTTACGGTCAGAACAGCGCTGCTGAATGGTATTGCCAAGGTTGGATCCATGCCCAACAGATACTTTGAGCATATTAGTAAAATCCTGAGTTGGTTCAGATGCCATTTTTGCAGTAAATACATATGATTTCATGCTTACACATTTTGGGCATTATTGCTTTTATGAACCGATTATTTGAATGGAAGGTAATAATCCACACCAGTTCTGAAAGAGGTACACCAAGTGCGTGTGTGCGCACGTATGTCTTAGACAAAGCAGTTTAGCCCCTGTGGCACAATAATCAGCGAACTCAACTGGAAAATGTGGAGTTCAGGCACATCTGGGCACCTTGTATAACAATCAATTATCTGTGTTAATGCGTCTGTAATTTTCTAAATTCCAAACTATATTTGCTATTTTCTAAACAGACCTTTGAAGAACACACGATGGGATCTTCTACCCATCGTATCAGTGTCATCACTGGCTGGATGCATACAACAAATCTCCAATCAAGGGATTTCACTTAGATGAAAGTGTACTTTGGCATAAATGAGATTACATGAATATCATGTTTCACGATTACATAAAAATCCTGTTTCTGGAGAATTGATTTGCTCTTGGAAGCTCCCAGGTCTATTTCTGAGCAAAAGCTGAGTCTCATTTTCCTTACTTTTCTTCTTCTTGTGGCAAAGATGACAAAAAAGAAATCAGTACCTTGAAGCTACAATGACCTTCACACAAAAAATGACTTATAACACAATTTAAATTGTTGATGACTTTCATAACTGTCTTTTTGATTTTATATCATTTTGCAATTACTTTATTATAAAACATTAATCCTTTCTTCACTTTTAGATGGTTCATTATGCATAATATTGCACAGGAGTAAGACTTCAGTGGCTCTCAAATACTACATTATTTCTGTGTCATTTTGATACTCAGGTTGGATTTGGTGAATTCATAATTGGGAATCTCCCGTATGTTTTCAAAATTAGTCTCAGTTGAAGACAGAATATCATATTCTGGAAGACTACTGAGCCTATTATTTTTCATTTGATTTCTCTATAACTATGAAGTATTTAACTTAGGTCAACAGTCCTATCAGTGGAATTGCCTCCTTACTACCTTTTTTTCCCTATCTCTAGCTCTGCTAAGTGAAAGACGATTTCCATCTGGAAATTGTTCCATGTCATGTGTGAGAAGAATTGGAAATAAGAAAGAATACATTCAGAGTCTCATTCCTGTTGAACAGGCAGTCATAGCACAAGCTCCCTACTACTGAAACAAAAGCTGAACTTCTTTTCGGTGGCGTTGGCAGAAAGGTCACTGTCTCATTTGTCTCTAAACCACCTTTTCATCTTCAGCCGTACTCTTGATAAGTCGGTGAGTAAAATATATTGATATATTTGTAGGATTTCTTCAGCATTCCTAAATGTGCATGAGCTCAAGGAAAATTACACCTGTGTTTTCCACATACATACTGGTTTGCTCGTGACTGCAGCCAGGGGAAGAGAGCAGTGGAAGTTCTGCCTCCAAATCCTAGGATGAAGAAAAGAGACTGCAGCTTGTTTCTCAAATTCCTGCAAAGGAGGAAGCCTATGGCTGTTATATCACTGCCTCCTGAGGATGACTCTGAGAAAATAATTTCACTGCACCAAGCAGAGGACAAGTACCCCTGGAACTTGTATTATCATCAGATGGGGACTGCTGTGCAAAAATTAAACTTGTTGCGTGAAAAAGGGTAATTCACACAGTTGAAGTTTATGCCCTGAGGCAAAAGATGAATATGTGTATTTCACATAACCACAACGGTAATGCTATCCACTGAAATATCTAGGTCTCTTACTTCTAGCTAAACTTCACAGAGCTCTAATAATACAGAGAATACAAAACAGTGGTGATTAGAAAATTGCATTTATGTTCCAAAGTACCTGGTGACTGCAAGGCAATTCAGCCCGACATCCTAAAGCAGTTTGTGACATGTGTGCTGGTTTATTAAAATGATGTTTACAGCATCACTTCATGTTTTCAACATGACAAATCCATCTCCAACTACTTAGAAAAATAGGGTAAGCATTTATAACATATTCTGCTTTTTGTAAAAGAAAATCCCACTGGCCAGTCATTGCTACAACTTCTTTGTTAGGGCCTCATTTGCAATGTGACATCCACGATGTTCATCAGAGGACAGTGCAATGCTGTGCCCTGCTCAGAATTGATGCTTAATTTTTCAACCCGGGTGTTCAAATTAAATTGCATTGATTCCTTCTTTGACTTCTGCATTAAAAATTACCTTGAGTGGTTTTAACATAGTGGCCCAGGATGGTTTAAATTTAAAATGAATGACCAAGGGTTCAGCTTCAGTCCCTGTCATATTTGGAGCTATACGGAAAAAGCTCTAACAGCCTCTCTGCGTGTTTGGAAAAAACGTTCTCATGACACCTTGTCAAAATCCTCACTTTATTCTTGCTAGTTTTACATTAAGTTGTTGTTTGCTGGAAACAAATTTGATCACAGCAAGAGCCCAAACCAAGAAATATTTCAGGAACCCCTAGCAAATGTTCAGAGCTGTCACAATTATAGAAATAGGTGCTCTTCTGACTCTGCCCCACACCTTCTGTGGGTGGATCTATGCCTGCATCTGGAGGTCAGGGAACAAGTTCCAGGCCCTGGTGGCGGAGGCTGGTAAGAAAAACTGAACTACAACACAGTCTGCATCAATCTCCATGGGCTGTCGCGGTCAGAGCCACTTCAGTGTCAGAGGCTGAGTTAGCAACAATAAACATGTGACTGACAGTCAGGACAGCCAGTCTGCAGAGATTGTGTGGTGCCTGAGTGAGTTTGGAATGTTCTTCCGCAATGCAGGCACTGCTGGTCTGAACCAGGAGCAACCGTGTGGTCAGGGGGATCCCAGCCTGCTCCTTAGCCTGGGCGCCCAGTAGACGTGGGGGTTGCAGTGGCTGTAAGGGCTGAAAAGGGGATGCCTCTCAGTGAATTCTTCCTTTAATGTAAATAGTCACTGCTTTGCTTCTGTGGTAGAGCCTAACCACATTCTCCTTCTCAGTCAAAACTCAATATTTAATAGAAATAATTTGTGTAACAAATATTTATGTAAACCTATTGAACAAACTACGTAGTGACATCCAGTTATCCTTCAGCTGGTAAGTAGATTCGAGCAGTTCCTTTGAAATATTTGTATTACTGTTTCAACAATCAGTAAAACAAATTCTTCATATGTATGAAGAATACGCTCACATGTTCATACGTTCTGAGCCTGGGCTGCCATTGCTTTTTGTGGCTCTTGCCTCATCAAGGTATTCTCAGCAAAACAGCCAACTTTGTACCCATTTCTCCCCTCCCCTGCAGAGACTGGATAACCTGTCTCTTTCTCCTTTTCATTATGGGTCGATCCAGAAAGAGAATCTCCAAAGACAATGGGGAAACTTCATACAACACCACTGCTTTATGTTATCTTTGGCATCCACCGCGTAGGAAATTCCATATCAGGACAGAACAAAGAATATGTAATGAAGAACTGTATAGCCACTGTCACAGAATCAAAGACTCACAGAATAGTTTGTGTTGGAAGGGACCTCTAAAGGTCACCTAGCCCACCCCCGCTGCAATGAGCAGGGACGTCTTCAACTAGACCAGGTTGCTCAGAGCCCCCTCCAGCCTGACCTTGAATGTTTCCAGGGAGGGGACATCTACCACCTCTCTGGGCAACCCGTGCCAGTGTTTAACCACCCTCATCGTAAAAAATTTCTTCCTTAGATCTCGTCTGAATCTACCCTTTTTTAATTTAAAACCATTACCCCTTGTCCTATCACTACAGGCCCTATTAAAAGTCTGTCTCCATCATCCACATCTGTCCTTTCTCTGAAAACAGCCAGCAATAAATAACTAGGAAAGCGCATAACAAGGAAAAAATACAGTAATTCTGTCTTCCAACTGCAGTACCCTGTGGTTTGCTGTACTAGATCTTTGTATCTTGTGTGTATGTTGTTGGTTACAGGCTTCCATACTAAATTCATACTGGATTTTTTGTCTTGTCCCTTCTGAGTCATCTAATTCCAAAAATCCTGAGATTTTAGTGATGAGTTTCTAAGATTTCAAACTTTCCAGTTCTACAGGTGATAAGCCAGGTTTCGTCGATTCTATTCCTGTAGGAATCTGACTTTTGCCTTTTTTTGCCATTTATATTACTCCCAGTCCATTGGAGAAAACTCCACCGAAAACCTGCTGAATTATATATGCCTCTAAATGGCTCCCAATATCAGGTAGATAACATCTAGCAAAAAACTCAGATTTGAACAAATGCCTGTATATAATATTATCTAGTTGCAGCCTCTTGGGGAAGTAAGAAAAATGATCTAGAATGAGTACCAAGTTTTGTTGTTGACACAAACAGATCTATGCCTACTTTGCTTCAGGGGAGCATTTTTTTCATGTGAGACCAATGTAGCTTTTCTGTTGCATTTTTGGCATTTGTAACACGTCAAGCCAGTATCTTTAGTGTCATTATTCATCAAAATTTTCTGTACCATTTTTTTTAGATTTTTAGTCCCTTAATGACCTTCAAGATCTTTTTTCATTAGTTTGCTCCGATAAATAATGTATCATGTTCAAAGTAACATATCACCTAGTACCGGAGCTTTGATTTGGGAAATGATCAGCCAATCTGTCCTAATAATAAATTATTTCCTGAAGGTTGTTAACCTGACCTGTTGTTTTGCAAGTCACAGTGCAAACTGTCATCTTTTCACGTGGTTATTTTCAGTTTATGAATTTCTCACCTCTGTTTCTTTTTCTTGTTTGTAAGGACAGTATTGATCATAATGTCAAAATTACCAGAATTTGTCTGTGCAGTGTTCTGCATTAACTCCGAGGTATACTTTTTTCCTAGACTTTTCTCTGGTTTGGGGTGGTTTGGGCTTTTTTAATCTTTAACCCAACAGCTCTCCCTCTCCCCCAAGACCTGCCAGGAGTGTCTGGATGTTGGCTTTCTCCCAGTTAAAAATGCCACTAAACCTTTTTCATCTCAATAGCATAATAAATGTTTTATATTCCAAAGAAACAGCTCACAGCAAAAACCAAATCCAAATAACAGTCTTCAATAATCTCCTAAAGGAGTGTTAAATATTCTGAACATGTACACTGATGGTATAAAGGCACAGGCTGATACATCTATTTTAGATAGTTGTTTGGTATCAGCCATATGGCCCAAATTTTCTTCCTTGGTTGGTTATTGAAACATGTTTTCTTTTCTACATCTTTATTCAGTGTTTTTGGGTCTCTGTACAAGCAAAGCATTCTTATAGTTTCTTCCTTTGCATTAATCAGATGTGTCTCTTACGCTGGTTCCTCTATTTACAAGTCAAGAAACCTATTTAGTTTCTCTCAACCCTCAAATTTCAAGCATAGGAAACTCAAGACACAAATTGTAGATTGGTTGTGCTCATCCAGCTTTATTCTTTATTCCATTAAGAGTTTCTTTATTCTCTGGAAGGTGACCTCAAACTCCTCCTCACTGTACACAGCTGAACTCTATGCTGTGTGCGTATTGCTTAACGGGGTAAGCTGGTCCCTGTATGACCGAAGTTTTTACTTTTATTTTCCTACTTCTGGGTTCTTTCAGCGCCATCTTGTTTCTGGCTACATATTGGGTGTGTCTATAGGTTCAAAATCTATAAAAACAGGTTTAATTTTTATTAAATCAATACTCCTTAAATTTCTCCCTGGTATCCAGTGAGAGGATGTGTGGGAATGGTTCAAAGCTGCGCCGGGGAGGTTTACACTGGACGTTAGGAAGCATTTCTTTACCACATGGGTGGTCAAACACTGGAACAGGCCTCCTAGGGAGGTGGTTGATGCCCCAAGCCTGTCTGTGTTTAAGAGGCATTTGGACAATGCCCTTAATAACATGTTTTAACTTTTGGACAGCCCTGAATTGGTCAGGCAGTTGGACTAGATGATTGTTGTAGGTCCCTTTCAATGGAAATATTCTAGATTAGTCTAGTCTAGTCTAGTCTAAATAAAGGGGTAAATAAATACTGAAATAAATACTCCTCATGAGCACAGCTTCTTCTTTGGAGCAACAGGAAAAAGTTTCACATACTAAGTGAACTTGTTAGTGTCAGAAATCTTATAATCTGCTTATAATGGGTCTTCCACAAACCCATTGTTTGTTGACACAGGTTTGATTGTCTTGCCACTGTATTCCAGACAAATTCAGCTCTAAAAATATTAACAGCTTTCTTTTTCTACTCATTATAATCCTCCTTACAATTTATTTGCTTCACACACAATGCGGTGCTTAGTATAAAATTTCTGAACTAGCTTTAATTGCTTTTGTATAGGAGCACTTGGGTTCCTACAGCCGTTCTCCAAACTTCAGTGTTTGGGATTACACGACTTAAAGGTATTATTCCCAATATTCCCAATTATGTTGTTATGCTGTGAGAAGGAGGTGGACACAAGGTGTTCTTCTAAACAAAAATAAAGGATGAGAGACTATTATGCTACAGAGTTCCCCTGCTCTTTGAGGCTCTCAAAGCTCTCAAAATTAAATTAGAATTTAGAAGAAAAATATTAGAAGCTCTTTCACATTGCCCAAATATTTAATGATATTCTTTTCCTTTCACCTCTTGGATTCTTCATCTTCTCCTATGGTTGTTAGATGACTTCCTGACCTCTAACTTTGACCCTTCTCTGAAATCTGTGTTCCTAATTCTGTGCTACAATACCTGGATGATTAATTGGCTTGTCAAATAAATCATTATGTGCACTCAGATACCATTATTAATCTATTAATCACTTCAGCAAAGAAGATGTTAATGCTATTCTATCACCTTCAGACAATTCTAGAACCGAAACAGGGAGTGGACTTACGCTTGCATTCCAACCTCACCCTGCACATGCATACCAACAGCAATATAAAACACAGATTATTGATAATTCAGTATTTTTGTTGAGAGATGGATTGGAATCAGGCCACCAATAGTACATGACATTAAGACCTCTTTAAAAAAAAAAACCAAAAAGCACTATTGCACACTTCTCTGCCTGGAGTTGACCGATGACATCATCAGAAGAACGCACGGTGAGAAATGAGGGTCACAGTAGCATTATGGAGATGAGCAATGTCTCTGAGCAATAGCCACTGTCATTCCCACAATACCATTACATCAGAGGGATGCCCCTGAAAAGGGCTTGTTTGACCTTTTGGAGACAGACCCTCTTGTCTCTTATCTTGCAGCTCTGGGTGCAGTAGGATGCCTGCTCGAGGCTCCTTTCTGTTTTCTGCTTTTTCTGAACTTTCCTCCTTGCTCTAGTCTCTACTTAAACCCTGCTTTTGCCTTGATGACTTATTTCAGCTCTGCATCAGCTCTCGGCTCTTCTACTCTTCATACTCCCAATCCACCCACATTAAGGCTAATCAACAATTAGAATGTTACAAAGATTTCTTTACAGTGAACTAATTCTTCTATTTTACCTTAAAACTAAATAAAATACTCAGAAATAGATTCCCTTCCTCCCCCCAGAAGGAATTAGGCTTTATTCAGAGACGAGGAAGTGAAATATATGGGTTCTACTATGTTCACAGTAAATCCATTTAATTCAGTGGCACCATTTGAGATTTACATTGTAGAGAGAGAGAGTTTTAAACTACAGACTTTGTTTTCATTCAAAATTAGAGGGAGGCATGAGAACTGCTTAATCTATCTTTTGATCCAAATGTCTCCTCTCAATTACACCAGTATAGATCTGAGGTAGAGGGTTTGGGATGACGAAATGATTACTTCAGATTTAGATAGGCGTAACTGGCAGCAGATTTTGGCTCTTTGTCTTCTTTTGTGTATGTAACAAAAATAACATTTTTACTAGGAAGATGCCTACTGCATTTTTGGTGTATTTGCTGGAGGAACAAGAGGCATATTGCTCTGATTCATTTTTATAACCCTTCCTAAGGACGTTACATATTTCTGTATTTATATTTAGGCTGACTTTTTACAATTCTCAAGGGAGTGTGTGAAGTTTCAGAAGAGAGATGTTGAGAAAGACACCTCTGAAAGGCTGAGTCTTTTCATTGAACAGCATTAACTTTGATATTGCAAAAGAAAAAGTAGTTCTATTGATTTTCAGTAACTTTTTCACCCTCTAGGAATAAAAAGTGTGTAAGAGTTCCTGAGGTAGCCAGATTCTTTTATTAATAGCAAACACTGAACTACAGAGTTGGTGCAAAAGTATGTATTGCTTGTTTCTTTTCCATAAAGTAGATCTGGAGGGATGGATACATGTGCACAGTAGATTGGAGATGGTTGGGGGACACTGGTTTGAATGAAAGAAATAGTAAAACTAAAACAAAGAACATATTTTGTGACTACTAGTGAATGGAATGTCTGTGCTTGGCTCCACTCTTTAGTGAATGGAGTACCAGGAAACACTCTTGACCTGAACTGGCAAATTGCAATTGAGTTAATAGTATAAACATACCCACATTATAAAACACGTGCTTTTGGATTATTCAGTGCCTGGTTTAGGACTCTTAAGGTAGATCAAGAAATTGATTACAACATCCCTTTTATTTAAAAGCTGAGACACACAACCTATTATTTAAAGCTGAGATAGACCACATTGAATTTGCAGTTTAAGACTTGCCTTTTTTGTTTATTTCTTTCTACCATAAACTTGTGCCCAACGCAAAGCACCAGCAGTACAGCACTGCATTAGAAATTCGTAAGATCTGCTGAGACGATTGTATTAGCAGGCTTAGAAACAACAGAACCGACTGGCAGTGCTTGGAGTCAGCACCAGGCCTCAGAAGACCATGTCTAGTTCTTCTAACCACTTCTTGGGTCATGGTAGATGGTTTCTCCAGAGCACACAACATGAATTTTAGGAATCCCTTAACTTCTGAGATTCAGAAAGATAGGATGGTTTCACTGCTCCCTCAGGCGTGCTACACCAACTGCAAATAACTTTCTGCCAATTAAGAAACAATAACAATAAATACATAAAGACTCCTCCCAATTAAGTAAACCATAAATAAGCTCCAAGGGCAAAGATCTGTTTTGAAGACTGATAGTAAAATCCTATTAGCAATGTTGGGAAGAGGATCTTAAGAGTTGTGCATATTTTTCTCTTCTTGAAAAAGCCTCCTGAGTAATGTTATTTAGGCTATAACACGAAGCATGGCAAAGGTAAATAATACTTTATTAACTTAGGAAAACTTTAACTCAACTTATCTTTGTGTTATAGGTATGCATTATATCGGAAGTTTTGAGATATTTTTTTTATTTGGAAAGACCTTTGCCTCATTCAATAACCAGAAAGAGTGCAGAATGGTACAGATTCAGTGTTACACAGGCAACCACACTTACGACATTTTCCTCCATATAAACTCTTGATTTATCAGCTGGAACAAAATGCTCCTCATGCAGCTTTTCTGCATATCATATTAGATACATAAGGGATAGTTCCTGGGATGTCCACTGGAGTATCTGCTGCATTACAAGGCTCTCAGCTGTGTGCTCTTAGGCTGCAGGGCAGGAAACAATATCCTGACTCCTCTAGACCTTCCTGTTCTCTCTTACACTGCTAGTTATTCCTGAGGATTTCTTAGATCAAGGGCACACATTATACATGTTGTGCACTGCATTCATTCTTTGCTAACAGCTATGAGAGTCCACACACAACAAATTAGCTCAAAAGTCATTGCCAAAGTATTTATTGACAAGATTTTTCCAGTTGCTAACAAGGTAACCTTGTATTATTTTCATATAAGAAAGCTGCCACCATAAACGTCAGCTGGGCCACTGAGCAACGGAACTTGTAAAGCCACGATACAATAAAATTTAAAAAATATGAGCATGCTAGAAATAAAACCATAGTAGGATAAGAACAAAATAAGAAATTTAGAAAAGAATAAAAAAAAAAGAAACAAAAACCTGTCCGTTTGGATTACTTGGGGCTTATTTAAGAGTCTTTAAAGAAATATCCTGAATAGAGATCCCTTAGAACCTACGAAAAGGACTTTGGGGGAAAAAAACAGCTTTTTTAAATGGATCCATTCCTTTTTTTCTGCTAAAATTGAATTTTATAAAGATTTTTCTAAGCTATATTGATAAAAAAGTCATTACAAGCACTGATTGTCTGTGGTTTAGATGAAGCAATTTTGCATTTGTCATTGTTAACCCAACATGTTCAAAATGGTAAATCAGGCTGCAGGAATCATTACTACTGAAAATGGGGCAAGACATGACCTCACTACATGACCTCATATTACTACTCCACCTCTTAAGGCAGAATCAATGAGAGTTTAAACATTCCTGGATAGAAACCTGTCCAGTTTGCTCTTAAAAACCTCCACTGGTGGAGAATCATAAGGTCTCTAGACAAACTGTCCTACTATCCTTATAGCAGAAGGTTTTCTCAATGTTTAACCTCAATCTCCCCTGCTGCAATTTAATCCCATAAAACTGGTTTAAAAATCATGAGATTTTAAAGTAATACCCCTTGGGATCTTTATATTATTTGCCTTCTAGTGTTTGATCCTTTCAGATTAACCTTTCCAAACGTCTCTTAGCAGCAATGAGAACTTGAAGCTTACTTTCTGAAAAGAAAACTGAAAGTTGATTTTCTTTTAAAACAATGTAAACTGGGATTTCAAGAAAAAAAACACCCAAAATCGCAGGGCTCGTGATAAAAATCAAGAAAATTTCTGTGAGAAATATATGATGGTTGGTGGCCAGATTCTGTTAGTCTACATCAGAATTAGCTGTGCATTTATATAAATGAATACAAATTTAAGGGCTGTTTTCAGGGCTCCTTTAGACTGGTGAAAATAAGGAGAAGCCTCGTTAAAGTCAGTGAAGAGTAAACTGATGTAAAGTAAGAATGAATCTCATCCTTAAGAATACAAAGTTGTTTCTCTTGTAAAAGAATTGCTTTTTAAGATGCTTTCTATGAACTGTTTCCACTAAAAAAATGTAAGGCAAAAATGAGCATGCTGTGCATATTTAAGTATTATAAACCAGATCAGCTGGAACAAGGAAATTTGGGGCTAGATTAATTTTTGAAAGCATTTTTAATGTTAACTAATGTGTGTTCCTGAAACCTATTTCTTAGGCAGCATTAGTGGAAAGGGGTAATCTAACTCCGCTACATCTCTGGGAAGTTTTACATCTCTTCAGTTTGTTCTCAGAGCAACAGATTACAATTTTAATTGTTTTAGGTAAGGGAGAAAAAAAATTTCAAAAATCAAGTTTCAGGAGAAATTTAAATACGCAATTCTTAACCTGATTAAAGGGCTGTGTGTCCCAGTCTTGCAGTCGTATTGTTATGGAAGTAAATTATCAATGTAGTGCATTTCTCTGATTTTAACAATCCCTCAGCTCATCAGCGTTGTGTGCCGTGTTTTCTTTCTCTGACATGGAAGGACAGAAGATGAAGGGCTTTAAAATCCTTAGTTGCACTTAGAGCTTTTTACGTCAAAATTACTTTCTTGTCCATTTGCTCCTGGCTGGTAGACTGCAACCACTTCTTTCGGATGCTAGGACACTTCTACTACCATCCATGCCTGAGTTACCCTGGGAATCAGATTGCTGCAATTCGTTGTACATGGAAATAAAGCATAAATCAGATAAGAGGCAGAGATGATGCAGGAGGCACTGAGCTGGAAGATGGGTGCTGTTTTCCAACCGCAATACAAATGATTAGTTTTGACCTATAAAGACTCCTGTGGCTTCAAATCTGAAGACCAGCAGGGATTTGCAATAATGTCACAGCTGCAATCAGCAAACATGCTAAAGCACCCTTGTTTTAAAGGATCTTCCGTCCATGAGTCCGCAGGGAGGCATCAGCTACCAATCCACTGATCTTCAGGACAAACTCCAACCCACCTTTTCTGCACGCACAAGGTGCCACGAGGGTACAGCACATGGAGAAAGTACAGGGAGGTAACAAACTAGGAAATGGAAAGAAAACAATTGTTTGTCTAGTTCTGCCATACAGGCTGGAGAAGTCATTTTCCTTCCTTTATGTCTCTGTTTCCCATCTTACTTGTCTATGCAACTAAGGCAAATCACTTGGCCATCTACAAGAGTTATTTTTACTTTTAGAGTGGCTACAACAAAAACAGTGATGGGGAATGTACACAGGCACTCCTTAGAGAAGTGTATAATTTGTTGACTGAACCTTGATGCTCTTTTGCCCCAATACCTTTTCCTTGAAATATGTGTTCCTGAAAATACAAACTTGACACAGCAAGGGGCGACTGGGATACAGGCTAAGTTTATAAGATTTGATATCCACGTAGGACTACTCCAATAAACAACTGGTCTGACGCACTTCCCATGAGCTTTCCTCCCAGCTTCTGACAGTCAGTAATCCAAAGGCTCCGAGTGCCAGAGTCTATATACAGACCGTTGTGGGTTTTTGCTATTTGACTTACCCTCAGTTCCGTGATTCGTTTTTGGAAACATTCCTGCTTTTCGCTTCCACTATGGCCTGAGAAAGAAAAACCCAGTATATGTTAGTACATGTTGGTAGGAACAATACTGCCTTTTATTTGTTTTAAACTTCCTGCCTGATAATTTCATTGGGTCCCACGTAGTTTTTTCTTTATATGAAAGATAAATAATTGTTATCTTTTAACTTCTCCCTTACTTTCATGATTTAATAGACTTAATTTCCCCTTCACTCATCTCTTTCTCTAGCTGAATATTCTTGTCTCACCCTTTTCTTGTATGAAAGCTGTACTTTTCTCTGCATCTTCTCAGATTCTAACAGAATTCAATTACTTGCAATAGCATAGTCTCTTCCCCATGGGAGCATTATACAAATGGGGTGAAGCCTTGATTTTGGATCAGGTCTATGCACATTACAGTAACAAAGACAATTGATATGAGCTAGTGTTTATATGTATGTCAACTGATAAGAATGGGGTCGATTAGACTTTAATTTCATTCAGATCATTTTTGGATGAAAATGTATTGAGTTTTGTTCACATTAGTGTACACATTTCTAATAGATCACAACACTGCTTTGAGCTCTAGATCTCTGCTTTAAAATTAGTGTTGATATAAATCTAAATAAGCAATACATTCTTTACCTTTCTCACTCCTCACTGAAGTGCTCTTTTGTGCAAATTACTAAAATGTACTGACGTCAAGGTTTAGGAAGGGTATTTATTCTATGGAATCCAAAATCTTGGAGGTGTGCCACAGAGTCTATACTGTGAGCACCACACACAAGTATATTTTGGAAAGGAAGGTTGTGACCTGAAATTCATGCCAAAGAGTCATTCAGATGAAATATGACTTCACTGTAAGTTTGTGCACACTTCTGGCCCCCTTGAAGCTTGCTTAATGCCATTTTATACAGCAAACTTCCAGAACTGCAGTTAGAGAAAAGTGAGAATTGTCTCTGTGCTTCATGCTCAACACAATTAAAGAAATCAAGGCATAACCGACCAGGGTAAAGCCTACCAGGTAATCCCACTGTATGGAGATTCTAAATATACTGTAACACATCTACACAAGTGCGTGTGCACACACACACACACGTGCATGGACACGTATACACATATACCGCAGGTCTACATGGAGAAGGGGACAGGATTATAAAGTGCAACAGTCTCATTTTGTGTTGAAATAAACCCTCATTTTTCATGAAGACATACACGTAATCTGAAGGTCCAACAGAGACAGTATGTAAAATGAACATATGTGTCCCTTACCAGATGCCTAGCATAGGAATATGCTGGAAAGCAGATTTGATTGCTACAACCCTGCTGTTCTCTCGTCTCTACCCAGTAGCTTATTTGAGAGTAAAGGCATAAAGGAATAAAGACGGTGCCTGATGTTCTCCCTGTGCATCTGGCTTTTCCTTAGCTGTGATTCAAAGAGTCACCAGCAAAACATAACCCAAACAAAAGCAGATGCTCAAAGAGGAAGAATCTGATTGATTTTCATGAAATGTTCTAAATGTTTCTTTTCTGCTGGAGCATGCCTGTGACCTATAATAAGCAAAGAAAAAATTCAGGCATCACAGGTCAGGTAACTGTTTCACTGATAGTACTAAAACAGTAGTCTTGCTACATTGAATTTATTCACAGACCATGATGCATTAATTCCCTTTTTGCTGGAAACGTCCGCTTTAAATCAAGCATTAATAGATTGCAGGACTGCCAATAAAGGACTTCCAGGCTGGAATGCCTCCCAAGTATTACATTCCTATTCTGAGTTAAAATAAAACAAACCCAGCGATTCTCACAAGCAACTCACTGGTCTGGGCCACTAGTATAGAAAATTCAAATACTTGTAGTAATACATCTTCATAGACTTTGTTCACCTTGTTTTCAAAAAAGCAGTGTGAAAATGACCGGGACTTACACTTTATCATTCATAACAGTATGACAGAGACCAACTTCAGTGATATTAAGCAAACAGAGAAACTTTAGTCTGGAAAGACCCCGACAGAGAAGTGAAACCCCTTCTCTGCTAGAGCTATTAAAAATATTGAGGCAAAACCTGATGTAGGCCAACCTCCTTCTGTACAGGCACACTCCGTTTGTTATGAAAAATAGCCCAATTATGCTCCATTTCAACATGCAGAAAAATGATCCAACCATGTAACCACAGATAATAAATCCAACATGTATAAATGGCCCCAGTGCAATTAGTTGCTAGACTGAGGCAATTTAGCCCAAAAGAAAACTAATAGTTCTAACACTCACTGAGGAGAGATCTAAGGCATTGGTGTAGCGTGAGTATATCCCAGTTTAAACCCCATTACTGAGAGGAGTAAAAGAAAAATAATTTGATTTCTTGGTAAACGTGTGACACAAGCAGAAAAGCTCCTATATAGCATAGGTAGACAGGAGAGAAACCCCTAGTCTGTTTGCTTGACATATCCTTCAGAGCTCGGAATCACAGCTGGACAAAGTGGATAAAATAAAGGCTTTGTGAAAGGGCCATTATTTTAACCCCTAAGCTTCCAGTCCTCCTCCTCCTTTTTCCCAGGTACCTATGGCTTTTAACTAGCAGAAAGCTAGGCTGGTAATCTGAGGTTATAAAGCAGTTCATACGCTAAAGCACACACGGCAGTTGCACTCCTGTAAGTAGAAGCTACCCTTTTAGTTCTGGATCTCAACAACCATCCAGCTCCCTACAATCAGCTCTGAGCTGAAGTGTGAGCTGGCTTCTCTTCAAGGATAAAAATTTCCTCAACTGAATAGCAAAATGAAGGATGTCAGAGTTTTTATGATGGGGAAGGAGAAAGGCTATTACAGTTTATATCCAGGTTTCTCATGCAGTTTGTCTCTCGCTGATGTGAGGTGTTCTCTTACCGTTTTGATGCTTTCCAGCCTAAAGATTCTTTTCTGAAAAGGAAAATAATATGAAGTTTGTATCTGAAGATTCTCCATAGTCAAATACCTTATAATTTAAGACTACCTCCACTTAATGGACAAGAAAGGAAAAGCCCGAAGAAATCCTGGGAGCTGTACTGCGCAGCAGAATTGAATTAGACCCTATGGTTCCCAGTCCTGCTGCAAAGCACGCTCAGCAGAGGTACACTGTAGGCAGCATAACAAACACTGCAGAGATCAGAGTCTTGTTAAAGGAGCAGAGAGACAGAATCCTCTATAAAAAACCAGCTCTGACATCTGGATTATAAAGGCAATGTGACCAAGTGATAGATTCCGGAAAGCACAGAAGAAGTAGGAAAACTCTGAAGGCCTCTCCTGTCTGACACAGCCCTTTCTGCTGAGCGACAGGAGATGACCTAATGTATTGATGGCTGTGGACCTTTTGCTATATATCTTAGAGAGCCAGAAATAGAATGAGACAGGAAAAAAAAAGCCCATCTGCTGCATGCTGATCAACTAGACAGAGGGGGTCGGATGCTTCTCTTTAAGTGTAGTGCTTCTGAAGGGACACATTTAATGGTTCAGATCTGCTATGACCCCCTGGAGAAACATTGGCATTTCTGGGCAAGCACTCCTAGCCATGCCTTTTATGTTCTGTCCCAGTGTAGCAGTTACAGTAGCACATCAAACGCTACTGAGAACTTGGATTATCAGAGTGTTTGAAAATGTATAAACTTTGCCATGTAGCACAAGCGCTGGACACGCACACATGCAGAGAACTGGAGTGTCATAGAACCACGCGTGCTGGGGTCTTTGAGTTAGGCATAATTTGGCCCTGAATATTTAGTAAGAAGTTCTAATTCCCTTTTGCTGTAAAGTAAAACAAACTGTAATCCAGGTTATTGTACACACCTCTCTCTGTAGTATTTCCACTGAAGGCAGGAGAAAGCGCTGTCCCCTTTTCTTTCAGCTTTATTTGAAATGGACATTAGAGATTTTTTTTGTAATCTGCATTGAAAATGCCTCTTGATTATCCCATCATGATGTAGTTCCAATGGATGCAGTAGAAAATATATTTTCTAAATTAGTAAGTTTCTCAGCTCATAAAATTTCACTGTATAAACATTCTGTATTCCTTGTTACTCTTGTTGGGAACTATAGAGATTATCCTGATAATCGATGTGGATATACTTTGATGCACTATCATAACATATTGCATCAGTGTCACACAAAGGCCACTGTGCTTCTCTTCTTATTTGAACTTTCAGCATCCTAAAGGGTATCAGAGCTTGGCTTCTTTTCCTTCAGGAGTGGAAAAGCTCATTGGGCAAAGGAAAACCATCAACAGTTAAGACAGTGCAGGTCATATGACAGGTGTAGATCCCACCCAGAGAGTACCTGTCTGGTAAAAAAGGAATGTTCTCCATGCGGAGCGGTACTCTTGCAGAAGCCCACATCAACACTTTTCTTTCACCTTTGACATTTCGCATTCAGGGATCCACTTCAGGGCTGTGAATTAAGCGTGTTTAATACAGCACTTAGCAGCCTGACATAAACAGTTGTTTCCACCCCCAGCTCCTCTTTTGGTCAGTTCACTGTGACTGAACCAGTAGCCAGTCTTCAGAGACATCTGAGCCTCTGCAGATGGAACTCCAGACACACGTCAGTAGCAGAAACTGAAACGGGCTTGAGTCCTCTGCAGAGGGAGTTCAAGGGACCGGCAGGCTACTTACTCTACTGATGTGTTTTTCTTAGCATACGTGCTCCAGCTGTTTGTATCTAACAGCGGCTCCATCATGTTGTTTGTTGATGTTGGATGATGGCTTCAACGGGATGTTACAAGAAACAGTTTCAAACAGATTCCACACACAGCATCTCTTTAATGCTCCTTTTTGTCATTTATTTTTGCTCTGCTGCTGCCTTGGCCATTATCACATTAGTTATAGCACCCATTCCACTATAGCACCCATTGAGCTACTCAATGGGAAGAACCAAACACATCACGAAATGTGTTTGATTCTCTAAGATGAGCTGGGCTTACTGTGAGTTCCATAGCCCAGTCATTTTTCTATTGCCTCTATTTACACAATGATCTTC
The DNA here is from genome assembly GCF_047716275.1 of Strix uralensis. Taxonomy (NCBI): domain Eukaryota; kingdom Metazoa; phylum Chordata; class Aves; order Strigiformes; family Strigidae; genus Strix; species Strix uralensis. Next base: position 3,863,542 of record NC_134000.1, read on the forward strand.
TGAAGTTACAGAGCTCATAATTTAACCCTAGAAATCAACGGATAATGTTTTGGTGTTTTGCCGTTCTACATACTGAAAAATCTTAGTAATGAGAAATATTCTTAAGATTTCTGCAATTATTATTATTTCAAGCAGAATTTTAAAAGCATATAATTAAAGGAAACATTCTGCAGATAGTTATCCTCTGCGTGCAGGTCTTTTCTCACTACTTGCTTCAGATGAAATTTGAAGTTCTTATCTTTGCAAAAGAAACTTTCCTATTTCACAGAACATGTATTTTTACTGGAATAGAACTTTGTTCCACATGTATTTTTTAAAAAAATCCCTTCTTTTCTGTTTGAATTTACAACAAAAAGTCTACAGTTTCCCCACTGACTGACAGCTAGAACATTTAAGGAGAATAAGAAGCATAAATTGATACCTTACCAGGCTGAACATCTTTACAAATTAAATTTGTTGTGTTTTTCAGTCATCTGTTGTGATATTTGAGAGCCTTTCAGATACCACACTCAGATGGCAGTGTGCATGTCTCTCTCAGTGGCACAGTTTGACTCATTATCCTTATTCTAAAGTCTTTTGATGTGAATTGTGATAATTGAAGCTGTTTGTGCTGTATTAATCTGGGAGGCTACAGATCTAAACTGCCAGGGTGTGAGATTGAGATGACTTGGAAGTAATGAATGCCACATGACCAGCTGCCAAACTTGCCATAGAGGCATTAGGCGTAGAGGTTATGAATATGCCCCATCTGATATTTTTTCTCATGAGGCAGACACTGTCATAGAGTTAGTCATGCTGAATCATGTCTAACCACTTTAGTGTTCTTTTTCTCCTGGTATTTTGTTTACAGACTGGCTGACACGCTTACAGTACAGACGAGGACTACAGCCTCTTAAAGGCGCTGTTGTGGAGTTTGACAGAACTTCGTGCATAACGGTGATGTAAAAACCTCTGACACCCTCTCTAGAGTCTAAGTTACACTTGGGGCCAAGGAATATTATTGTCACCTGGGCTGCAAAGTTAATTTTTCCTCTCTGGGAAACCAACAGTGTCTAGCATCACAGTGTTAAAGGGAAGGAGAATCCACCTTTTGGACAAGTTCTGAACTTTCAAAGGTTGCAGCTGAAGTTCACCCGATTCCCAGGTTCCTACAGAAATACATGAAGTGTTGCAAATCCTGAATCTCTGTAACTAAATTATTCCTTTTGGTTGTCCAAAAGTTTTAAAAATTAGGAAATGATACCTCCGGTCAAAATGCTAAGCACATTTTCCTGAATTTCATGGAAAACTGAAATGTCTAAATATATTTGGTTCTGAGCTTCCAAAGGATTCGAAAAAGCTCTTTCGGAATAGAAAAAAGATTTGAATAAAAAATATCAACTTACAATTGAAAAATTAATGTTTAATACTGAAAATCTGAACATCAATACTATGATTATTTTTTCTTGTAGCATCTTGATGAAAATCATCTTTATGTTTTTTCAGATATGAAAGAGCCAAGGTTAGTTTTTTCAACCAGGTGCTCATCTATTTTTACAGGTTAAAGATGATGCTATTATTTGGGCCTATAACCTTGCAAAAAAAGCAACTGGGCAACTCTATGGAAGAAAAATTCCCTAGGGACTATTAAAAATAAAGTTTCCTTCATTGGCTCAAAAAGTATCCAAACCAACTATCAAGGCCCTGAGGGCATTAATAGGCCTTAATAAGAGAAACTAGCTTAACCTGGAGCCTCTTCCATACCCCCTGCAGTGCATAGATCAAGGTGCTCTACTTAAGCTCATCCTGGGACCTTCAGACTTTGCCTGAACTATGATGGAGAAGTTCTGGTCTCCATTTTAGCCCTAGCAGTGCCTGGTTTAGTATCCTGTTGCTCTCGGCTTGTCCTTGTCACTGTGGCCCTGCATGGTGGTCACCAGACTGAGTCTGGTCCTGGTCACCCTCATTGGACCTGACCTGTGGGTTGACCTGTGGCCTTGGGCCTGCCTTGGGCCTGCACTGTGGATGTGCCTGCTCCTCTGGGCTCTTGGCTGAACCTGACTGCCCTTCCTGGCTCTCTCCTCTCTCAAAAATTCTCATGTTTTGTGTAAGATCTGTGAATTGATGCTAATCAAAATTTCTTTTAGGGGGTTGTGGAAGACAACAGGAAGGGAATTATCCTCTTGGATGACTTGGGAAGCAGCATTTGGATGAGATACGTGTCCCCTTCACAAAATAAACAATGACTGGAAGTCTCTGGGACCTCCCCTTTTTTCCTCATATGGTTTAATCATGTAATCATTCTAACCTTTAAAAACGTTACAAGAGGTCTTTCTTTGTGCTTTACATTATCTAATTTTTTCAGTCCCTTTTTCTTTTTTCCTTCCTTCACTTTCAGATAACATGAAGGTGTTGGATTGAATACTTGGAAGCAGTAAGACATACCCAGGCAAAACTGAAAAGGCTTTTCTTACAAGGCAAGTCAATGAGTAATTTTATGGTTGAAATGTTTAAATATAAACCCCTATATATGGGGAAAGACTGATTGGGCTAGACTGTAAAATCTTATTTTACTTGAATGCACTCTTATTTTTCGCAACAGTTTCTTTAGAGATGACATAGTCCTTGTAGGTTGGTTGGTGAAAGCTCTGTTAGAACTCTTTCTTTCTAGGAGGGCATGTGGGAGAGTAGTGATGTTATCCTGAAAAACGCAGTTCCCCTGCAGAGTCATCTGAGTCCTGCACACCAAATACCAGCTGGCATCACAAGAGTTCTGGATGAATACTACAGATCAAAGCTTAATAAATCCAAACCGGGGCATTATGGTATCATTGATGAAGTAAATCCCCATATATAGTAGAATACAGAAGCTTCAATTATAAATATTTGTAAATAATAGATAAATCCTCACTGTGCTAGTCATAATGGAGCCCATAGAAATTCACTTTGGTAGTATCCTGGGCCTTGCTGAAAGAAGTTGAAATTCACATCAAGTTTTGTTGACTTAGGATACAAAAAAAGTTTATCTGTCATCAGGATCACAGCTGCATTAAACATTTCATCAAAGTATTCTGAGTTTTGCTTTTAATTATTCAGTGTCACTATCAAAAGTGTGTTTCCCCCAATTCTTTTCACTTTCTCTTTGGTGTTTTCCTTTTTTTTTAGTCTTCTATCCTCCTCATTTTTTTTTAAATGATAAAATGAAAAGACAAAAATGGTAGGCGTGCAATACAAATCGGGAAAGATCCTTGTAACAGAATTAAAATCAAAGAAACAAAATTATTTTGGGGGAGGATAAAGGCTTCTTGCATATAAAATGTAGAGAAAAATTCAAATATTTTCTTTTTTTAGAAGTCACACCAAGTTGTTAACTTCCCATTCAAACAACATGTCACCTGTGAAATGTGGCAGAATGGCCAAGAGGTAGGTGAGCTGGAGGAGCCTACAGGAGACGTGGAGCTGGTTGTCTGTGATCAGAGTTACTTCATCGTAGGAACATTGGGGTGACATTTTTTGCAAATTACCCTATGACAATTCTCTAGTATATTTCCAGAATCCCCAGAGAGATTAGACACGACTTGTGGCCTAGAATATCCTTCCTATCAATTGCCTGTAACCCTAGGACCTTTTCCCCAGACTTTATGTGTTTTCTCATAGGACTGAGCTCATGTGGGCAGCTAGTGCAGTCCACGAGAGATTTAAACAAGCCCATTTCAAAATCAAAACCTTACAAAGTAGTAAAATCTAACGTTTTAATCACTTTGGTAGGACAGCACTCCCTGCAGTCTGAGAAAGGAGGAAAATGGGAAGGTTTCAGTTGAATTTTTCACACTTTCTGGAACTGGCCTTCCTGTGGATGAAAGATTTCATATTGTTAATGCTACCAATTTTTGTGTTCTGGACTACTTACCAATATTGAAAGTCTAATTCTCTATAGTCCCTCTCTCATACAGGCCTAACTCAATTTGTTTCCCTGGGATGGCTAAGCTCACAACTTATTCTTTTTCAAAACTGAAACAAAGGATTTATTGAACTACGTCTGGGTCTGTGTTTCTTGAATCTCTCTCTGAGAGCAACACAGTGATGGTTACAGATCCAAAAATGAGGGCTGAACCTCTTTTATTTCTACATTTCTATGTTTATCTATATGTATAACGGTGTGCGATAATCAATTAAGAAGTGTGTATTCCAGGCTGAATAGTAAGCAGTGGGTGAACTTTGCAAACAGCCTGTTTTAGACCTGGGAAAACCCTTTTCCTCTGTTTAGAGTCAGCTAAAGTATTCCTTTAGTTATTTAATGTTCTATTAATAAGACTGTAATTTGTACAAGAACTCCTCTCCCTCCTTTGACCTTTGAATTATTTAGTATTGCTCTAATACGGTAACGTTTGAAGTCGGCTTTGCAGGTTCCACCATTGTACATCTTCTCAATAAATCTCCAGTTCAGTGTGGTATTCAAAAGGTTAATGCAGGTTAATTCAGAAGGGTTTAGTCAGAACAGAACAGTTAGAACACCTCTTCTCTTTCATATTGCCTTATCTGCAAATGCCCAACCTGGTCAGCTTATCGTTCATTACACAGCTTTGAGCCGGTGACCTGTCATGAAAATAAGCTTGGGCTGGAAGGTCAAAGGATAGGCCTAGGATGGCATAGTGAAACCACTTATGGTTTCAGATCTGGGACCATCTTACAAGACTTACAAGCCTTGTCATAGCCAACCTCCTTCAAATCTGGAACTGTAGGCAATAGATGGCAGTGTTGTACTAAAAACTTTGTCTGGCAAGGGAAGGTGACTTCAGCGTCCTGCTGATGACACCTTGTATTACTGCCGCAAGAAGGGGTGCACCTCCTCCATCCTCAGTGCACCCCCCCCGCTGCGACCCCCACTCTGCCAGGGCTCCCCTCCGGGGTTCACGGTCCTCTTCAGCACCTGCACCCAGGGAGAGACAGGCTCATCCCTTCTCCTCTCTCCTTTTGGGCTTTTGGTTGGTGTCTGATGATTAATAGCTCCGTGTTGAATAACAACAAAAAAGAAAAGTTACTTGTGTGTGCTGCTGTTATTGAGTAGCAGACAGATTAAATGCTGCATGATGCGGAGTTTCCTAATGAGAATATTTACTAGAATTTGTTTCCCTCTGTTGTGTGTGTATTTTTTTTATGCTAGTAGAGAGACTCCATTAATCAATAGGTTTTACAAGGGACTATGTATTTTAGCAGCAAATTGTCAGTTACAATTCTTTGCTACTCGGTTTGTCCTCCAGCACTGTTTACTTCATTGTTCCCTATTAATCAAAGTAGCAGAGGTGAGGACAGCTAGGAAAACTTGTGCCAAATGTTTCTGCTCATTCATTTATTCTGTGATTTGTTAGCCTTCCCATCCCTCAGAGCCTTCCTGCACTTACTCAAGTGGACCTACGTCATCATCCCTAGGGCTACAAGAAGAAAGTGCTGATTTTTAATTTCTACTGAGCTGAAGTCTCAGTTTTTTAGTTACAACAATGAAAGACGCTGTTTTGCAGTTTTTGTGGTTCTGTACCAAGGTGTTAAAAAATTGAAGCTCACAGCCCCCTCAAAGGCAGGTCAGCCTTGTCTAATGTGGCAATGGAAGCAATAAGGCGTGGACGTTAAGTGTCTTGTCCAAGCTCACAGGGCAGCTCTGTAGCAGAACAGGGACTAGGACATAGACTCCTCACCTCCATCTTGTTTCTTCTCATCTTCTTTCCCCAGATTTAGTCACCAGACTGCACCAGAAAACCTGATTTTTGAGTAGAATTAAATCTCAAAAGCTGCGGGCAGAATGCTGGTTGATAAATACAGTCATTGAGCAATGCTGATCAACTAAGTTTCCCTTATGGAAAGACTACATTTCCCTGATCAAAATGTGTTCCTTTATAAGAAAGTCTGTGTGTGTAAACCTCAGTGGTTTCTTTACATTCTTACTGGCTTTCCAGATGCTTTATTCCTTTCACTCTCAAGTAGCAAGTGCTGTAAATGAAGAAACTTCGTTAGTGAAATACTGAGTGTAGGAGTCTGGGCCGCGCTGGGAGAAAGTTAGTGCAGGCAGAAGAATGCAAGGACGAAGACAAGGCCAGCAAAATAAGGCTGGCAAAAACACACAAGATAGCAGATAAGTGAGAAACACCTGTGGTCAGCAAAAGCACACAAGTCTGAGCAAAACAGGGTATGAGATAAGGGAGTTTTGGCAAGTTTTGGGCTTTACATGCTAATTAACCAATGCAAATGCTTGTAGAGGCGCGTGAACAGCACGTGTAGATGACCTGTAGCCTATTAGAAGATAGATGAGTGCGTGTACGGAACTTAGTAGAGTATAAATGTAACCAGAAAAGGAATAGAAGAGAACAACAATAATATATAATAAAAAAAGATGGACGACCTGATCATCACATTGGTGTTGCGTCGTTTCTGTTCCCGCACGGAGAAATAAGGACCCCGGCTAATGGTGACTCCGACAACTGAGAAAGTTCAGATTCTTGAAACAGAACAGTTATACCAGAACTTCTTAAACTTTTGGCTTTAGGTATTTTGGAAAGGTGACAAAATGGTAGGCTTCTTTATTCAGAAAGAGAGCGGCCATATATTTTGGAGTTAATCAAGAACTCAATAATTGTGCATTGCTACTTTGCTACCATTGTTATTTCTTTCTTGACTTTGTGCACTGGCCTTGCTCCTTGAGAACAGAGGAAATACAACAGTTCACTCCAACTGTCCATTTGAAAATTGCTTTGATGTAGCCTCTGAAAAAAAGTTGTCTGGGCTCCTGCAATGTTATTGCTTTCCAAATCAGTTGGAAACAGATTGAACAAGGGTGACTGGTAGAAGGATTCAAATGCACGGCTCTGGAGAGAGACTCACGGTATCACAAGAAAGTATTACGTTGGAAGCTACCATAGGCTAAAGTTCCAATGAAAAGAATATGGGAAGATTAGAGTCACCGAAAGAAACATATACCTATGAATACATTAAGGTTTACAAATTAGTGTTTTCACTCATACTTTAGCCCAGTTTTTATGCATCTTCGACCTCCAGTTTTGCCATTTAAAATCATGTGAAGCAATCAGTGCTACATGACTTTTTCTCAACCTGTCACCAAGTAGGCAGCATAAATATTTGTGAGCGACCAGAGATTATCAAAATTTAAAAGATACCAAAAGTGCTTAAGTATTTAATGCAATTCAGATCAAGATCTTCTTGCAGGTAATCCCCAAGCATAAAAAAAGCTTTGTTTGAGTGTATTAATAATTGCAAATTACTTGCTCACTTCTAAATGCCAGGGTGAAAAGCTGCCAATGTAGCTTGGTAAAGGAAGGATTAGAAATGTTTGGAAAAAGAGAAAAAAGAGGGAAAGGAGAACACTGTGAAGTCAATTACTGCTTGTACCAAAAAAACACATCAAAAAAGAATGACCAAAATGTTGTGTCTACGTGTAGGAGTGAAAATGGCTTTTAACAAGTGTATTGGGAAGGAAAAGATGGAGAGAAATGAAAAATTTTAATAAAAGGGATGAAATTAGTAAGGCTCTTCTAATGTCTGATCTACTGAGCTGCCTCTAAAAAATATATTTAATGAGGTACCAAAGAAAATGGAAGAAGAAACCAGAATCTGAAATGAAATGTCTTTTATAGCTCTTTAGGAAAACTAGGAAACAGTATTTTTTTTCTCATTGCCCTAAAAAGCCTGTCCAGCTAAGCCCTGCAGGGAAGTGGGTCTCTCTGAAACTACTTTTGCCTTTCTTCATAGCCAGAGTGGTCATTTAGAATTGGACCCAAAATACCCTTTGCAACTGAAGTCAGTAGCTGGATAGGAGCTGCAATACTGGTTTAGATGACAGATTCCAGTTTTTCTGTCTCCTTTTCATCAGTGATCAGTAATAGATGCATCAGAGAAAGACACAGGATCATAGAATCACAGAATGGTTTGGGTTGGAAGGGACCTTAAAGATCATCTAGTCCCAATCCCCCTGCCATGGGCAGGGACACCTTCCACTAGCCCAGGTTGCCCAAAGCCCCGTCCAACCTGGCCTTGAACCCTTCCAGGGAGGGGGCAGCCACAGCTTCTCTGGGCAACCTGTGCCAGGGCCTCACCACCTTCAAAGTGAAGGATACTTGTTCAAACACTGTATGCTGTACTACATGCATAGTGCAAAGTTTTTTTCTAATCCAGGGCTAGCTAAAGATAGGCTTATGTTCCAAGAAGTGCAGCCTGAAATTTATAATAACTAATAGCACTGAGGATATTAATCCATTTTTATCCCACTAAGTTCTTTGAAATGCAATGTTAAACATACCCTGATTCTCCATACCTGCAGTGGGGCTATTCATTAGAAATTAAACAAATATGTATGTTTGTAGGCTGGGCCTGAGGTCTTTTAAGAGATCAGAGCTTTGGAAAGCTGTTCTGCCATAATTGAGTTAGAGGCTAAGAAAAATAAAATGGATATAAAGTCGTAGAGTGGCATAGCAGCCAACGAGAAAAATGGGATTTTGCACAGTATATGTTCTGGCAGGACCTGTCAGCTTGAGCATGACTGTAATAGTATATTAAATTTCTTAGCAATATTCCAGAAGTTAGTTTCTGTGTTATCTTCTATCAGGAACTATCTCCGTTTCCCCACCTCTGAAATAAATAGCCACCTGTTCAATTAGTGAATTCATTTTTGTGAAGAGTTCTGATAAATGGGAAGTGCTTCATATTGGCAGTAAAGGCTACGGAATAATCATCTAGGAGATTTTTCTGAAGGTCACATTGATTTAGTCATTTACAGCCAAATTGGACAAAGCAGAGGAGATTGTTTTGTCAGCAACAGTCCTGCACTGGGATGAAATTCAGCCATACATGGAGGATCAGAGCAAAACTTAAGCAATCAACTCTTGTTTGGAGATGCTAAAGGGAATCTAGGTGAGGCACAGGGATTGTGTGACATTTTTATGAAATTCACAAAGTTTGTAGGGAAACGTAGCCAACATCTAACCTAGAATTACTGAACTTTTTCTTTCTTCATATTCATTAATTGATCACAGTAGTATTAGAGGGTCTAGTGACTGGACAACAGTTACTGCCAGAAGGAGAAACCAACCTGAAATCACTATCGAGCAGGAAAGAAACCTTTACATTCATCTTACAATGCAATCGGTTGTTGTCTCCACTAAAAAAATGCCTCTTATTTTGTGTCTAGAGATCTAGTCTTACATTCCCCCTTTCTGTCTCTTTGTTTAACATTTGATTCAACAAATCTAAAGGAAAACTGAATGGTACTAGCTGTTATTAGGTGATAAATGGCAGCAACTATTGCCAGCCAAGAAGTTAAACCCGGCTATTCTGGTGAAACTGGAAATAATAACTATCAAAATCTCTTTATTCTAACATTGGATCAGAGCCTCAGGCCTTCTGGTTGTAGGCGTATTATCTCTTTTATCTCTTTTGGCTCACAGCACTAACAAGACTTTGTATACCCTAGAGGTTCCTTGTCACCTCCTCTTCTCACCACTGAAATTCTTCAGAGGTGCACCCTACCCCTCTCCAATGTAATTTCACAGAGTGTAAAGAAACACTGCTAATGTGAAATACCTTTTTTTCAGGACAAACTGTACTGCAGTGTTCCAGACAGGTCACTCCTTTTGGGTCCCTGTCTGTTAAAACACACATAGTGAGTGCCCATTTCTGCAAAAAGCAGAAAAAAGTGTAAGGATGTGGAATAAAAAACAAGGGTAGAGACATCAGTTATATAGTTAAATCCATGAGTTTGGCTTTTTCCTTGATTAATGATTTTGAGGTCTGCCAGTTCTTGACACTTATTGACCCTTGGTAGAAAAAGGTGTCTTGATTCTCTCACAGCAAAAAAACGCATACATGCAGAGATAAAAGAGGTGTGATGGATGGTAGCACAATACCAGCCCTTTTCACCAATGCCAGAGATACGAATCTTTACCTTAAGATAAGACAAAACATTAAGTGCTCTGGGATCAGCCCTTCCCATGTAGCCTGGAAAATGTCTGCCATAATGGAAGATGCCTTCATGGCCTGAACACAGGCTACGGTTCTGCTATTCAGTTTCAGCTATCATTGTTCCATTACATTTCATAATAACATTCATTTACATATATGCAAGAGATGGGGACTGTATTCCAGGCAGAAAAAACCAAACATGCTGTCTCAACAGCATTTAGTAAGTCAGCCAATGGCCTCATTCATCACAGATCAATTACCAACAGTGTGGTTTTTAGGTTCAAAGTCTGACTAGACACAGAGTAAAGAGCAAGACAACCGTCAGATCCCTTGCGCCGTTTACAAATGCTCTGGTTGCTTTTTTGAAATTCACTAGTTTACAAAACTGATGGACAGGTATTATGATGTGAAAGGTGAGAACAGACGTGCTCACAGAACTCTGATTCAGGCTTGCAAGTGTAATTTCTCTCTTGAAAACTTCATGGACAAGGTATCTGATTCGTGCTTATCCCTTACACCCACTGAGTGAGCATGTTCCTTTTCCATAGTTTATTTGTTTCTAGCCAGTCCTTGAATACTTTACCACTGGTCTGTACATGTTCCAGTACCTTGAAGTTCCAGTGTGAGTGCTGACTGATTCAAATCATAAGGCAGCTAGAAACTTCCAGATGACATTGCTTACATACAATAGGGGAAATTTTTGGCCTGACATAAGTAATCATAAGAACTGTATCAGAAAGCATTGCATATTACCAATGGTAATGTATTTTCTTACTAATAACTAAGAGAATGAGGGGACTGTCTCTTTTCAAAACAGTCTTAATTCTGTCGCAGATCCAGCATTTTATCCAAGAACAAAGCTAAAATTACCACAAACTGTATTAAAGCAAAAATCAACTTCTGCGAAATCAGCAATTTTAAAAAAATATGATACCTTTTCTTTTGAAAAACATCACTTTGAAAATGTTAGCACTCAATAGACTCCTGTTTGATTAATAAGTATGATTATCTCTGGTTTTATAAATGGAGAGGTAAAAATCTCGAGTTTCGCTCAAATCACAGAGCAATGCTACTTCTTCTTAAGCAAAGAAGAGCCCATCACTCTTGATGGCTAAAAAGACTGAGTGGCACAGAGGTTGCTATGTGAGAAAATAAATCTGTGGAATTTCTATTTCATTGTGAAATCAGACTAACTATAATTTCTGACTCCTGGGTAAATCAGCTTTGGGCAACAGTTCATATTTCCACTGCCCCTTTGGTTGTAGGGCTCACCTTTGAAAGCATTTTTGCCAACCAAAATACCAAGAGAGACTAAAACTGGGCCTGAAGCGCCCCAGAAGCATTTACTCCCTCAGTGGGTTTAGAAGATTCTGTGTCATAAGCTGAGCCAGTAGGGTTTTGATGCTTGAGTGTAATCCTTCTTAGTCTTGTATCCTGCAGGGAAAGGGAGTTGGAACAACATCTAACAGCTCACAGAAACCGGAAGACTCGCTCAAAGGCGAAACTTCCCTCAAATACTTCTCTCTTCTGAAATTCTATGTTGGCTTATAGGACTTTACTATTAGAAGGACAGAAATGGTATATTAGGGCATCTAAATCACATTCCCTCATGTTGGTCCTCTTTAAGCTGTATAGAAATTCTTGAAAGAGGAAAAACTCATCATAAAAGATATAGTATTAAAATGCACTATAATCCAAGAGAGTAAAAGCAATACATTGAAAATATGAGTGGGGAGGAACAAGAAGCGAAAATCTGAGCTGGTATTATAATAATTTACAGCTCAGACTCAAAATCTATACATTTCCCCAGATGAAGCGAACAGTCCTCATGTATCCTTGAGAAGCTCTGCATTGGGGTTGAACGTGCTGCTTTTTCTCTCTTCCTCTCCCTGACTTTTCATCTTAATTGCATATATTATTTTCCCTTTTGGCATTAGTAAGGATAGAAAAAGTTCTGGTGCAGGAGCTCCTAGTGTTTATTGGTGTTGTACTTCAGATTCCAACATGGTCCTGAGAAGAGATGAGAACAAGTCATGAACTTCCTGCTTGAATCTGGAGGCAGTTTCAGAGGTGAGACACAAATTTCGCTTCTTTCTGTTTTTACCCAATTCCCCTAAAATGCTAGGGGAATTCCTCTTCAGGAAATTTACTGGTTAGTAGTGCTCTAGTATAACAAAAGGACTCAATGAAGAAAATCTGCCTTCTGGGCTTGCTTGCAGCCTTTTGACCTTTCTGAAAGAACATATTCATGTTTTGCTCTCAAAAATACAGTTTGTCAGCAGTGTAACCATTAAACTTACACTTTGTTAAAGACTTGCTGGTGAAACTTTCACATTAAATATTCTATTTTTGACTGATGCCTGCTTCAGATTTTCATTCAAAAAAACTTTAAAAACCCAAACCAAACCATCCAACAACTCCAGAACCTGTTGCTTTCTTGCCTAAGTTACTTTTTATTTGCACCAGTTTTCAACTGAAAATTAGTTTTGGCTATTGCATTTTGCAGCTGAAAAGTTAGCAAAAAACCTGTCAGAATGCATAAGAGGAAATTGTTTCACATTGACTGTCCTTAAATAAGGAGGAAATACCTCCATATCAGCTCTCCTTATAAAGGGTTGTCTATCCATTTGAAGCATAATATCTTAGGTACTTGTTTGTTTTTCTAAAAAGCATTTATACTAACATGACTAATTACTAATCGAATTAGTGGTCATAAGCCAGACTTTTATTCATTCTAAAAGGAGGAAAATGTTTTCAAGAATTGGTGAAAACAGGAAAACTAGCATCCTAACTTTTAGCCTAGCGTAACAAACATGACTATGGTAAATATAGAATTATTTGAAAGTGTCTCGGTATGCTAGGAATGCAAAAGAAACACCAATTAAGAGAGAGCAGTAGAAGACAAACAGTTTGGAAAATACTGAGTGTGTGTTTCTCAGTCTTAAAACAAGAGCGAGCAATTCTTTTATTTGTGTTCTATTCAGGTACGTAGGCCTTTTTATCACATGTTAAGGAGCTTATTGCTCAAGTTACAGCCAGTATGTGTGGGGCAGTGGCTGAAGTTCAGATCTCCTAATGGTTCATTCCAAGGAAAAAATTAGGACCATGTCATTTGCCATAGTAGGTTTGAATTCTCCGTGTTTCTACAAAAAAGAACACAGTTTTAACTAAGCAGGAGAAAGTAATTTATGAACATCTCATGGACAAGATACAGTCTGACCCTCATTAGTATCCTCAGAAACACACCTCTCTGCCCAGGGGAACTGCAGAAAACGTGTACCTCAATTAATAAAGCTCCTGATTAAGTGCTGTGAATAAAATGAAATCTGCATGCAACTTCTCTTTTTTAAGCTGCTTCTGGAAATCTCCAAGATATCCTACCAATGGCCAGAGGAAGTTTACACTCGGTATGTTTTGGATAAAGAAGCTCTGATTTAAAACATGTATACGGCATTGATTATGTCTCGGTTCTGAAAGAACGCATGTTTGGGAAGAGGCTGAATCATAATACAAAGGTGAGTAATTACTGTTGGGTTTACACTGCCTTTTACAAAGGGCATTACCTTTTTCCACTGTGCCTGAAGAAAGCATCATTGTCCTTTCATTGGGAAGATGACAGGGAAAGTAAGTGGTGACTCAGATGCCAGCGAAATCTGTTCTAAAAATATCTTGTTGGAACAGCGCGTATTAGTCTGAGCTGTAGGTACATATGTCTCGTTTCCTCTCAACATTCTTTACAGTTTTTCCTCAAAATGAATGGAGAAGCTTCCACTATTTACGGTATCTGTCTTTTATGGCAATATTTTTTAACTGGGATATTGCTTCCACTTAATTAATGATTAAGCAAGGAAACATTCCACAGGCCAATGACAAAGAAGTAGTCTGGATTGATTTACAACTAAAAAGTAAGCAGACCTACTCCTGATGTACATTTGCAGCACAGTAGTCACTGAGATGTAGTTGATCCAAGCACTGTTCGAACCCTCTATGACATTTTAAAACCAATACCTTCTAAAAAGAGCTCAAATTTCAAGTAATAAAAATGTCTCCGTCTCAATGTCTTCTACAAAAAAGCTTCATGAATTGACCAAGTTCATCTAAGAGCTCTCTAGCAGCAAACTGAATTTTTCCATTTTGAGTTTGACCTCTTAAAGCGCAAGACAGTGCTCCATTTACAAGTAGCACAGTGCAAATTTTACCCAGAAATTAACAATTTAGGATAATTCTTCTCCCTAAAGAACACTTTGGGGGGAGGGGGGGGGGGGCAGGGTGGCAAGGGGGGGCAATTAAACTGTTAATTAGATTAACATTCTTACAGATAGCTAGAACCTGGAAGCAAACAATAGCCTTAAGTGTGACTACTTTGAAGTAATTTTCTTGACTTTACTGTGTTTCTTAAAGGTTACAGGAATCTCCAGGGTGCAGCTCTTCTCTTTTTTTCAATGATGAGCTTAGTTTAGGGAATTAGCTAACAGTGGAGGACTTGCTCTGCTCCTCTTTTTAATATACTGAGTACCACTGTATTCTGTGAGCAGTGTCAGTGGTGCATGATGCTTGAGTTAAATGTCACCTTGGCTGAGGCCATATGGCTCAGACTACACATTTAGAGGTATAACCATCCCATTCACTTGCACAGTAAAAAAGAAGATATCTAGAAAGATTTATATGGCAGATTAACATTAGAATGTGAGTGCTGATTGTCCTGGATGTTATTGTCAAATTCCTAACTTCTGGAGAGCTTACCTACAAGAGGAGAGATGCTAGGCCCAATTCCAACCTTTTTTAAACCAGTAAGTCCGTTTGTGGAATTTCAGCTGTCTAAACTAAGTCAGAGATTTATCTCTTTGTACACTTCAATTATTTTCTATTTACTCCTATCAAGACTATATTCTCAAGCACATCACTGCTATCAGTTATCTTGCAATAGCCAGGCTTCCTTCAGTGCCACACAACACATGATGATTTGTCACCAGATTAAGGGTTTCCTCTTCACTAGAGTGCTTGAAGGAGTGAAGACGTTAATTTATAACTTCTTGACAAAGAGCGCCCTGCATGATTTAAGATCAAGATCCCGAGGAGATCTCGTCCCTTAGATTCAGATGCATATCTTTGTTTCTTTGGGCAGGAGGGGGCTCAGACGTGCTCATATAGCTCTGCAGTATTTTCCTGTCCTAAAGTGTTTTCTGCATACTCTGAGAATCTGTGATGAAAGGCAAGGTGGAGTCCCCTGAAACCTGAGGAGAGGAAGAGGTTCAAACTTCCCCCCCTCCAGGTATGGAGGATGTGACAGATATGGGCTGGGCAGCCCAGGGCTTCCATGGCCTTTCAGTTTTGACTTCTGTGCCTGGGGACTTGAAAGCATCTTTAAATCATCCTGGAATCCAGATTATGATCACAGAGATGAACAAGAGGCCTTTGAAAACTCTCCGCACCTTCTTTTTTATCCCCTTTAATTAGGTGAAATGAGAAGATATTAATTTATCCTTGACTTGCAGGTGGTCCCTGGATGCTCCTTTAACAAGTCAATTTTAAAGCTTTATTGATGACTACACCCAGTAGAAAGGCTAGATACTGCACTAACATTAGAACGGAAGCCTTTCACACCTCCTTGATGGAAATGAAGACCTACCTGAATGACAGACTAAGGGTAATTTGCCCTAGTTTGCCTCAGCCTACCACTAGATTTGTATGAAATACACTTCCTGAAAATCCCTGTATTCACTGGATTGTTCACTTTTACCTCTCTTATTTACTACACCATTTCAGTGAGGGACAGATTTCCAAGTGATACACTGACACAGCTACTCTATGTAGCAACAGACCCTTAACCTAAGCCTGTACAAACATGTCACCTGCAGTTGCAGCAAATGCCTGCAAGGAGCTCTCACCCTGCAGATCTGTTAAACATTGTGTGAGTAAGTGTGTACAGACCCTTGGTGACCACTGCATCCTGATTTGTGGAGATGTTTAGAGTCAGAGGGAAGTATCTTACTCTGATGACGAATGACAGAAAGACCAGTGAGAAAGAGGTGGAGACACTTCTGCACGTGCACAAAAGCTGACATACCATAAATCCTATCACCTTTGTTCCTGATAATACATGCCTACCCCCATCAATATCAACCAAGTCCTCATTTTAGGTTGTCTTTAATATATCTCAGGTATTACAGGGATGCTCAGGTACAGCTTGAGAGATATATTGAACTGCTACTTTTTATTTTTGAGTCATTTAAGACAAATAGAACAGCGTAGTTTTGGTGGGTTTTATTTTAACAGCCATAGGAGATGATAGAGAGAAAGAGTGATTCCCTGATTGGAAAAGGTATGGAAAGCTTTTAATCACCTTCCTCTGTGGGATCTAAAGATTATTGCAATAAAGGACTGTGGAGTTGCATTATGTCAGTATTAATCACAAAGGGTAAGAGTTAATGGGGAAGAAGGCTCTGACTACTGAATGATTTCAGCCTTGCCTTGGACAGTATAGTATGGCGTATCTATATATGTACATATATGTATCTTGTTCTCATGACAAATACTTCTCTTTCTTCTAATTTTCCCATTTCCTATCTTCCTTAGCTACCCAAGGATAAGTGCATCTGGACATAAGAATAGGAAAGAACGGTACATTTTCCCAGCCTATTTATGTACTGCAAAAAACTTCCCCATAGAAAAATAAATAACAAAATTGATAGACCCAAAAAGGCTTTGTGAAAAAACACAAATCAGGGAAAAAAAAAAAAAAATCTTCTCTGGTATTACTGTTTTAAACCTGTGTGAAGTTCCCTCTAAAACTGGGAGAATTTTAAATTTCTTTTTCTGCATCGCAATGCTACTTAAATGCCTGGGAGTTGAAATAAGGACTTTGTTCCCAGGACTTGCCATTGGTAACATACAGTCTGTGCCCAAAACAAAGGTTAAAATAATGGACTGGGAAAAAACCCTGTTATTATTCCTTTGTGACAGAAAAGAATAAATTTATCTGCCATCAGTCATGAACCCTGCAACAGAAACGGAACATAAGTCTTAGTGCTGTGATTCATTTTCTGGTCAGATAAAGGAAGAAATAAACTTGCAAATAAAGGCCTGAAAACACTGAATTGTGTTACTTGGAGTAATGAGACTTCTTCTGAGGGAATTGCTAGATAAACAAATCTCAGTATAACATCAAGGACTCTCTGAAATCAAAGAGTGTTTTTCCATTTACAAATCAGGATCTTCCCGTGGGTGAGTGAAAATATGTACGGAAAGGAAAATATATGGGCAAATGTGTGAGAATTTCTCAAACTCTATTTAATAGAACTTTTTTTCCTTTATTTCTTTGGGGCAGAGTTTAGTGTTCAAAGTTTCTTAAACGTTTGGAAGTTGTTTCTTTAATGTTTTTTTTTTCCCATTTGTACATGTTAACAGTACCGCTGTTGTCCATTGGCACTAGGTATGGGGAGTAAGATATATTTCCAGAGCTGCCCAGCATGTTACAAAGGTTATTGTTAAAAAGTCAGCATTGATCCACTGTAATTGAATCTCAGATAATATTACCATTGGATCAGAAGTTGGCATTTTAGTGACAGCCATAAAACCTTAGCGTATTGTTTGAGAAATATGTTGCTAACCCCTTGTTCTGGACAAAGTATATCTCATACGCTATAGTAGTTACTTTTTGATGACAAAATTTTTTTTCATCTAATTACTGTACAGACCTCTAGAAGTGTTAATGCTACATGGAAGAGTGGCACTCAGTTTTACCACTGCTCAGAACATCTACAGTCCACCTAATATGTCACGAAAAAAGATTTTTGGAAGGAAGAAAAACTTCACGCCTTTAAGGGTCTCAGTCAACAGCCGGCTGAATATGAGCCAGCAGAGTGCCCAGGTGGCCAAGAAGGCCAATGGCATCCTGGTTTGTGTCAGAAATGGTGTGGCCAGCAGGACTAGGGAAGTGATTGTCCCCCTGTACTCGCCTCTGGTGAGGCTGCACCTCGAACACTGTGTTCAGTTTTGGGCCACTCACTACAAGAAAGACATTGAGGTGCTGGAGCGTGTCCAGAGAAGGGCAACGGAGCTGGTGCAGGGTCTGGAGAACAGGTCTGATGGGGAGCAGCTGAGGGAACTGGGGGGGTTTAGTCTGGAGAAGAGGAGGCTGAGGGAAGACCTCATCGCCCTCTACAACTCCCTGAAATGAGGTTGTAGCAAGCTGAGTGTTGGTCTCTTCTCCCAAGTAACAAGCGATAGGACAAGAGGAAATGGACTCAAGTTGTGCCAGAGGAGGGTTATATGGGATATTAGGAGAAATTTCTTCACTGAAAGGGTTGTCAAGCATTGGAACAGGCTGCGCAGGGAAGAGGTTGAGTCACCAGCCCTGCAGGTATTGAAAAGACGTGTAGATGTGGCACTTAGGGACATGGTTTAGTGGTGGACTTGGCAGCATTAGGTTAACAGTTAGACCCGAAGATCCTAAAGGTCTTTTCTGACATAAACAATTCTGTGATTCGATTCTATGATTCTATTCTAAGAAACCATAGCAGTTAAGGAAGGCTCCCATTACTGAGTTTAGAACAAGATCTTCACAGTAAGCAAGTTGTCTCACCACTATTTGGACTCGCATAATTTATGGCAACAGTATTGGGTGTGGCAGGAACTGAGGATAAGAGACCTGAGTAAAGGAACCCTGCTTCAAATCCAGCACAGCAGTGCTTTAATTTTTCTACTGTTATACTTTAAAGGGAGCTCACTGATTTTACAGTCATTAACAATTTTGGCATTTATTACCAAAATACCTAAACCGGGGTCCTAAAATCTTATGTATCAGTGTATATTTACAGGTAAAGAGTGGTTAGTCAGGTGAAGCAAAATGACCTTGCATTAGAACATAGATAGTAATTATTGCTCTTGGCAATGACAGAAACATCAGACTTGATAGTTCAGTGAGCTGATAAGGTACAAGAAATTATATATACCAAGAGTTTATTAAAGAATTTAGATCTTTCTGTAATATGTCAACCTCAGCCACTGTTAGGTTCGAGTCACTGGGAAAATGAAGAAGAAAATCAAGAGTCTTTGTTATCCATTCAGTTGTACCTGCATGAGTTTTCATTTAATTTATACCACCCCTTTATCACAGCAAGAAAGCAAAGAAACAAACAAGCAAAAAAGACAACAAAACCCATGAAATATTAAAAGAGTCACTCTGCAAGTATGTAATGTTTGCAATTGTGATACTCCTTCCAATTCAACCAGCAGTCTTAACATACAGCTATTATTTGCTGGAATAACAATTGCTTTTGGAATAAAAATGAAGGTTGCAATAGGAAAGGCTGAAGCACTACAGAGTAGGAGAGTTTTGGTGTTCAAGAGTGTCAGTGATCATTTTTCCTGTTTCCTGTGGATGAATTTTCAGTTCTGGTAATTGAAATAATGTCTTTGTGTTCACCCAGTTAATAGACCCCACAAGAGATGGGAACTTATATGGTCCTCTGCCTCGTTTTGTCAGAATGGACTGCAAAACATTCTTCAAGGCTCAACTATTACCTAGGCTAGAAAACAGAGTGCAAAACATTTGTGTCTTTTTAGAAATCAACACTGGCACCCGCTGAGGGACTAAACTAAAGGTCTGAAATGTAGCATATGAGCGTCCCTCTCCTTCTGAAGCTACACTATCTCATATGACACTGATGTCTCCTAATATTGACTAAGGAGCAATTTCCAGTAACAGTAATAGATTCATCTTGACAACATGTTATTCAATGTCAAAACCAAGCCCTTGGCTCTGTCTGGAGGGATCATTCTGCTGTTTTGGGAAATCAGCACCAAAGAGAGAGTCAAGGTAAAGTGGGTCTAAATGTGTTTAGCAGGCTGATCTGGATGTTCTGTCTTGTTAATTCTCCCATTGCTTCAACAGACTGGAGCAGTTAGTCTCATGTGATGTGGAAAATCCCTGTGCACATAGCATCCACTAAATACAGAGAATAGAGAGAAAAACTGGAGACACAGTATTGCAAGTGTGGTCTCACATGTGCTGAATAGAAGAAAATAATCACTTCCCTCAAACTACAGTCTCGCTAACACTGCTTGGTATGTGGCTGGCCTGTGTTTAAGTCATTCCCAATTCATGCTCAGCTTGTTCTTCATGAGGACCCCGCTGCCCATTTCTGCACAACGGCTTTCTAGCAACCAGGCGTGTAGTCTGTCTTGTTGCTTGAGGTTATTACACCTGAGGTACAGGACTCTGCATTTGCCTTCTTTTAACTTTATATGTCCCCAGTCTGTTGAGGTTTAATAGCAGTTGTACACTCCAGTGTATCAAGAGCTGTCCACAATTCATGGACTTACTGAAGGTATATCCATCTCATCATCAAGATGAGTAAAAAAGATGATAAACTCTATCAGCTCCAGTACTGACCTCTGAGGAGTGCCAATAGTAATAAGTCACCAGCTGGCAGGGGAAGAATCCATAATTCTTTGTAAAACTTGTGGATTGTGCCAATAGAAATCTCTAGAAGTTAAACAAGGAAAAGTGCAAAATTCTGTATTCAGGGTAGCCCCCCCCATCGCTGTGGACTGGGAACCAACTGACTGAATAGCAGCCCTGTTGTAGAAGAACCTGGGGCTGATGGTGGACATAGGGTTAAATATCACCTAATACAGCAGTCTGCCTCTGAGTAAAGGAAACCACATACTATACTATGGGGGATGAGGGGACTTCAGGGAATTAGGGGGACTATAGGGGACTATTGGGGACTATCTGCCCATAATACACAGCGTGGCAGGCAGACCAGAGGAAATTATCAACCCCCTCCTCCCAACTTTGCTGATGCTACACCTGAAATACTGTGGCTAGCTTTGGCCCTCCACTTCAGGAGGGATGTGGAGATCCTGGAGAGGTTCCAGTGGGAGGTTGAGAAGATGACCAGGGGCCTAGAGCACATACCTCATGAGGAAAGGTTGGGAAAACTGAGTTTATGTAGTCTGATGAAGAGGACGCTAAGGGACAATCTCACAGCATAAAAAATTCAGCTGTATACAAATATAACAGGGTTTTTACAGCAGGGACTGCAGGAGTCTATGATATTTATCACACAACAATCCAACAATTCCAGTCCTTCATTTAAATGAAACAGAAATACAACATAAAAATTGAACTTTATATGACACTTAGATTTTCCAGTGACAGATACAGTGGGAAAATAGAAAGACAAAAAAGATTATTTTGCTAATACTTACACAGCCAGGCAGTATTGCCTGTCATAGGGTTTACACACCTGCTTTAAGCTTAAAATAAAACAGGAAGAGAGGGAAGCATTTCTGTAAAATAAACTAAAAATAGTATGCAGTTCTCCCTCTAATCCCTTGATGTGCACTTACCCCTAAAAACTGTGAAAATACATGAGAAGAAGAATCTAAAAACCATTTAGGCAAAGAATATCAAGAGGATGGTTAGTCACCTCTGTGGCTGTGCTTGTGTCCTTCAGGTATTTGCTAAGATAGGTGATAAGTAAGTAGAATACAAGGCCAGTAAACCCCGTGTTATTTACTCTGTAATGCAGTTCTTTCTGGGGCATGTTTTCTTAGAAGACTGATTAGTCTATTTATTGTGCAAGTTTGGAAAATACAAAATGATTAGACACAGCAATTTTTTAAAATCACATTCTTTATATCAACAGTGGCATAGTCCTCTTGGTATTGCCTATACTAATATGAAAGGTGAAGTTCAGCCACCAGCATGGAAAAAAAAATCTCAAAGGGTAATTTGACTGTGATATAATGAAGGCGGGGAAAAAAAAAAATAAATAAAGCTTTCTACCTTCTCAGTGACTCACTAAGTTTACAAAGAAAGTTCTACACGAGGGACAAAGGCAGCTTAATGCACAGAATATTGCTGGGTAGATCAACTACAAATCCCATTGGGTCCCAGCCTGCTCAAACTGCAGAGAATAGCAAAACTCTGATTAACTTCACAGTATTTCAGCATGAGCTCACACAGATCCAAAAAAACGCTGACACTGTATCTGTGTGGACGCTGTATAGTAAGTGTCGTTGGGAATGTGCAGGAAATCTGTAAACTGCATATTTGAGATTGGAATTTCTCTGAAGTAGCTACTTAAAATATTGGGGATGACCTTCTTAAATTTTGCCCAGTTTAATTTTCACAGGTGCAGGAGTACTCATGTTGACTTAATCTGGAGTTGTGTTTCCCCCTCACACCTAAGACTCAGCTAGCACTGCTGGTTTTGACTCCGAGTATCTTTTCTATAAAGTAGGAATCCTGCCTGGCTGTTTTTGAAGGCAGCTAGCTAAGCTGAAACTGGAATAATGAGGCAAACAAACGCATTCCTATTTGGAAACCAGATTCAAATTCTCATCATTTCCCTTGGAAAAGCTAACAACACTAGTGATTCAGGACTTTATTCAGCAGTTGGTAAACAGAGAGATAATTAAAGTGCTTTGCATCCCCCTAGTTTCCTCTTTGGACTGACTGGGAAATGAATGCTTAAAGATGCCATAAGGACAATCTGCTTTCCAGACCTGTCACTCTGCTCAAGACAGAACTTTGAACGAGTAAACTTCTTGCAACAGTATTAGAAATACCCATGCAAGCAGAGTGTAGAAGCAAACCACCCGGTGATACTTAAAATGCAACTACTGAATTAATGGAATGAAACTTAGCTTCTGTTGGGAAAATATACTACTTGTATTTTCACTGGTATGTTTTCTACCTAAAACATATGTATGGAGTAAATGACAAGTGAATTCTCATTCCTGGAAGACGGAGTTACAGGAGTTGTGACCCGTACTGTGCCTTAAAAATGATGACTCCTCTTTACCTCTAAGCATCCATTCCAAGCAGCAGAAATACTGTGGCTGGGCTAAGGAAAGAGAAAGAACTTAATGAAAGAGAAATACTGGGCATCTGCACAACGTGCAGCTTTTCAGAGGATTGCGCGTGTGTACATGAGGGGTGAAAGGGCACAGTCCAGAGGCCTCCTTCTTTCATAGATCTCTCAGTGAAAGGCTGTTGAGAGGTGTCAGTACAAGCTTATTAGATCTATGCTGCTCCATCATCTCTCAACACAGAGGGATGGATTTTTCTCATTGTTTTTCATACGTATTCCTAATACTAAGTGTAGTGAAGTGAGCTAGGTCCTGGAGTGATAATTTTGCTTTAAAAGCATGGAGATTTCTTACAGTAGACAGTAGCATACCCCGTCACTCTCTAGTGCCTCTTTCCAGCTCCATTCAGTTTAATAGGCCTCGCTGATCAAAATATTCCCATAATGGCACAGGGGAGGAAGTGTCATGACATGACTGACTCTGATCCCACCAGGGTTTTTGAAGAGAGGGACCAATGCCTGAAGTGAGCTGACACAGCACACAAATGGAGCTTTAATAATTTCTGATGGCTCCAGGTTTGGAGTTGATCTCAGCTAACAGTGGTGAAGATAGCAGTACCAAAGTCCCACGTCCTGTCCCCATTCATCTAGATAAAACCAGAATAGAAATACGTCATCATTGTAATGTATATCCTACTCAAAGGACCCGAGCATTTGACATCCAATTCTGTGAGTCTTTTAAAGGACAGGAACACAGACTACTACTTAGTGCACAAGTAGGATGCTTGATTTCAGCTCTGCCACTCCCATTTTACATTCTTTGGCCTTGGACAAACCATTTTAACTATCTGTGCTGCTATTTTTTTCACAGGTACAGTGAAATCCTTGTAAGAACACAACTACGGTTGTGTACAGCATTCTTATTCTTCATGAGAAAAATTCAAAACTTCCTTTCAGATATGGATAATAAAGACAATTTCTGACAGTAAAATAAGCAAAATCCCTTGAAAGTACAGTTTGATAGGAATTTACATCTTATTTGATGATTCATTTGAGAGATTAAAGCTTTTTTTTACTATAGGAAAAAATGAACTTAAAAGACAAAACTACTGAAAAATAATCCCAAAAAAGCCTCAGTCCATGGCTTCCTCTTCTTCAGCTCTAGAAAATAAAATATTCTGAACACTCCTTTTACCAGGGCCTTTTAAATGGAATAATTTAAGGGAAAAACAAACAGCAATTGTATGATTGTAAAGAGAAATTAGCATTTTGCGCAAAAGGAATGGCAATTAGCAATGATGACATTGTGATTTATACTAATTGAGATTAAGTCAGACAAAATGGCAACATTAGTAATCATTTGAAGTACTGTATTACTCATTATACTGTGCTTTGTAAACATCTCTCTTGAAATTAAAAAGTAATTAGTAGCATTTTAGTCATTTAATTCACTGTAATTAGGATTTTAGGGAAACTACAGCCCTGCTGTTGGAAGCCTTTAAGGTTTTGAATTGAGGGAATGGGGGTTTTTTAAATCAGCTTTTAGTGGTGGCTCATTTTCTATGGTCCACAGAGGCAAATGGGATCATCGGAAGCAATAGGAAGGTATTCATTAGAGATGACTTGGAATGGACATATGCATCCATCTTAATTCAGTGAAGTGAATTGACTGGCTTAGAGAAATGCTAACAGGATTACAGCACCAAATCTAGATCTCAATTCAAAGTCAGTCTGGACAATGAATAAGCAAAGTTGTTACTTCCAAGGGGAACTAAGTATGTCCAGTGTGAAACAGGTTGTTATCTGAGCAGAACATGGGACATGAAATTGTCCTCCTTACCTAACATCCAGTAAAGGGAGACACCTAAGTCATACATCCACCAAGTGCCTTAAACAAGCAAGCATTTATTTCTGAGGGCAAGGTATGTCTGAAGAACTAACCTTTTCAACGATAAAAAGATACTGGCTGAGTATGCAGCATATCTGACACCCACTAGCGTGGGTAGTCAACTGGTTCAGGGAAGGTGTGAAGCCCATACCCTAATGTATCCCATTAACCTTCACAGAACTTCCTGTTCGTTGTGCTTAAGGCCAGTGCACTAACAGGCTGTGAAAAGAAAAAAATGTCCCTAGTTTATCTTTGATTTATCCACACTACCCCTCTACTCAAATATGTGTCTGGAACAATGCTGAGCTTCCACCAAAATCTATGTCAATATTGTTTTTTGATTATACATTCATAACTAAGGTTTCTTTGTATTCACACTGCGGAGTTACAAGCTCAGAGATAGACCTGAGGGAAAATTTTAGAGAATGTTACAGGACAAAAATCAGTATTTCTTACTCATTTATCCTGATTTTTTTAGAATACCTCTCATTTGCTGTTGACATAGAACATGTCACGAATTATCTTGGAAAGATGTTTGGTCCTCTGATATCACCTCAATGGCAAACGAGATCCCAGTATTTTACACATAGATAGCTGGATGGAAGTGCCAGAATAAACTTAGGTTCATTAGCTGGCACCAGAGATGAAGCATCTGGCACCAACTGCTTCAGTCTCTTACTGGATGACAGCTCCAGCCCCCTAACCACTGCTGGTCCAAAACTTCTAAAAGACACATTTAGACACTGGGCATCCCAGCCTGATGGCTGGTTGATTTCTTCAAGGATGTCTATGGTCAGGACACATTCGGTCACTTCAGGCGACAAGTTAGTCACACTTTGGGAAGTACAAATTTACAAAAGGTTGATAAAGGTATACTTTAGACCAGACTTTATTCTCACTGCTAGTTCCCAACAGGCTCCTAAGGTCACATCCATACGTCTATGCTGGCTTTATGTTTCTCCCTTCTGTTGTCTTCTATCAGCTTTGAGAATGTAATGGTCTGTTAGTCATAACAATCTGGAAGACAGAGCGGGAGAATTATGTTTCATGAAAAAAATTTGGAAATTTGAAATCTGTTTAATTCTAATGCACAAAACCAACCTCATCTGTGTACAAAAGAAAGTGGGAAAACACAGAATGACTAACTAGCCTACTAACAGCCCAGTGGCTGCAACACTACAGAAATGCCATGTAAGGAATTCAAAGCACGACCTTGGAACCCAAGTGCTGCACATCCAACTCAGACCTTTTGGTTTAAGGAGACAAATGTTTTATTTTTTCTCAGTCTCTCCTGTTGGGTCTGTTTCAGTGGTACTAAATAATTTAGCACTTATTGGGGCAAAAAGCTGGCTCCCCACTCTGAGTCATTCACATGGAGGGGGAGAAAAGTTCAGGATTTGCAAAGTGGGACTTTAACAGGACTCACTGTTGTGACTGAATGCCTGAACAACAAAGCTGTTTAACAGGGCTGAACGTCTTCTTATCCCACTAGAAATTATGTAAGAAGCTCTAGATCATTAACTTCTGTTTCTAGCAAAAGCAATAAATATATCATCTGAGTCAAAAATGCAACCACCTATACAAAAACCATACTGTGAT
Source organism: Strix uralensis (assembly GCF_047716275.1). Classification (NCBI taxonomy): domain Eukaryota; kingdom Metazoa; phylum Chordata; class Aves; order Strigiformes; family Strigidae; genus Strix; species Strix uralensis. The sequence continues at coordinate 3,889,795 of NC_134000.1, forward strand.
CTCAATGTATATTAAATTATGTCAGGAAAATAAAAAACATTGTAGGATTGTGGGAAGACAAGGGAGCTGAAAATCTAGTTCTGTCTGTCCCCACAGGACTGTTCAAGATGGCTTCGAAATGAAGCTTCACACCCACTGTATTAATTATAAAATAATAACAATAATGGAACCACAGTGGTTACTATTGTCTCTTTTTAATTTCTAAAAAGAAAATAATGCTTGAAACACTGGTGTAAAGTATACTTGCCACATTTATATATATGTTCACTTAGTGAAGCATTATAATTTCTTAAAAATATACCCCCAAAGCATCATGGTAAGTGCATCTGACATAAGTGGAATATAAATTACAAGAAACAGTGGTTTGCTTTTTTTACAGATGGGTTGCAGAAAAGGAATGGCAGAACAGGGTAGGACTGGAAGGGGGGGCAAAATGCCTGTCAAATGGGAGGATGTCTATTTTGAAATGACTTCTAAATGTAGAAACTGGATTTTAGCAGCAGATTCTTATAATATTTGGAGCTGTGCAACTGAAATAGTGGCAAGCACAGAAAAGAATTTATTCTAAGAATCCATATTCCTTCTCTCTTTATGAACTGCACTATTGTCACATTCTCTACTCTTCATTTTGAAAATTTATCTGCAAGGGCTACTACTACTGATCTACTTTTCACTACACTTTTACAGGGCTTTAGTTCCTTCTCTTTGGTCAAATCTCAGTGGTTTCGTTCTGTCTCTGTCTCCATGCTTCCTTTAGGTAATCCTTGCCCAATGTTGCTTCTTAGTTGTTTCTTCAGCGTTTTTTTAGCTATTGGACAGAGTAGAAGGAAGATGATCTAATCTGTGGGGCTCCCTAGTGCTGTCATCACAACCTTGTGCTATACTCATTTTAGATGTGATCCCTTTTTACACTGTTATTATCCCTTTATTGTTTCTTCACAAGTTTTTTTTTTTTTTATCTACCTAATCCTTCAGTTTGGCTTCTCATTCTGAAATCTGCTCTCAGAGGTCTTGTCACCAGTTTAAAATGTCACTTGCGCAGAATCAGACTCCTAATTAATAACTGGTGAGAAATTTTACAGTGAGATATTATGCCAAAAAGGAAACTGAGGAAGGAAACAGTACTATGACACTTATTTTTATGCCTGAATTGATTCTGATCCCTATAGAAGCCAAATGACCTGGCATATGTTGAAAATGACAGGTTGCTCTGCCTTCTTCTGGGATTATTTTGGTTATTGTTATTTTAAACCATGAAAGAGTGTCTCTCTGCCAAGGGACATCTCCCTTTATGGCAGGTGCCTACCTGCTTTTGCAGCAGTCACTGAAAGTGGGATGAAAAATTGACCCAGAGGATTTTGTAGGAAGCCAGGACGACTGGGTAGCAGCCCATGGCACTGCAAGTGAGCATATTTACAGTTTTCTAAAATAATTCAGTGTTAGAGGCTCCTTCTATCACTGCATTCTTCTGATGAAAGGGATATTAGGACGTGTTTAAACCCCACAGAAAAGGTAGAGCTTGAGTTGGTTGACTATATAATAACGTCACATAAGCAGTTTTGTCCTAACTTTGATATTGTTGTGTTACACCTAAAAGAATAGACTGACTTATTCATACCATTCACTCTATTTATTACTCAGATCTCTTTTCTGCATTATCTCCTACTTCAAATTAATTTTCCACCTTTCATTTCTTTAGATGCTTTTTACCTCTTCATTTTCTTCTTTGTGTTCATTTCCCATCACCTAATTCTACTAGGTGGAACACAAAGCTTTACAATTTGAAACCAAGCTACCCCATCCGCCATGTCCAGGTAGCTTCAGAATTAGAGAAAATGAATCAATATATCTGTTTCCTCATTGTGAAAGAATTGAAATTCTTCCTGATTCTTCTGAAAGATTGACTTTCCAAGAAAGAGCTACAAAACCTGTAAAAGTTTGCTGCTCTTATGTATAATAAATAAACAACCACCCCACGGAGTTGCAAGCAGCTTTGGAAAGAAGATTCACTCAGTAACGCATTAAATCTCTCTCTCTGTTAATGTGTGCCTTATCCATCTGTGAGAATGTGCCTGTCCTTAGCTGGAGGGCTTCGTACAGAAACAATGCCAGGAAGACAAAAGTTTATGATCCATCAGGGTCATTCCTCAGGATAAAGTATTTGGTAGTTAGCATATTGATAATGCATTGGAATTAATGAAGGCTGACACGCCACTTTAATTGTCACCATTTGTTTCTGTAATCACTAGTGATTCTACTGTCCAGATTGCCCTACTACTTCCTCAAGCTCCATTACAACACTTCCTTTCTGCTGCACAGGTGATTTCTTTTCTCCTTTTCCTTCTTATTCTCCTAAAGACAATAATCATTGGCAACTTACTGTCTAAATAATGAACAGAGAAGAGGATGGGCTCCAGCTCACTCAGGGCTTTAATGATCTTTAAATCAAACTATCTGTTTCCTTCACAAAAGCAGCAGTCTTGTCATTGTCATTATGCCAATTAACCAAGAGTTCAACTTTCCTCTGGTGCTTGGGGTAAAAGTGCCAAACCCATTTAGCAGCTGCCAAATATGCTCAAACATACAGAGAACAAATAAATACACAAGTCAATGATACTGGAGTGCTGGGAATTCACCTGAGAAGCTGCAGATCAGTGGCATAATATGAGGGGGGGGGGGGGGGGGGGGGGTATGAATCTGTTTTTAACAAAACGCTATTTCTATTAATTTTAAAAAGGAAATTGATAGCTGGTATGTGATGATAGTTTTATGAGGGCTGATGATGTCTCCCTTATATTCCACTCCTTTTATGCCTAATTCCTCTTCCTTAAGGAAAGTTCTTTTGATTACATCTGCCTTTATTTATGTAAGAAGAGCTGGATACAATTCCTAAGTCAAGAACTTTTCTAGGTCAGCTTTGCTTTCCTTCTGTCAAGGAACAAATTGTGCCATCTGTATTCCAGTCAGAACACTAGACTTTTTTGGTTTGAAGTGAACAAGGCTCCCCAGGCAACAGTTATTAGAAAGAGTCTGGGCGATACTGTTTCTGTGTCACTTTACAACAGATACCCCCCCAAAAAAGCCAACCCTACCTTGAAAAAGAACTCTAAACATGGCTTGAGAAGGACCTATGTATGACAGGATTTGTGTCTTTAAGCAAAAATAAGGAAGAGGGCTGGATCTGAATAATACTCCATCTCAAGTCCTAAATTACTATTCTAAGGTTGTGGTTATTTCTTTAGAACAGCTGATTTTATAAGACTTCTATTATACTGAATTTTTATTTGTGTTACCTGTAAAATTTACTGTTAGTCTGCTGAACACAGTGTAATTACTCTGCAATTACTTTGATGTTAAAAATTGTAAACCAGGCAATTAACCTTATGACTACAGGAGTGTGTAGTCAGTACAAGTAGCAAAACATGTTAGCTCAGAATAATGACACTGCCATGTCCTGAGTATGAAACTCATGGGATAATGATGAAGAACTTGCTTCTGTAGTTAACCTCCCTGTTACATGAATTAACTGCAATTACTGATATAAAAAAATGTACCCATTATATAATTACATAGCAGTTGAAGAAAAAAGAAAAAGCTCTCATAAATTTAAGATTCAGGGACACAGTCTTAGAACTTGATTTAACTACTAAAGACAATTAATCTCCTTCTATAGGCAACAGAAAGAGAAACCTTCCTGAGAGCATTTTTAAGACCTTGCCACAGTTTAGAAGACTAGGGCTCTATGTTTCTGTCCTAAAATCTCAGAGCAGACAGATAGGTGGGCACAATGTGTGCTCTTTGCATAACAAGACCAATAGCCCAAGTCACACAGGCTGACTGTTGGTTCAGTGTGTGCACAGTAGATCCGTACTTTGATTTCTGAAGGACGGGTGATTTAGTCAAAGGTCTGCCTTGGCTTAGCTGCCTGGCGTGGAGACATCTCAGAGAAATGACAAATTTTCCTTCTTCCTGTCACAAAAATTCAAAGCAGAAAGAAAGGATGTGTCTGGAAATTCCAGGTGGATAGTAGAGCTAAAAGAGTCAGCTACTGACCCCTAGCTAAGTTATATACGTCAGGAGATAAAAATGTTATTGATTCTGTATTAATCCTTTCTAGTACTCCATGCAAAAAAAGCAACACAGAAAAGCTGAAAGAATTTCTTCCATGGCAGAGAACTCAGATCTCGGAGCTTACAGTTGGCAATGAGCCCTCTTGCAGTGCGCATGGCTTAGTACCAGATCTAAGTAACAGCACAAAGATGTCAAGAGTTTCCTCAGGAAGTCTGGCCCACCCATTTCAGAGTAAAGCTCTGTTATTATCTGTAAACTCTATAATATGGTTCTTTGCTTAGAATATCTCTCTCCACTGTTTGAATAGATTGATACTAGTACAGCACAACTGCTGCTGCTAGCATTTCTCCTGTTACCAAGTCAAAATCTTCTCATAGATTAGGACGTTGGGTTTTGTATTTGTTAGCCATAATTAGAAAGGTAAGCTCCAAACAAGTAATTATATTTTTTTCTCCCTAAATTCCCGCTGCAGTTTTAATTTCTTGATTCCTATTGAAGTATTCATGACATTACTATGTACTGTTGCACAATTATCAACCTTCACTTAATTAGCAGCTGCTTTCTAGTCATGGGTAAAGATTTATCTTGCATGATATAAGTAATACCTAATATGTTCTTTTAAAATAAAACACAAATAACACCAAGTACTCTTAATCAGTAGAACTCAAACTGTTTTCCAAAAGAACTGCCCTATTTTTCTCTTGAGGAATCTGAGGCACAGACTTGTGAAATTAATTCCCAGGATTTTCAGAATGGCAATAATATCAAGTGGAAAAGCCGGGAAGAGAAGCACTCTCTCTTGAGAGGGCAATGCTTTGTTTACCAATGTGCATTATAAAGGTGTAACATAAAATACTCTGTTCAAAAGTAGAAGTGTAGAAATTTTTGACAAGAAAAAACAGTTAAGAAAAATAGAACTTTGCTAAATCATGAATCCTCCTTCTCTTGCCCATAGAAAATGACGATAGCAACATGCAAAGACAGTCACTCATTTTACATTAAGTACTCTGGTTTTGACAGTGAAATTTATTTGAAAGAGGTCTAATCCTTTAATAATCTAGGAACCTGAAGGAAATGAATGTTTAATGTGGTCTCTTTCTAATCACAGTCAAGATCAGAGCAGGAAGATGCTCTCCTGCTTTTCACAGACAAGAAACTCCTCAATCGTAAAATTAATTTAAACTTTCTCTATTAATCCCTACCAATCACAAAACACATCACTAAAAACAACCTCTAATAAAGATATTTAGTCTCTTTGTGCTATGAACTTCCACCAGGTCTTGTTAGAATATGTAAGTTAAAAAAAAAGTAGCCCACTATACACTAATTTAATAACTGATAATGGCAGCAAGCCCACGAGGGTTAATCAGTTAAGTGGATACGCAGGATTAAGCACAGATAGAATAAAAGAGTGGTAAATTTGAAAATATAACCAAAGGTGTCATGAGGTATACATAGTCCCCTGGAGATAAAAATTAATAGGAAAAAAAGTAGGAAATTGGACTTGGGAATTATGAGAGAGAAGGTAAAAGGGAAAGGCAGGCCACAAACTCTTAAGCTACATAGGTGATTAAAATAATATTGTAGGAAGTATGTCAGAGGAAGCACAGTCCCAGAAATTAACTGGTAAGAAGTAGTGAGAAATTACTGCATTAAAAGCCAAAACTTTAAGAGAATAAATGCAAAGAAGAAACCTTGCCAGGAGGGATTCTGTGGAACAAACAATTTCAGTTGAATGCAAAGTCAGAAACTATATTTAAAAATGGCTACAGAAAGGTCAGTGATAACTGTATTAATATTCTAAATTATATAACTTGTGTTTGGACTTACGAGAATTGTATTATTTATAAAATGGGTAGAATAAGCACCGCTTCCTGGAAGAACTGAAGAGAATGGGAAATATTTAAGTTAATCTCCAGAAGTAAAAAAATGTAGGTAAGAAGTACTTTGAAATTTTACTTATCTGGGACACTCGTAGGGAAGTACACAGGCTGACAGAGCCACCGAAGTTCTTTAATGAATGACTTCAAATAAGATTCTTGACATATCTGAAAACTGAGAGCCCAAAGGTTATGCCCAAAAACCACAAGTCCTTGGAGAAGACCTGAAGTATTTTAGCTTTGGCAAGATCCCTTGACTTTTCTCTAAAACACCTTTGTTCTAGATAAGCACTGCTTCACTTTATGAGACTTGTTCAGGTCTTTCCAATACCTGAAATGCACACATTAGCCCTTTGCACAAGTTGAAAAAGCAGACTTTGGCCTCTTCAGGGGTCTGCTTGGAAAAGTACCATGGCATAAGGCCCTGGAGAGGAGGGACCCAAGAAAGCTGGTTGATATTCAAGGATCACCTCCTCCAAGCTCAGGGGTGATGCAGCCCGACAAAGAGGAAGTCAGGTAAGAACACCAGGAGGCCAGTGTGGGTGAGCGAGAAGCTCCTGGACAAGCTCAAAGACAAAAAGGAAGCCTAAAGAGGGTGGAAGCAAGGACAGGTAGCCTGGGAGGAATACAGAGAATCTGTCTGAGCAGCCAGGGATCAGGTTAGGAGGCCAAAGCCCTGACAGAATGAACTCTGGCCAGGGACATCAAGGGCAACAAGAAAAGCTTCCACAGGTATGTCAGTGACAAAAGGAAGGCTGGGAAAAGGGGTAACTGTTTTAAACTGTAAGAGGGTACATTTAGATTAGATATATGGCAGAAGTTCTTCCCTGTGAGGGTGGTGAGGCACTGGCACAGGTTTCCCAGAGAGGTTGTGACTGCCCCCTCCCTGGAAGGGTTCAAGGCCAGGTTGGACGGGGCTTTGAGCAACCTGGGTTAGTGGAAGGTGTCCCTGCCCGTGGGTTGGAACTAGATGATCTTTAAGGTCCCTTCCAGCCCAACCCATTCTATGATTCCATCATTGAAATTAACTGAAGTCTTCTGGGGTGTTCAACTGAAAACCCCATCTAGAGGATATTAAGTGGGAATTTCTTCCATAGAAAGCTAAAGACCTGAAAAAAGGAAGAGGACACTCAAAGATATGTGGTTAATTGTGACACTGAGTTATGGGGATGCTGATGAAAAGACACAAACTAGTGAGAACAGGAGATGAAATTTTGGAGGAAAATGGGTAGTTGTTTTTGGAGGTAGGATATTACATCAAGGTTTCTGACACAGCACAGACATCCTGGAGAAGAGGAAATATCTGAGAAAGAAAAACTGAAGAAAAATAAGTTCTTGAGGTAGCAGTGGGTAAGAGTGGCAATTGAACCACTTCAAAATCAGAATGAAAAAGGAGAAAGGTAAAAAAGGACAAGAAGGGCACAAATATTAGATCCTGTTGCTTGGCATAGGCAATGCCTTCTCCTTAAGAAGCCATCTCCCACTGTACAGTCTCTCTTCCCCATCTACTCTCACGGAATTCTTTCAGTGGCAAACGGAATGCCTATCTTCAAGCTTACTGTGCCTTGGAGCTCAGCAGCTAGGAAGCAATATAGAATTTCTTACACTGCCCTCTTGTAAAGCACCAGCAGTTCATGGACTCTGATAGAATTTATTTTCGTAGCAGGACCTGAGGTAAACAGTGCATCAGCTGTTCAAGGATGTGCTGCGCTTCTTGCTTGGTTTTGTATATTATATTGATTAAAACAGCAGGAGCAGCCTCCCAGCACAACCCCTCCGGTCAACTGCTCAACCTAGTAATGACTTGAAATATATGTATTGTTGGCCAAGAAAATACATGTTATGGATGGCAGATGAAGAGAAGTTGTATTTAATAATTTTCAAATATATTTTCTCTCCCTTTCTCACTACCTTTTCTGTTTTGTTCTAAGCCATTGTGCTGTGCCGCTCGTGATTTTCTAGTTAACTAGCACAAGCAAATTTGGTGCTTGCCTTTTATTTCTTTTAAATTTCAGAGAACATAGAAGTGTTTCTGGTGTAAATAAATCATTGCTTTTATTCTTCAAAGTAAGAGAAGGCTCGTGGCCACTTATTTACCTGTTTGCCCAGGTATAAAAAAGGCAACTTGGGACATTCCTCAGACGGACAACTCCTGAGAAGTCCAGTGGGAGGCAGAGGAAAAAGACGAAGTTAAGGAGTCATTTCCATATCTTGACTACTGCGCTATGATAAAAATGTGCAGATACTGAAAAGAAGCTGCGCAAAGAGCCAACGGAAAGACTGTAAAACAGAAATAAGTAAATCATAGAAAAGAACACTTTTCATAGAAAAGAAGACTTTTCTCTTAAGAAGATATGACAACCGGAAAACATCAACCTTGCAAACTTCTGAACACTGACTAACTTTCTTAAGTCTAAGATTTAGTTGTTTGGAAGCTGTTTTTTCTAGCCAGCTGGAAGGGACTACCTTACCCCTCTCCCTAGAGTTCCACTTCTTGTTCACTTTTGCTGTGTCACCTTTGATTTATCACCTGCTAAAACGGGGGAAGAAAGGAATGCAGTTCCTGAGGCCAGAATCAATACCTGTTTCATGCTGAGTGGCAATAGAGTAAAACTTTAGGGAACAGATGTCACCAAAAATATTTGTGTTGGAATGGTTTGCTTATTGTGAAGTACATTTTCATCTTTAAGATGGGGTTTTGCTAAATGCATTGAAAAACTGCAGTAAAAATTTTTATAAGATAGCGAAACTTTTTAAATCAGGGAGATTTTAAGAAACTTGTAAAATAGAAGGAAAATATTGTGTGTTTTTAGGAAACATTTTCAAGTATTTTATTTGTATCTGTAGTCAGGTTATGAGAACCATAGCTGTATTTTTTGATGAAAGCTTTGTAGGCCTTACTGTGGTAAAAGTACAGCAAAAGTACAAATTTCAAAATCCCTCTTCACTGCTTTTCCTCCCATGACTTGCGATACCACGCCTTTTCTGGGCCAACACCTCCATGGACTCTCCATCACCAGCAGTATGAAATTCGGGGATTCAGTGTCCCTACCTCTATTATGCATTTTGCTCCTATTAAGTCTTCTCATATCTTTATCTTTGCACTTTACTAAAAGTGGAAGTCACTACATCTTTTAATGTTTTTTTCTTGAATGACATTTCTTCTGTGTCATGCCATCTACAGAGTTTCTACATGTTTCCCTTGTCTTTCCCTCACCTTTTACATATGCAATACACTCTGAAAACTCTTTGAAAGTCTCCTTGGATCATATCTGAGTCAAACTGGAGAATGGTTTTAGTTCGTCTGTCAGCTACGTGGACTCTTTATCTATATTGGTTAACTTGCTTTCCCATCCGATTGTTTACATATGAAATGAAATAAAACCATTCCGGTTTTGTTCCCTTTCTTTTCTTCTTCTGTGGGTTCCTCCATTGTGTGTTTCCAGTTCACAACATTTTTAGAAGAGAGGTAAGTAGTACTGGACGTACTACAAGCTCTTATACATTAATAAAAAGGAAACAGAAGTTCAATCTTCTTACACAACTGAGAATATATAACCATAAGTTTTAATTCCCTCTCCAGAGAGATAGGGAGAAAGTGGGATTGAACTAAATTAAATTCTCAGTGGATTAATCTGCCAGAATGTATCCATGTATATGTGCATATATACACATATGTATGCTTCCCATACATCTCTACCCAGATGCAGTTTTTGAAGTGGAATAGAAATCCATAAGCTAGTTTCTAAATCACGAGAGATTTCACAGACAAATTGATATCTAAAACCCTGATGGAGGTGAACCATTATGATGTACGCTCATAGAAGGATCCAGTTTGACCAAGAACTCAAGAGGAGCTACAACAACAGTTGTATTTGTTTTTCTATGTGTCATCCTACAGCATTTGACAGGCACAGACACATCTCAAGACATTCCAAGGTTAGAGGACAGACTGAAGCAGGGAACCAATTTGCAAAGCATCTTTTTAGTCTTGAAAATTTCTTATAATTTTAAATAAACTCCTTCAATAGAAAAGCTTCCTGGTGAGCTGAATATCACCCCTGTCAGAAAATCTGTGAAGCCTGCACTCTCCAAAATGCACTGCATGGATGATAAAAATGAATCATGGGGGAAAAAAAAAAGTCTTTCCATGCAAGCAGCAGAAAGCATGACTATTTTAATGTCTAAAGCAGAACTTATAAACTAAACAAGACATAAAAGGCACTATCTACATAATTCAAAAGCTCTGTACTAAAAAACTTACTTAAGAATAAAGACTTTTAATAAGCAAGGTCTTTGTTTTGAAGTGTGCCACTAACCATCCCAAAGCTCAATGTATTACATGAGTTATTCTCCCCTGTTGATGTTCTCGTGCTTCAAAGGGCATGCCACAAGATTACTTCTCAATCAATTGGGTATAGTATGTCGTTGCCGACCAAAGGACAATTTTCAGGTCAGCAAAAGACTAAGAGAGACCAGAAGTCTAATCTTAAATCATAACCTGCTTTGTATGGCTAATGGTGAAGCAATCCTTTAAAATTCTTGAAAACAAAATCAAATTCTTCAGTAGTATTTACTTTTCAACCCAAAACCCAAGAATGGGCTCAATTTTCAGTTCTGTATTTTTCAGGTATGACAAAAACATCATTCATTTCGTAGTTCAGGATGTTAAAAATGCATTTTATCTAATGAATTTAGCTCTTACTTTGATATTCAACATGACGGATGTCTTATAAGACTATAGCTTTGGGAAGGATACTTCAATTTGAGGCAGGAAAGCTCAGGACTCCATCATAAAACAGCCTTATAGTTTAGACAAAAGTTTGGATCGTAGCTGTCATAGACCATGCAACTGGTTCTACTTCCTTGGCCATATATTACTGCGAAGAAAGATGGATAGGTGCAATTTTAAAAATTAATATTATGCCACGTGTTCAGTTACCTACGGCAGAATCCAGAGTAAAATAAATCTCCCAAATGTATAGAACTTGTAAATTAGTCCTTCTCCAAAGAACTGTTATCGTTATTGGAATAGAATATGGAAATAGATGGCATAATATATATTCTCTTGCTAGTTTAATGCTTCAGAGTCTCATTCTAAGTGATATTAACTAGCCACCACATACTCCCGATATCAAAGAGAACCAGAAATTCATTCCTCACAGTTTGATTTTATTACAGTCAAAACAACATGTACCCATGAAAAATAGCTGAGTTCCTTTTGAAATTATAGTCTGTTAAAGAAAATCTAAAGCCAGAAATCTATCTGTCAAGTTTAATACAATAGCATATGGTTATTACTTTGGCTAATACATTCCAGGTTGTCACGGCCAGTTAATACAGATATTCCCATTGCCAAGACTACTATGTTTTACATAGTTGATGTTGTTTTATTTACCTGCAAGTGGGAAAGAGGAAGAAAGAACAAAAAGCAGAGAACGAAATTCATATTTTTTTCACATAGAACAATATCTTATTAAAATATGAAGAATCCATTATTAAAGATTAACACCATGCACAAATACTCGAAATCTTAGAATGTTAACAAGGTAAAGTCTTTGAGATAAAGTCTCGGTGCCATAACGTGGATGGCAGCAAGACGGACACTAGGAGTGTTGGGGTGCATCTGCTGCTACAGTTCGCCTGGGAAAACTGAACTAAGTTTTTTGATGTTATTTTCCCTATTCTGTCCTTTTTGACAATTTTAACCAGTTCTCATCTTACACATATCATGTACAAGTTTTTATGCATTAATTTTATTCTCTGACTGAATTAATTAAAATTGACCAGGATCACCAAGAATCTTTATACTAAAATTTCATGATTCTGAGGTTGATTCATTGTTTTGAAAATACATAGTCTTAGTTTTTAAGTCAAAATACCTTAAAAGTATGTAATTTATTCTTGCTTTATCCACGTGACTCTGCAATCTGGTTGGATGCATTATGTTTTCCAGATAAGGTATTGCTGACAACATTGAGTAATATGTGATCACTTTGATTTATATATTCTTTTATCTTTCAAGATACAGGAAAAAAGTAAGTTCCATTGATACTTCTAATAATATATAAATCCTTGAACATTGTTTCTAACTTGGACATAAAGCCTATATATTGAGTCAATATTCTGATGCACACTTACAAAGCTAAAGAAAATTGAACTGTAGAGTACCCTGATCATCCAAAGATCCCAAAGAATACTCTAAAATAGAGTTATTCTTCATTCTCAGATAAACCTACACTGGTTACTTATCCCGAGTGACAAAGCCAGTCTGCTGAACCGATTCTGGGTGACCTTTGCCTCATTTGTATCTCTTAATTTGGATGCTTTACTTCAATGATTGGATTCTGAAAAATAATTGTTTATAAAGATCTCATAGTATCTGACACACAGCATTTGAAGTTTAAATTAGGCTAACAAGCTTTAAAGATACGAAGGTTTCCAATAGTGGTTTCCAATGGGAGTTCCAACATCTTGCCAAATATCCTCTGTTCTCTTCCTCAAAATGGAAATAACACAGAATTTTTAAATTTACATGACAATATCTGTTTGGGTTCTTTAAAAATATTCTATGAAACCTAGAAATCTGAAACAAATAATATATTTATAAATTTCTGGAAATTAAAAACAATTTTTTGACTCGCACAGTTGCAAATTAAAAATCTTTTTTCCTTTGCAGCTTTTGGCTTTTTTAATATTTTCTCAGCAATAATGAAAAAAAATAATATTTTTTTTACTAAAGCAGGTAATTTCAGACAGTTCAAAAACCCAGAATCTACTACTGAATCAAGTTCCTTAGTAGAAATTTTTCAGTCAAACTAAGGACATCATATTCTCCAGGTTTCTTACCAGATGCACGGAGTTGATTAAAAAAATTCCAAAGAAAATAGAACAATGGCATTGATAATCAGCATCTTTCTTCAACTACAGCTACCCAGTCAGGAGCTGCTGCATTGATGTCTAAAGCCCAGGAAATTAGAAGAAAATTTTTCAGTTAAAAACCTCAGTGAGAGTCTGTCTCTTTTGAGCATTTTCCCCAGAGTCAAAAGGAATTTTATCTAAATAAACACAAATATTTACACTATATATGGCAAAAAATTGTTCAGGGCTCCTTTTGTTAAATTTGAACTGGTCACTTATGACTGCTCTGATGGTGCTTTCTTAAGAGAATAATTTTGAGATATTATCACTGGTCAGGGAAAACTTCCAGTTCTACCTTTCCTTTCTCTCTTAGCACTGGGACTCTCTTTAGTGCATTTACTAAATATTGACATGAGTATTAAATACATTAGTTCTCAGTGAATAAAATTATGATTTATACAGATCACGTTTCCTGCTTCTTCATGTGACATTCAGGGACCTGAAATAAAACCCCCAAGTGAAATTGGTTTATTTCTGAAAATGATATTAAAAAATCCAAAATTAATTTTAATTTCAATCTGGATTAATCATATCACTGAAATACAAGGTGAGGTTATTAAAAGCTTAGATAATCATTTTGACAGTTACTGCTGATATACTAGGAAAGGAGAAATTCAAGTCAGGTTGACTTTTTTAACATTGACTCTAATATATTTTTACCCCAAATGGAAAAATGGATGAAAAATGTTTAGACCCAATCTGGAGTTGGGATCAAAGTATGCTGTTCCAAAAAATCTAAAGACATTTTTATAAGACTTAAAGAAGCAGTGAAAAATAGTTAAAAATAACAATACATGTAGTATAACAACATCATAATGACATAGAAAAATAATGTGAAATTTCAAAATGGTCATTTTTATGTTTTTATGGAACACAAATGAAAGAATAATCAATCTCAGCCTGGGCTATAGCTAAATGAAACAGTTTTGCATCCTTTAGGCTACATCTATATTGTTCTTGTGATCTGCTTCAGGGAGTAATTGCTGTTTTTCCCCAGCCAATTAATCCGGAACAGTGTGCATCCACTCTGTTCATGGCTAGCCCCTTCTAAAACTGATTTGCTCCATCTACACTACACAGCACGTGGAATATCGCTGGCTGAGAACATATTCCAGAAGCTCCTGTGCCTACTTCATGCAAACAGCCTCCAGCATGTCACACTAACCATCTGTCTGCCCTCATGTGCCACATGCCTGCACCATCAAGCTTTGAAAACAGCCATATGGAGCCAAACTCTGCTCAGAGGTCCTGGAGACAACCGGCTGCACCTCCAGCTGCCACTGCTGCAGTCCCTGTGTGACAAGTATTACCATCTTGTCAGGTCTGTCACTGGGTCAGCCTTGTCCTCCTATAATAACCAAGGTCAGTCTTAGTTGTAAGACATCAATGATCCAACTTTCTATTTCAAAAATATCTTTGAAGAAGAAACAAAGAAGGCAGTTGCTGGTTATGTTGCACTGTGGCTCAAGGAGCCCAAAACTGGACATAGGACTCCAGACATCGTCTTCTCAATTGCTGGGTGGAAAGATCACCTCCCTGGACCTCTTGGTTTTTGCTGCCAGGGTGCACTGCTGGCTCACATTCAGTTTGCTCTCTACTGGGACACTTAAGTCCTTTTCTTCAGAGCTGTTTCAGACAGTTCCAGACTCCACAGTCGTGCAAGGCTATTTCTCCCCAGCAGCAGGACTTTGGATTTCCTTTCGATGAAGTTTTTGAAGTTCCTGTCAGTCCCTTTCTCCAGCTTGTCCAAGTCACTCTGAATAACAGCTGCTCCCTCCAACTTGGTGCAACTTGCAAACTTGCTGAAAATACACTCCATCCCATCATCCAGGTCATTAATGAAGACAGTCCCAGTATTGATTCCCAGTATTGATGGTTATGGTAACCATCCCCTAGCTTATCTCGTTTAAATTCCTCCTCACTAGGTTAGTAAGCCTGTTTGTTTGCTCACTTAGTTGGCTACCGAGTAGTCCTTGCTCCTCAAAGAGTCTGCCTGCGACACCAGCCATGCAGCCTAGTGTTGACCCACTGGATATGCCTACTTCCATTTGAAATTTCTCCCTCACCAACAGGATTCATAAGAACACCACCAGGCCCCCTGCCCTTCACCTCACTCCTAGAGCTCTGCAGTCACTCTAGAGGGACTCCAGGTTAACCCCGGCAGCATTGCTGGTACCCACACAAAACAGCAGCCAAGGCAACAAGACTTGCTAAACCTCTTCAACATTTCTGCAGCTTCCCCTATCCTGGTCCCTGGCAAAGAGCAAATCTGCTGAGACATGAGGTGGGGCTTGCAGGTTCATGGTCCCCTGCAGGAGGGATTCTCCAAAAGCCATCACTTGCCTTTTCTCCTTTGTGCAGGAACCAGGTTGCCCAGAGAGGTTGTGGTTGCCCCCTCCCTGGAAGGGTTCAAGGCCAGGTTGGACGGGGCTTTGGGCAACCTGGTCTAGGGGAAGGTGTCCCTGCCCATGGCGGGGGGGTGGGAACTAGATGATTTTTAAGGTCCCTTCCAACACAAACCATTCTATGATTCTATGATATTTAGTGTAGATAAATATCAAATAACCTCAAATTAAAATAAGACTTATCTTCATACATAAAGTGATGAGTTCAGAGCTGACATTAACACTCAGGTGTGACATCATGGGCTTATGACTCACAGCTCCATAAAAGCATCAGTTTAGTACTTAGCAATCGTGAAAAAGCAATCAAATGTTAGAAATTACTAGAAAAGAAAGAGAAGAGTTTCAACACTTCTTGAATATTGTGTGCATAATATAGGAAATAAAACGCTGATTGTCCTGTTCTTCACTTCTCCCTAAGCATCTTTGTTGGCCACCATAGAGAACAGGACACATAATTAGATGATGCTTTGATTTGTCTCAGTACTTCCCCGTATTTGTGATGTTATGTTTGGATATTTAGATTAATTCATATACAGAATTATTTAAATTAACTTCCATGAGCAATCAAGAAAAGCGATGGCAGAAATCACTAGATAGTAATGTAATGAAGAAACACTGAAACTCATTTTTAAATAAGCAGTATAAATTTTGGCGTTGTGCATGTTGTCTTATTAATGTTACTTTGACCTTAATTTGTAAGTTCCATCTCTCCAAACTAGGCACAGTTACAGTATAATGCAACTGCTTTCTGTTTTGCACGTTTGAACAGATGAGCTCAGGTGTACGAACTATCTGACTAATCCTTGCAACTGTCCACGTTGACTCATCTGCTGGAAAACGTCCGTTTGAGAACTTTCAGCTCTGCAAAACTCGCTATAGGAACGGCAGCATGTGGCCACTACTCCACAAGCCAAGAGGGAGGTTGCTGCCTAGAGTTTACCTAGTAGGTTCCATGAGTTTGCATTTTGACAGTTCTTCACCAATGCCCAGGGTGTCCTGAATTTAAGCCAGTTTTCAAGATAATATTATATTGTAAATAACCGGATAATACAGACTTCTGTGCAAGCTTGACTATGAGCTAACATGATAGCAAGGGCACATTCTTTATAACCAGTAAGATAGCTTTTACGTTGCTGAACTCATGCATTAAACCATAAATATAAAACTCCAGTTATGTCCCAAAGAAGCACTCCATTGTTAATAGATATATTATCAATATGGAAGCTTTTATCTTTCATTTTAGGCACTGTCAAAGGCAGGTTGTAGCCATAACAAGATATATGTTCTGATTCAGGATATTCTTGTCTGTGAAATATTAAGACACACTCCTTCTCTACCCCACCCACCCACCTGCAATTGTCTCTGGGAGGGAAGAATAACAACACTAGAAGAAAAATACCATGCAGAGCATTAAGAGATTCAGCTGATGTTAGTAAAAATTAGCTTGCTTTGCTCCTACTTATTTCACACCCTAACATGTTTAAGGATGTTGATTTTGTCAATAAGCAGGTGATTTGATATTATGTCTTTGATGTTAACAACCATTTTTGTTTTGCTCTCAAAGTTTATAATAGCACAAGAACCCAAAGATAAAATTTCAACCTCTTATGTGCAATGGGGTGCATAATTCTTCCATTATTATTCTGATTATTATTCTTACCCTATTAGCTTCTTCACCTTGAGCTAATATGACATTTCAGTGCTATGGGAAATCAATGGGGCAAAAATTTTTCATGCTACCAGAAACAATTACTGTTGATTTAGGTACAAAGACTAAATATCAGATAGATACTATGGATAAAGAGATCAAAGGAAAGAAAACTCATCTGTTATTGGATACCTGCTAAGTTGTTTGTAAAAATTGCTGTGGCCTGTAGGGAAGAAAAAAGCTTGTGTATTGAGTCCATGTAACCTGAATAAAACTTACTGTCAGCGTAATTAGCTGTAGCCCTGCATCTGATACTGGCTGCATACTTGAGACTCAACCAAAGCTTTATATTGTCTTCCACTTCAGTATCCACTACCTGATTGTACATGTAAGTGTATGCTTCTGTTCCTCAAATCCATTACTTTGATTTTGTAACTCTTGTCACCTACTGACCGGAGGCATCATATGCTACAAATGATACCTGCATTCTGATCAGGAAGATAACCAGCCCTTTCACCCGAGGACAGAAGATGCAAGGGAAGGCCGGTCCTTGATCAGACGATTTTTCCAGTGCCCCTCAAAAGAAATTATGTAATTATACTAAACAACATAAGAGTTAATGAGGGTGAGGGTTGTAAGGTGGATGAAACTGCATTTGGGAACTACTTTTGGAGATCCTTCTGCTGGTTTTTTTTGTTTGTTTGTTTTATCAGGATAAATTCGCTGGGGACCTTACATCTTCTGAGACTTCTGGTTTTTATTTAGTTTAGAAAAATAAAATTAAACAGCATTTCAAATGTCATTTTCAGGCTGTAGGTTTCCTACAGACTCTAGAAGTGTCAGGATAGCTGGAATAAATTTGTGTGAGATTGGAGAATAAAACTTAAATTTCTGACTAAAGGCTTTTTTGACCCCTTAGTTAAATGTAAGGGGCTGACAAGAGAAACAGGTTGCCAGATAATCCCTGGATAACCTTTTCCTCTGGGCCATGACTGGGGGGCCTTAATTTCTTTCAGCCAAATGTTACATCTACATTTAGGTCTGGGAGAGAGACAAAATATAGAGCTGCAGTTGTAGTCAGGTTGTAAATCAACTTCAATGGAAATTCACAGGTTGCCAAAAAATTATCCCCAGAGGCATTTTCCATGGCTATGAGACCCTGAGATAGACTCAGCCAAAGCCAGGCCTTAGTTTTATGATAATTATGAGGGTGGTGAAAAGCCCACGGCCCAGAGGAACAAATTCTCATCTGTTACTCCATTTTCAGCATACACTTTCCCTTGAGAACCTTCCTGCCACCCTGCTGCAACTGCAACACCCTTTGTAGCCTTCCCAACCCTTGTCCTAATCCTAACTCAGTGCCAACTGGCCAAGCCTAACCCAGTAACTCCCAACTACTGCTCAGAGGGAAAACATCTCAGAGGACAATTCTTTTTCAAACCAACCTGTCCTTTAGGAGCATGGTTGATGCTGGCATTTAGAGTTTTGAGAGACACAAAGTCTAGTGCATAAAGACAGAAAGTGTAATATGTGACTTAGTAGTATCCTTGAAGAAGTGATCTAAACTCTGTAAGGTCATGTGGTTAATGGTGCATCTGTCTGAATTATCCCTTTCATTCTTTTACCCTGTGTTTCCTGTCTTTATTTGTGCTTGTGGTTTTTCTAGAAACTGTTTAGCAACTTTGTCTGTGTTTGTCTGTGTGTTTGACAGAGAGAGAATCTGAGTAATATGGAAAAACCTGAAGATTGTCTCTGAAATTAGATTTATTTGCACATCATTGCATCCTAAATGAAAAATATAATACCTCTTTCCTCTTACCAGCAGCTAAGAATGAAATTTTCTTCTCCATTTTGCCATGCAAAAATGTTTTTCAAAGTCATAAATAAAATTTGCCAAACTTGACTTGAAGTTTCCATAGTTTCTTCTTCATTCTTCTTGAATGGCTTCTGTGGCTATTATTTGTTAAATATTAATTTGGAGTTGACCACAGTGGAACTGGAAGGGAAAAATCCTCTCTCCTATTCCTCTACAGCAGGTAGAAAACATCTAGTAAGGTACAACTGATTTTTACACACAAGTGATTTTCTAATGGCGCTCCATGTAGATGCCCGCTGTATGGATCAGTGTAGTTGGATATGACAGAACTCTATGCTAACACAAATGTTTACTGTACGTCTCATAAACCTTCAGTACTTTAAATCTGAATAGTTAATCATAGCAAGCAGTTAATTTTTAGAGGACAATTTGGAGGACCATTTTTTTTTTTTAGAGGACAAATTTTTACTAGTACAGGTGGCAGAAGTTTATACTGCTGAGGACTGATTTATGTTATATAAACATACTAAAAGTAACATGTTCCCTACATACATAGCAAAAGGTATGCTTCCTTTCCTGCAGTGCAGCTTTCTGACACTTTGGCTTTTAGAATATAATTTAGAAAAGATGTCAGTCTTCTAAAATGCTGCTGACAGGTTTGCTATTAGTCACTGGTTTGGCAAATTGCCATTCCCTTCTCCTCCCTTCCCTTGCCCTTATGTAGAATGTTACCTATTTATTTATTTTTCCTGTTGGAATGTAAAGAGAATGAATTTACATAGTTCATCTCCAAGTGCCATACCAGTCCTCTTCATGACTAGAAAAGAGATTGTGTCAGCAAATGACTATCACAAATATGTTGCCTACCTGCAAACTCCAAGTGGGGTCAATTAATGCAACTTGACTTAAAAAAACGTTTAGCTCAGTCTAGCAAGAAAGGCCACCCACCCAGGACAGAGAGGGGGATGAAATATTCTATAGGCACTTAGGAGAAATCTCACAATCGCTTGCCCTTGTTCTTGTGGGAGACTTTAACTTCCCAGACATCTGCTGGAAATACAACACAGCAGAGTGGGACCAGTCCTGGAGATTCCTGGTATGTGTGGCAGATAACTTCCTGACACAGCTGGTGAGGGAACCGACCAGAGAAGGTGCCCTGCCGGACCTCCTCTTTGTGAACAGAGAAGGACTAGTGGAGGATGTGCCGGTTGGAGGACGACTAGGGCACAGCGATCATGAAATAAGAGAGTTCTCTATTCTTAGAGAGGCCAGGAGAGGGCTAAGCAGAACTGACATCCTGGACTTCCAAAGGGCTGACTTTCACTTGTTAAGGCACCTGCTTGACAGAATCCCTTGGGAGATGGTCCTGAAGGGTATAGGGGTCCAGGAAGGCTGGGTGCTCTTCAAGAAGGAAGTGTTAATGGCTCAGGAGCAGGCAATCCCCGGGTGCTGTAAGAGAAGCCCGCGGCAGAGAAGACCACCCTGGCTGAACAGGGAGCTTTGGCTGCAACTCAGGGAGAAAAGAAGAGTTTATGGCCTTTGGAAGAAATGGGTGAGGCACACACAGTGATTACAAAGATGCTGTGAGGTTATGCAGGGCGGATATCAGGAGGTCTAAAGCCCAGCTAGAAATTAATCTGGCTTCAGCAGTCAAAGACAACAAGAAATGGTTCTATAAGTATGTCAGTAGCAAAAGAAAGACCAGAGAGAGCCTCCATCCCCTGCTGGATGCAGGAGGAAACATGCTAACGAGTGATGAGGAAAAGGCTGAGGTGCTTAATGCCTTCTTTGCCTCAGTCTTTAATAACAAGACCAGTTGTATTGAGGGAATCCAGCCTTCTCAGGCAGAAGACAGAGACTGGGAGAATGCCCCCCCCGCCCCGCATTCCAGGAGGAGATCGTCAGTGACCTACTGTATCACATAGCCATACACAAGTCTATGGGACCAGATGGGATACACCCGAGGGTGCTGAAGGAGCTGGCTGGGGTGCTCACCAAGCCGCTTTCCATCATTTCCCAGCAGTCCTGGCTGACCGGGGAGGTCCCGACATTCCTGGTGGAGTTGGGAACGGTCAGTGTGAAGTTAATGGTTGGACTAGGTGATCTTCAAGGTCTTTTCCAACCGAGATGAATCTGTGATTCTGTGATTCTGTGAATGGGCCAGTGCTTTGGGGACCATGACGCCCAAACGCTGTCAGGCTCCTACAACTCCTTCCTGGGACAAGATGGGGGGGTGACCCTCATGCCAAAGGATTGCATCAAGGACCTTAGGCAAGGAGAGCCTACAGAAGCGTCGTCTGCTTTTGCTCGGTTAGGAAACGTCCCCGTGGTGGAGAGAAAGCGGAAAGCCTGAGGAAGGCCCCAGCCTGCAAAAGGCAGAATCAGCGGGATGCTTTGAGAGGGTCTCTGAAACAACATTGCTCCGCACTAACAGCCACACCTCTCTGGAGGGTTTCTCCATTTTCCTCTTTAATTCTCTGTCCCGGCCTGAGCCCAGAGGGCAACTGAACGCCACGCATCATGGAGGGACGGTCTCCGAATGCGTCTGGCCGATGACATTCGTTCCCACGACCTTCCCATGCACCTGCACTCGATAAATGCAGGTGTATCTTGGATCTCCCCAGTTGCTCCATATGTGAAGCTTCAAAACCTGAAAAGCTCTGGAGATCCCATTCTGCAGAGAAACCATGGAAAAGCAGCGTTACTGCTGGGGTGTAAAGAGTGAGAGCAGGCTGCGCATGTCATCCTCTGCCAGCCTGACCCTGCTCCGGGAGCAGCTCCCGCTCTGGCTGAGGCGCCAGCCTCTCCCTCCTTCCCTTCTCCCACCCAGGAGGCCCAGGACCCCTGTGCCGCTGCAGAGCCAACGCCCGGCCTCAGAGACCGTGGCGGGCAGCTGTGGAAACCTCGGGCTCAGTGGTCCCAGGGAAAGTCCTGCTGCCCTGTCAAGGTGCTGGGCGTCCTCCCTGGCAGCTCTGGGGTCCGAGGGGGCTCTGGGGCCAGTGCAGCCTTTGTCCTGCTTTTGCCACCCTGCCGGATGCCGCTCTCCCTCCCAATCCCGCCCGCGTTTCTCTTGGCCCGGCTCGGGCCCCTGCCACGGCAGGGACCGTCCACACTCTTTCTGCAAGCCACTTGCTGCCAAAGCAGCGTTTCTGCCCCGGCCTCCTGCCCACACGCACTCCCCGTACCTTCAGAGGGAAGGTCT
Organism: Strix uralensis; assembly: GCF_047716275.1. Classification (NCBI taxonomy): domain Eukaryota; kingdom Metazoa; phylum Chordata; class Aves; order Strigiformes; family Strigidae; genus Strix; species Strix uralensis. Next base: position 3,911,738 of record NC_134000.1, read on the forward strand.
GGTTCGGCTCTTTCTGCACGTCGTATGTGAATATTCCCAGCAGAGTTTCGCCCTTGTATTTCTCATCCAGTCCCTTGAAAACAAGGCACAGGGGAGCAGGTCAGGCTCGAGCTGACCACGACGAAAGGCTCACGCCAGCTCGGGGCCCAGCTGCACCCCGCTCCTGCCGTCCCAGCGCGGGCTGGTGCAGGATGCAGTGGGGCTGAGTCTCCTCCTCGTGTGTTGCTCAGGGGCCCGGAGGTGCTGGGCCAAAACATGCCGAGCAAGTCTTAGGAGGGGTGACATCAAGTCCCTGCAACAGCTTTTCCCCGTGGCCAGGTCCCACCCCCAGTGCCCGGCAGAGACTTACAGAGACAGTGAAATCTCGGGGGGCACTGCTGTCAGTCCCCAGCAGAGAGGCCATATGGGAGACGTGCTGTATGGTGATGGCCGTCGGTTGCATTTGTGTGGGCAACCGGATTAGCACCTTGCCCTGAGACCCATCGAAAGGCCAGCAGTATTCCAGGGAAACATCCACCTGAAAGCAGAGGGCAAGAGCAGTGAACACAGTGATGGGGCCTGCTGGGCTCCCCTGCAGCCAGAGCCACCGGCAGCACCGCGCCTGTGGGCTGTGCTTGTGCTCGAAATGCCCAGCGTGTGGGGAGCGGACCGAAGCAGCCGGCCATCTTCCCGGCCCGGGAAAGAGGAAAACAGCCCATCAGTGGGCATCATCCGATACCCTGCCCCGGAGTCAGGGCTTTCAAGAAGCCTCTCCTTTTGGCCAGCAGGTCTGCAGCCTTCCCCCACCCTCCGCTGCCCCACTGCGAGAGGGACAGTCAGGGCTGTGGCAGGGAAATGGGGTCCCGAAGGAGAAGACCCTTCACCCAGCAGTGACCAGGGTGGTGGTCAGGAAGCCCCTTTCTGAGGGCAGATGCTGTTTTCCAGGGACCCAAGCCCTGTGTCAGACCTCAGGTGTCAGGCACCAGAGCAGTGCCCTGGCCTTCAGCAATAGCACCGGCCTGAGGGGAGACGCCCCAGGGCTTGGCCCCAAACTTGTAGGAGGCAAGAGGAGCAGCACTGAGGGTTTCTGCTACTCTACCTGCACAGAAGTATCTGGACGGGGTGCATCACACATGAACCAAAACACCCTGCAGAGCCATGAAGAGCTGCTGGATGATGTCTGCAGGTCGGTGGCAGCCCCTGAAGGGAGAAAAGAGCCGCTGACTGCAAGAGGTCCCTGGCTCGGAGGACTTGGTGACTGCAGGTAACTTGTAAGGCTGCCTGCCAGCGCCGCATGCAGCACTGCACCCTCAGAGGTGCCCCGGGAAAAGGAGGGGATCCCCGCGCCCACTGAAAGCGTCTCTACCCCAGCCACGTCAAGAGAAGGTGTGCGGCTGCTGGGGGACAGCAAGCCCCCATGGGAAGGGCTGCACAGCCAAGCCAAGCCCCCGCTGCATGGACGACAGAAGACAACCCGGCCACTGGCTTTTGTTCCCCAGTTAAGCTCAGCGGAGAGGGAGAGGGCAGAAATGCTGTCAGGGGCACGGCCGGGGTACCAGTGAGGGGTCTGATGCAAGGACTGGGGTGAGCCCAAGGGAGACGCTCTGCCACAGTCGTGCTCTTGGGCCCCGTGATTTGGTCCCACCTCCCCGTTTGCCTCGGAGAGCAGGGTCTGCAGCACAGCCTGCTTTCTGGAACACCAAGCACGAGCCCAGAGTGATGAGGCTGCCCGCTTGCACCCGAGCTCTCTCCATACCTGTGCTTTCCAGAGCCGAGTCAGACATCTGCGTGGTTGCAGACACTGCCTCTCTCATTTGCTGAACTTCCTGGGAAAGACAAAGGGACAGGGGAAACAACCACGTCAGACCTGGCCAGGAGAAGGGGCTTTACAGTGGAGCAGCTCAACCAGCAGCCCCTGGCAAGGGATGGGTGTGTGGGCTGAGCCAGAAAAGCCCACCAACGGGCCCATGAAGGGCCTTGTGCGGGGCCCTGCTCATCCCAGCCCCCTTTCCCAAAGGGCAGGATCACCTTCTTCACAGTGTCCACCTCTGCAGCCAGGTGTGCCATCTCATCCCTCAGCTGTTGCATCTCTGAGGCTTGTTCACCCCACGCATCGAGCATCTTCCTGCAGACACCGGGAAAGCAGATCTTATCAGAGAGCTGCCCAGCCCCTCCCACAGTCCCCAAGCTCTGGAGTAGCCCCGGCAGATATGCTCGAGCCCCCTTTTCTTTCCCCGGTTTGCAAATGTTTCCCAACCCCTCCAGGTTTAGCAAAAGGCCCGGGCAGGAGGGAGAGGCACTAGCTCTGGGCACTGTGCAAGTGAGTGCAAATAGCATGGGTGCATCTGCCGCCACCCCAGCCAACGTGCTGCAGGTCAGGAGAGAGGAGAGGGCTCTTACCGCAGGGACTTCAGCTCGGCTGCAGACTCTTTCAGCAGCACCTGAAAGGGAAATGCTCTCCGTTGGAGTCCCAGAGCTGCCGGGGATTTCCAGAGCCGGTGGCTCTAGGAAGGCACGGCAGAAGCTGCTGCCACTTCTGAGGGCCGCTGCCTGGAACCAGAGGACTGGGCAGTGACCCGCCCAACCACCCCCCCCACCGCCAGCAGCGCTCCCTCGCAGGACTTTCCTTTCCCACTGACCTGGGGCACATCCTTTGTCCTCAGCATCTGCATCAGCGCCAAGGTCCCGCAGCAAGCACCAGCTGTAATTCACGTTACCGAGGGAGAATTATTTTAGTAGAGTTTCTAACGAACCCTGTAGTCACGCGGTCTCCTCCCACACCATGGTGGCAAGAGGCTGCCTGAGCACATGGCGAAGGGGTGCAGAGAGTGGTTGAGGCTCCAAGCAGGGTCTCTTTCCTTGGGCCTTGGGGCTCTGCACAGCCTTAGTTCCGGGCACGCTTGGCACCCCACAGCTATGCCCTGGTTCCCCTGCACGCAGCGAGCATCTCATGACCTCCCAGACCCACAAACATGGCAGGTTGGAAGGGCCCCACAAGTGCTCCAGCGCCTCCCTCACGCTGTAGCTCACACCCAGTGCCTATGTGCCTCTGCTGACAGCGCACAAATACTCACCGACAGCAGCTACGCTCATTAAGAAGAGGACCGTGAAGAACATCTTCTTCCTCAGGGTGAGGATCTCTTTCCTGAAAAAGAGTAAGTCCTGGTGTTAGCAGTGCTCAAAGGCAGAGCCCTGCACAGGGGGCCTTTCTCTTAAAAGCTGAGGAGCAGCAATTTACAGGGGAGCCAGGGGGTCTTCTTGTGGGGAGCACCTCCAGCCTCCCCCTGTTCGCCCTGACCCACTGGCACTCCGTGTCCCTGTGTCCACACGGGACACGTGTTGTACTCACAGGGTGGAGAGGCCGGTGCTGAGGTACCTCTGGAGGGAGATCACGGCCATTGCCAGCCTGTAAGCAATGCTGAAGACCCACCCTGTGCAAAGAAACCAGAGGAAAGCCTGAGGAGCCTTCTTGAGGAGGCCCATCAGGGCATGTGCCAGACTCCTGCGGGGAGGTGGGCGCCGGTCCTACGCACTCCCTCCCCGTGGGGCAGGGGCAGGCCCAGGGTTGTGCCCTGGAGAGGGGGGCAGCTGGTCGCCCCCTGGGAGCAGGGGACAGAGGGCTGGGCAGGATCCCCTCGCATCCCCACTGACGGCATGGCTGGGGAGGGAAGGTGGATGAGGCTTTGGCCTCTAGGCCTCTACCAAACTGGGGTACCCCGTGGTTACTACGGTATCCCGTGGAGACATGGACACGGCAGCCAGCTCTGCCACGGCCACAGAGGCGAGGTGGCCCCGGGCCTCCCTCGGGACAGGAGGATGCTGGTTCTGCAGGGCCATCATTCCCAGCTGAGCCAGGCAGGCTGGGCGCAAACATGGGGCGACAGGCAGCGCTGAACTTACGCTCATTGTCTCCAGCACCGCAGCGGCCGCTTACGAGCTCCTTCCAGCTGGTGCCCTGGTCCTCTTGAGAGGGGCTGCAGCTATGGGAGGAGAAAGACGGAGCGCTGTTTCTCACTGCCTCCATGCCATGAGAGCCGAGGCCCTGGCCACAAGACAGGCTTTGGGAAGCCTCCCAGGAGACGTCCCCACCGTGGTGGGACAGGGCAGAAGCGTCACCGTAAATTGGGTCGCAAAAGAACCCTCTAAGACCTGAAGTTTTCGAAGGCAGGCATTCGGTATCACAGTGCCCGATGCACGGGGGATCGCTCTGCCCAACGTGCATGTTGCAAGTCATGGCGTGTCACAAATCACAACACCTTATATTGCACACCAATTACATATGCATGAGATTTTCTGGAATAGTTATACATATTCATTCTCTTTCCTGGAACTCATGGTAATATTTGCATCGCAATCATGCGTGCGCTTTAAGTCTCTTAGGTCTCTGAGCCAGAGGAACCAACCCTTGTACCTGTTCTCGAGGAGCTGAGTGGGCCCAGCTGCACTGCTGTCCACGATGCTCCTGTTGCCTCTTCTCCTAGACGGGGAACGTGCTCTTGGAGGAGCCCTTCTCCTGCTCATCTTGGGGACAGATGAAGCTCCTCTGCAAGCCTGTGTGCCCTCCTTCTGCTGCAGGAGCGTTGCCTGCCCAGGGGAGGCCACGTGGGTGAGAGCCCCAGACCAGTGGCCGGGAGGAGACCGCCTGCCACAGGCACACAGCCACCAGGACACAGCGAGCTCCTTCCTGGCAGGAGGTTGTGTGCCACAGTGCCACGGGGCAGGGCTGCTAGCCTTGACTTCACTGCGGTGTGGCCCTGCAGGTTGTGAGGTCACGACTGTGACATCACAGAAGGAGCTCCCAGGGGGCAGGGGTCAGGGGGAGACCCCACCTCCCGCTCACGCTGCGGTTGCCACTGACCGGACAGTGTTGAGGACACAGCAGTGTTTTCGCTGGCGCTGAACGCTGCTTGCAGAGCACCAAGGCTTCCTCTGCTGCTCTCTGTGTGCGCCCAGGCGAGCAGGCTGTGCGGGTGGGCAACATGTTGGGAAGGGACACAGCAGGGAGCCCCAGTGGCTCCTCTGGGACGAGCCAGCGTGCAGGACCTTGCCGGGCTGCGACAAGAGTGAGCACCTAATGGGAGGAAAAAGACAGAGCCCTGCTGTGCACTCTCTCCCCACCATGCAAGCCGAGGCAGGCCGGAGTCCCCAGTGTGGAGGCCCTGGTGAAGTGCTAAGGCTTGGACAACAGTCCCAAGCCAGAGTTAACCTCTAGATGAATCCTGTATATTTTATAACTGATAACCACTGTGCTAGTAGGTATTGTACCAAGCTATAACAACTCACTTATGCCAATGTAAAAGGTGCTAAAGCGTTGAAATACTGAAGCCTGAACAACAGGCCCCGAGCCGAAGCTGCTAACTTAGCATGTAGTCATTAACAAAATATGTAAACTCACCAGTGAAAGATGCAGCTTAGACAGAATATAATCAGTAGTGCGGATGAAAGGCCGAGAGAATGTATCCAACTTTCCTTTCTCAGCCTTGTTCAAGGGAAGCCTCCCAGGAAACCTCCTTTGTTCAAGGCTGAGAACCCAAGTATTTGGTCTTGTTAGAAACTCCCTTGTCTCCCCCCCCGAGCCCTGGCCAGGCTTTGGGTGGAAGCCAACAGGAGAATGAAACCAGATATTTTCCGCTCAAAACAAAGGTGCCAGCTATTCTGACTTGCTGATTTTTGGTATATAAGGCCGGACCCGCTCACAGCGACTTTGGAAGCCTCAGCTACGGGTGGACGCACCGCGTAGGATTTCCCACTCACCGGGAAAAGCTCAACAAATCCTCGCTGTAACCGGGGCTGCCCAGCGCCTGCGGGTCTGGGTGATGGTAACATATGCAAGTGGTGATGGATCTTTCTTAATCACTATTCTCTCTCTCATGTAGTAATGATTTGATGCATTGCCCTGTATTTTCCTGCTTGTTGCTTTAGGTGCATTATCCTGCCTTTTCTTACTGCATGTTTTCTGTACTACTCTGTTAAATTATTTGGTTATCATTAGTAAAATACGCCTACTCTTTTCACTCTGGTGTCTGAGTTTAATTGGTATCCTTAATCAGCAAAACACCTGGCCAGAAGACAGGCCTTGGGAAGCCTCTCGGCAGATGTCCCCACCACAGCTTCTCCACCGGCCGCAGGCCCTCTGCCTAGTCCTGCTGCCTGTCCTTGCCCAGGCACCTGCACTGCTCCAGACACCCTTGCCCGCTGGATTGGTCTGTTGGGTGTCCCTGTCCAGTTGTCGGCAGTGGGGCGACTGCCAAGGGAGCCTCTGTGGGCAGAGGCCAGGGCCGCCCTATGCCAGACACTGCCAGTCCCAGCCAGCTCCAACGGACCCATTGCAGGAGGCAGCTGAGCACATCCTACGCCTTCCTGGGCCGAGACGTACCCCAGGAGGCAGGAGTGGGTCCAGTCCTGTTTAGCATCTTCATCAATGAGGTGGATGATGGGGCAGAGTGTGCCCTCAGCAGGTTTGCTGATGACATAGAACTGATGCACCAGAGGTGGTGCTGCCCGCCAGAGGGACCTCAACAGGCGGGAGGAATGGGCTGACAGAAGCCTCGTGAAGTTCATCAAGGAGTGAGGGACAAAGTCCTGCGCCTGAGGGGGGAACAACCCTCACGCACCAGTACATGCTGGTGTTTATGTTCCACACCAAGTTGAACATGAGCCAGCAATGTGCCCTTGCGGCAAAGGCGGCCAATGGTATCCTACACCTGCAAGAGCAGGTGGAGGGAGGTGATCCTTGCCCTCTCCTCAGCATGGGTGAGGCCACACCTGGAGTGCTGTGTCCAGTTCTGGGCTCCCCGGTACAAGAGAGACATGGCCATACTGGAGAGAGCCCAGCCAAGGGCCATGAAGGTCTTGAAGGGATTGGAGCATCTCTCCTCTGAGGAAAGTCTGAGAGAGTTGGGACGGTTCAGCCTAGGGAGGAAGACCTCATCAATATATATAAACACCCAAAGGGAAGGTGCAACAAAGACAAAACCGGGCTCTTCTCAGAGGTGCTCAGGGACAGGACCAGAGGCAACGGGTGCAGACAGAAGCACAGGAGGTGCGCTCTGAACATCAGGAAGCACTTTTTTACCATGAGGATGACTAAGCCTTGGCATGGGTTGCCCAGAGAGGTTGTGGAGTCTCCTCCCTTGGAGATACTCAAAAGCCATCTGGACACAGTCCTGGGCAACCGGCTGTAGGTGGCCCTGCCGGAGCAGGGGTGTTGGATCAGATGACCTGCAGAGGTGCCTTCCCACCGCAGTCACCCTCTGATTCTAAGCTTCCAGCTGTCCTCTTGCAGACGGTTGAGCAGATGCTTTTCTTCCAAGCATTTCTGACAGAGACTTCCGTTGGAAATGATGCTTCCACCAGTGTGGTCCCGTTTCCCTGCCAACAGAGTGTGGCAGGTGCACCTGCCCAATGAAAATAGGGCTTCTTGGCTGCTCAAGTGTAGCAGCTCCTGATCGCCTTTGCTGTCGGGGCCTCACGGCAGTTGGGGCCTTTGGGCAATGGGAGCCGCTATTGACTACAGGTCAGACTCGGCCTGGGGATCAGTGGAGTCCCCTGGGGGACCCATATTGAGCTCATCCCCTGGAGCAGCAGCTGCGGTCGAGGACTCTCCCCTTGGGTCGGGACACCCTAGGAAGTTGTTCTGTTCTCCTCTCACAGACATGCAAACCTGTAATTTGTGGAGCGCTAGTTAACATGTTGACAACAAATTTTTAATTTTTGGTGGTTGTTTATTTGAGAGCCTCTGTAACAAATTGGCGTAGTCGGCAGGATGTCGACGGAGTTATTACAGAAGTAGAGTTGTGTCCCTTCTCCCCCAGATGTACAGTGGGCGAAGGAGAAGTGGTTTGATCCAGTGGCAGCTGTGAGAAAGTTGGAACAAAGCCGGGGAAGTTGGTGGAATAGCGGAAGTGAAGGGAAAATGTGCACTGTTTTGGGTGCCTGTTTGATTCAGGCGCAGGATTATTTTTCAGTAGTGAAGAAAGAGAACTTAAGCAGAGCCATTGGAAATTGATTATTTGAAGACACAACTGTTATGAGAAAGGCAGTTATTAGAAAAAAAAAATTGAAATGACGTTGGCACGAGCAAAAAAGCCTCCTAGTGTTGTTCAGATTCGAAAGTTAATTACCAGTGTAGATCTTGAGGAGTGGGATGGAGATATTTGGGGAGAGTCTGATGAAAGTGGCTCGAAGGAAAGAGAGGAATTGGAGGAAAGACATGTGCGCCCTGTCATTCAAACAGAAAGGCGTACGGGTCCTCAAGGTGGGAACCCCCGAACCAGCGTCCGTACAACCCCCTGGACAGGACCCCAGCTCAGTGACCTTCAGGTTAAATATTTGCGTAAACCGGGTGAAACTGAAACCAAGTGTTTGTGGAGAGTTTCTTTAACGGGGGGGGGCGGGGGGACGGGACACACACACCGAATTCTGTTGAGTGATGCCGAGGCAGGAGGTTTTTGGGGTCCCGGAGTGTTTTTCAGTGACCGACCAGCAGGTAACCAGTCGATACCATCTCGAGTGGCTTACTGGGCTGGGGGGTGGACCCGAAGGAGAGGGGGGAACCTGTTACCATCAAGGTGAAGGGACTGGCCGAGCTGGCGGAGGGACTACAAAAGGCAGCTGGCATTCAGGCCGGGGTGGGGGGGGGGTACGGGATACGGCTTGCCGTGCCGGTGGATCCCAGCCCCCTTAGAGCTCTTATTAGAGGGTTCCCGGGTGCTTTAAAGATCCGTGTCCAGCCCCTCAGAGAAAGGCTGCAAACAGCTATTGAATGCAACCAGCGAACCCCCCCCCCCCGGCCCTCGGATGCGCGTTAACGAGGGCAGAAGCGTTCCAGGATCTGGCTGCTGCTGGGCGGGAGATGGGCTGGGCTGAGGCGGGGGGCGGCGGGGACGGAAGCCGGAGGGTTCGGCCAGTCAGTCGGAAACTGCGCCCCAGCAGCCTCCTCGTAGGGAGTTTAAACCGCCCCAGGATAATTCAGGCCGATTTTATGATTCAGGAAGGAATCCTCTTTGGTGGAAGGCTGGGCACTGGGGGTACCCCGGGGCATATCGCAGGGGCAATCTACTGGTCAGATCTTGAAGTTGGTGCATGCTGGAGGGGAGAACTCGAGCACAAAGGAAAAATAGTTTGATGTTTTGGCAGGCAAACAGTGATGTTTACCAGATGGCAGAGTGTGGAGTTTTGGAGTTAGGGGGATAGAAGTGACCTGTGTCTCTCCATATCCATTGCCAACTGCTGCCAGAGAGGGTATTTTTGAGGTGATTCATGATATTGTAAAAAGATTATAAATAGTGCACGTTCCCCTTCTAATTCTCCGGTGTGGCCACTCCGCACACCAAAGGGAAGGTGGCAATTAGCAGTCGATTATGGGCGGCTGAAGGCCCATCCAGGCCTTTTGTCAGCTTCGGCCTGGCTGGGCCAGCCCTGCAGGATTGCTATGCACTGGCTCAAAAGCTCGCTAAAAGCAGGCCGGGAGAAGGGGTTAAGATCTCTGGAACCTCCTCCCTCTCCTGTGGGAGCCGGGCAGTGAGAAGCTGCGAGGAAGCCTGCCTGCAGGTCAGACTCGGCCCGAGGATCAGTGGAGGCCCCTGGGGGAGCCATTTTGAGCTCGTCTGCTGGAGCAGCAGCTGCGGTCTGATACAGGGAAATGATCACCTGCTTTGCAACTTATTTACTTATAGCAACTTGTAATGATTTCTGAATAGGGCTTAATAATCCTGCTTGCCCTGACTGTTCTGGGGAAGCTTACCAGGGGCTACCGTTGAAACTTACCAAGAATTAGTTTTTGTCGGAGCAGTTTTTGTCACAGGAAAGTTGTTGGCAGAGCTGCCCCGGCGGGAATAGTGCGAGTAGTCATCTGGCAGGCAGCAGCTGTACTTCACCAGCAGCTGTACTTCACAGGGCATCGTAGGGATCGGCACCCCCTCTCCCGTCTGGCCTGCTGCTTCCTGGGGCCGTGAAACACCGACGCCTTGTTCCCAGGCGCTTACGCTGCCACAGTGGCCACCCCCAGCCCATCGCAGGCCGCACAGGCCCTCACAGATGTGTGCCTTTGCGCAACTAAGCTGTGGCCTGGGCCCGAGTGTCTGGGGTGCCAGGTCCCTGGCAGGCTGGAGGGCTGTGCCTGGGAGTGCCCATGGGCAGAAGGGAGCTGAGCCAGGATCCACCCCCTCGCTGGCGGTCAGGATGCTCAGGCCTCCTCAGACGCCTCAGACACCCCTCACATGTCCCAGACGTGGCTGCAGCCCATGTGGAGCCCCGCTGGACTCACTCCCCAGAGCCAAGGGCCCCCCTTATGGAATATTCTAGAGACACTTAGGAGAAATCTCATGATCGCTTGCCCTTGTTCTTGTGGGAGACTTTAACTTCCCAGACATCTGCTGGAAATACAACACAGCAGAGCGGCACCAGTCCCGGAGATTCCTGGAATGGATGGGAGAGAACCTCCTGACACAGCTGGTGAGGGAACTGGCCAGAGAAGGTGCCCTGCCGGACCTCCTCTTTGTGAACAGAGAAGGACTGGTGGAGGATGTGGCGGTTGGAGGCCGACTAGGGCACAGCGATCATGAAGTAAGAGAGGGATCTGGTGGAGTTGGGAACGGTCAGTGTGAGGTTAATGGTTGCACTAGATGAACGTCAAGGTCTTTTCCAACCGAGATGAATCTGTGATTCTGTGATTCTGTGAATGGGCCAGTGCTTTGGGGACCATGACGCCCAAACGCTGTCAGGCTCCTACAACTCCTTCCTGGGACAAGATGGGGGGGTGACCCTCATGCCAAAGGATTGCATCAAGGACCTTAGGCAAGGAGAGCCTACAGAAGCGTCGTCTGCTTCTGCTCAGTTAGGAAACGTCCCCGTGGTGGAGAGAAAGCGGAAAGCCTGAGGAAGGCCCCAGCCTGCAAAAGGCAGAATCAGCGGGATGCTTTGAGAGGGTCTCTGAAACAACATTGCTCCGCACTGACTAACAGCCACACCTCTCTGGAGTGTTTCTCCATTTTCCTCTTTAATTCTCTGTCCCGGCCTGAGCCCAGAGGGCAACTGAACGCCACGCATCATGGAGGGACGGTCTCCGAATGCGTCTGGCCGATGACATTCGTTCCCACGACCTTCCCATGCACCTGCACTCGATAAATGCAGGTGTATCTTGGATCTCCCCAGTTGCTCCATATGTGAAGCTTCAAAAGCTGAAAAACTCTGGGGATCCCATTCTGCAGAGAAACCATGGAAAAGCAGCGTTACTGCTGGGGTGTAAAGAGTGAGAGCAGGCTGCGCATGTCATCCTCTGCCAGCCTGACCCTGCTCCGGGAGCAGCTCCCGCTCTGGCTGAGGCGCCAGCCTCTCCCTCCTTCCCTTCTCCCACCCAGGAGGCCCAGGACCCCTGTGCCGCTGCAGAGCCAACGCCCGGCCTCAGAGAGCGTGGCGGGCAGCTGTGGAAACCTCGGGCTCAGTGGTCCCAGGGAAAGTCCTGCTGCCCTGTCAAGGTGCTGGGCGTCCTCCCTGGCAGCTCTGGGGTCCGAGGGGGCTCTGGGGCCAGTGCAGCCTTTGTCCTGCTTTTGCCACCCTGCCGGATGCCGCTCTCCCTCCCAATCCCGCCCGCGTTTCTCTTGGCCCGGCTCGGGCCCCTGCCACGGCAGGGACCGTCCACACTCTTTCTGCAAGCCACTTGCTGCCAAAGCAGCGTTTCTGCCCCGGCCTCCTGCCCACACGCACTCCCCGTACCTGCAGAGGGAAGGTCTGGGTCGGCTCTTTCTGCGCATCGTATGTGAAAGTTCCCAGAATAGTTTCGCCCTCGTATTTCTCGTCCAGTCCCTTGAAAACAAGGCACAGGGGAGCAGGTCAGGCTCGAGCTGACCACGACGAAAGGCTCACGCCAGCTCGGGGCCCAGCTGCACCCCGCTCCTGCCGCCCCGGTGGGGCTGAGTCTCCTCCTCGTGTGTTGCTCAGGGGCCTGGAGGTGCTGGGCCACAACACGCTGAGCAAGTCTTAGGAGGGGTGACACCAAGTCCCTACGACAGCTTTTCCCCACGGCCAGGTCCCACCCCCAGTGCCCGGCAGAGACTTACAGAGACAGTGAAATCTCGGGGGGCACTGCTGTCAGTCCCCAGCAGAGAGGCCATATGGGAGACGTGCTGTATGGTGATGGCCGTCGGTTGCATTTGTGTGGACAACCGGATTAGCACCTCGCCCCGAGACCCATCGAAAGGCCAGCAGTATTCCGGGGAGACATCCACCTGAAAGCAGAGGGCAAGAGCAGTGAACACAGTGATGGGGCCCGCTGGGCTCCCCTGCAGCCAGAGCCACCGGCAGCACCGCGCCTGTGGGCTGTGCTTGTGCTCGAAATGCCCAGCGTGTGGGGAGCGGACCGAAGCAGCCGGCCATCTTCCCGGCCCGGGAAAGAGGAAAACAGCCCATCAGTGGGCATCATCCAATACCCTGCCCCGGAGTCAGGGCTTTCAAGAAGCCTCTCCTTTTGGCCAGCAGGTCTGCAGCCTTCCCCCACCCTCCGCTGCCCCACTGCGAGAGGGACAGTCAGAGCTGTGGCAGGGAAATGGGGTCCCGAAGGAGAAGCCCCTTCACCCAGCAGTGACCAGGGTGGTGGTCAGGAAGCCCCTTTCTGAGGGCAGATGTTGTTTTCCAGGGAGCCAAGCCCTGTGTCAGACCTCAGGTGTCAGGCACCAGAGCAGTGCCCTGGCCTTCAGCAATAGCACCGGCCTGAGGGGAGACGCCCCAGGGCTTGGCCCCAAACTTGTAGGAGGCAAGAGGAGCAGCACTGAGGGTTTCTGCTACTCTACCTGCACAGAAGTATCCGGACGGGGTGCAGCACACATGAACCAAAACACCTTGCAGAGCCATGAAGAGCTGCTGGATGATGTCTGCAGGTCGGTGGCAGCTGGGACCTGAGCTCTCTCCGTACCTGTGCTTTCCAGAGCCGAGTCAGACATCTGCGTGGTTGCAGACACTGCCTCTCTCATTTGCCGAGCTTCCTGGGAAAGACAAAGGGACAGGGGAAACAACCACGTCAGACCTGGCCAGGAGAAGGGGCTTTACAGTGGAGCAGCTCAACCAGCAGCCCCTGGCAAGGGATGGGTGTGTGGGCTGAGCCAGAAAAGCCCACCAACGGGCCCAGGAAGGGCCTTGTGCGGGGCCGTGCTCATCCCAGCCCCCTTTCCCAAAGGGCAGGATCACCTTCTTCACAGTGTCCACCTCTGCAGCCAGGTGTGCCATCTCATCCCTCAGCTGTTGCATCACTGAGGCTTGTTCACCCCACGCATCGAGCATCTTCCTGCAGACACGGGGAAAGCAGATCTTGTCAGAGAGCTGCCCAGCCCCTCCCACAGTCCCCAAGCTCTGGAGTAGCCCCGGCAGATATGCTCGAGCCCCCTTTTCTTTCCCCGGTTTGCAAATGTTTCCCAACCCCTCCAGGTTTAGCAAAAGGCCCGGGCAGGAGGGAGAGGCACGAGCTCTGGGCACTGTGCAAGTGAGTGCAAATAGCATGGGCGCATCTGCCGCCACCCCAGCCAACGTGCTGCAGGTCAGGAGAGAGGAGAGGGCTCTTACCGCAGGGACTTCAGCTCGGCTGCAGACTCTTTCAGCAGCACCTGAAAGGGAAATGCTCTCCGTTGGAGTCCCAGAGCTGCCGGGGATTTCCAGAGCCGGTGGCTCTAGGAAGGCACGGCAGAAGCTGCTGCCACTTCTGAGGGCCGCTGCCTGGAACCAGAGGACTGGGCAGTGACCCGCCCAACCACCCCCCCCACCGCCAGCAGCGCTCCCTCGCAGGACTTTCCTTTCCCACTGACCTGGGGCACATCCTTTGTCCTCAGCATCTGCATCAGCGCCAAGGTCCCGCAGCAAGCACCAGCTGTAATTCACGTTACCGAGGGAGAATTATTTTAGTAGAGTTTCTAACGAACCCTGTAGTCACGCGGTCTCCTCCCACACCATGGTGGCAAGAGGCTGCCTGAGCACATGGCGAAGGGGTGCAGAGAGTGGTTGAGGCTCCAAGCAGGGTCTCTTTCCTTGGGCCTTGGGGCTCTGCACAGCCTTAGTTCCGGGCACGCTTGGCACCCCACAGCTATGCCCTGGTTCCCCTGCACGCAGCGAGCATCTCATGACCTCCCAGACCCACAAACATGGCAGGTTGGAAGGGCCCCACAAGTGCTCCAGCGCCTCCCTCACGCTGTAGCTCACACCCAGTGCCTATGTGCCTCTGCTGACAGCGCACAAATACTCACCGACAGCAGCTACGCTCATTAAGAAGAGGACCGTGAAGAACATCTTCTTCCTCAGGGTGAGGATCTGTTTCCTGAAAAAGAGTAAGTCCTGGTGTTAGCAGTGCTCAAAGGCAGAGCCCTGCACAGGGGGCCTTTCTCTTAAAAGCTGAGGAGCAGCAATTTACAGGGGAGCCAGGGGGTCTTCTTGTGGGGAGCACCTCCAGCCTCCCCCTGTTCGCCCTGACCCACTGGCACTCCGTGTCCCTGTGTCCACACGGGACACGTGTTGTACTCACAGGGTGGAGAGGCCGGTGCTGAGGTACCTCTGGAGGGAGATCACGGCCATTGCCAGCCTGTAAGCAATGCTGAAGACCCACCCTGTGCAAAGAAACCAGAGGAAAGCCTGAGGAGCCTTCTTGAGGAGGCCCATCAGGGCATGTGCCAGACTCCTGCGGGGAGGTGGGCGCCGGTCCTACGCACTCCCTCCCCGTGGGGCAGGGGCAGGCCCAGGGTTGTGCCCTGGAGAGGGGGGCAGCTGGTCGCCCCCTGGGAGCAGGGGACAGAGGGCTGGGCAGGATCCCCTCGCATCCCCACTGACGGCATGGCTGGGGAGGGAAGGTGGATGAGGCTTTGGCCTCTAGGCCTCTACCAAACTGGGGTACCCCGTGGTTACTACGGTATCCCATGGAGACATGGACACGGCAGCCAGCTCTGCCACGGCCACAGAGGCGAGGTGGCCCCGGGCCTCCCTCGGGACAGGAGGATGCTGGTTCTGCAGGGCCATCAGTCCCAGCTGAGCCAGGCAGGCTGGGCGCAAACATGGGGTGACAGGCAGCGCTGAACTTACGCTCATTGTCTCCAGCACCGCAGCGGCCGCTTACGAGCTCCTTCCAGCTGGTGCCCTGGTCCTCTTGAGAGGGGCTGCAGCTATGGGAGGAGAAAGACGGAGCGCTGTTTCTCACTGCCTCCATGCCATGAGAGCCGAGGCCCTGGCCACAAGACAGGCTTTGGGAAGCCTCCCAGGAGACGTCCCCACCGTGGTGGGACAGGGCAGAAGCGTCACCGTAAATTGGGTCGCAAAAGAACCCTCTAAGACCTGAAGTTTTCGAAGGCAGGCATTCGGTATCACAGTGCCCGATGCACGGGGGATCGCTCTGCCCAACGTGCATGTTGCAAGTCATGGCGTGTCACAAATCACAACACCTTATATTGCACACCAATTACATATGCATGAGATTTTCTGGAATAGTTATACATATTCATTCTCTTTCCTGGAACTCATGGTAATATTTGCATCGCAATCATGCGTGCGCTTTAAGTCTCTTAGGTCTCTGAGCCAGAGGAACCAACCCTTGTACCTGTTCTCGAGGAGCTGAGTGGGCCCAGCTGCACTGCTGTCCACGATGCTCCTGTTGCCTCTTCTCCTAGACGGGGAACGTGCTCTTGGAAGAGCCCTTCTCCTGCTCATCTTGGGGACAGATGAAGCTCCTCTGCAAGCCTGTGTGTCCTCCTTCTGCTGCAGGAGCGTTGCCTGCCCAGGGGAGGCCACTTGGGTGAGAGCCCCAGACCAGTGGCCGGGAGGAGACCGCCTGCCACAGGCACACAGCCACCAGGACACAGTGAGCTCCTTCCTGGCAGGAGGTTGTGTGCCACAGTGCCACGGGGCAGGGCTGCTAGCCTTGACTTCACTGCGGTGTGGCCCTGCAGGTTGTGAGGTCACAACTGTGACATCACAGAAGGAGCTCCCAGGGGGCGGGGGGCAGGGGAAGACCCCGCCGCCCACTCGTGCTGTGGTTGCCACTGACTGGACAGTGTTGAGGACACAGCAGTGTTCAATTTAGACAAAACAGCTTTATACACAAAGAAAGAAGCTAACCACTTCATGGGTCTTCAAGAGTAGGCCAGAATCTCAGCAGATCAGAGGTGTGGTGTCAAAAGTGATCAGAGTATCAATAAATGCAGGAATAAGCCTATGAATAGAATACTTGAAATCTTTGCTTTTATTATAAATGTTGCTCAAGCTCATATTTTGACATAATTGCATGTATGAGAGAGCAACTTCTGACTTCTAAAATTTATTTTTGGTAAAGTTTGAGCAACAATAGGAAGAGTTCTTGGGCAGTTCTGATTTAAAAAATAGTAAAAAAAGTGCATCCGGTATTTAGGGTGTTTTGGATTGCTCTTTTTTACAGCTAATGAAGCCCTTAATCTCATGTCACAGAAGAGTTTATCACGGCAGGCAGACCAAAGAAGGAAAATAGTGAAAAGAAAACAGTAGAACAAAAATAACAGTAAATTTTAAGTCTCTGTGGGCAAAATAGAGAAATTTTGAGACAGAGATAAGGATTACAGGAAAATAAGAATCTGTACCAGATTCTGTAGATTCTTATCTGTAGAAACATTATTTATTTGTATCTTATTAATTGGTCTCTGCCATCTGCAAATTTGAGGTGGCCACCTAACACAAAAGATTCTTCTCAAAGGTGGCCAGTGTACTCCATTTGGATAGATATCCTGATGTATTTCAATCTCTTGTCCTGGAAAAAAAAAGTAAGGAATAAAATCTGGTTGATGGGTTTTCATCTTTCTTAGCTTTCCAGTACTCCATGATATTCCTGCAATTCTTTTTTCTGCTTCCTTTAATTTAACATCTCTTTTTATTATGTGGTTTATTCTCTAATTAGTATAATATTGTTCTCCAAATATTATAATTCATCTCAAAATACACAAAAGAAAGTGATTCAAGTGATGGAAACACATCAGAAAAAAAATGTCTCCCAAGATGCACTTCATCTCGCTCAGATAAACTACTTGTCTTTCACATTTCCCAGCTTCATGTCAACACCCAGTATAAATAGATAGCCTTAGCATATTCTCAGTAGTTAAGCAATGAAAGATATTTTCCTTTTATCATTTTAGCAGCATATGCTACCTTTAGGCCACCACAAACTGAAGGGGCAAACAAGGGTGTTAGGAATTTCCTTACTACAGGACAATTCAAGCACCCCACAGGGGGACATACTGGGAGGCCAGACTGAGACTGGGCTCGGAAATTACAGAAATGGGAGGGAATATTTTCATAATATGTACTCTACTGAAATTCTACCTTTCAGACAGCCTCTAGAAGACTGTAAATCTACCGTAAAATTATAGAAACCATTTGGTCTAATGTGCAGAAGTGGCTCCTGCAGTTTTCAGCCTGGCAGAATTTGAAAAACATAAATATAACTTGATATTTCTTATCATTCTGTGTTCTAACATCATTCAGGTGGCAAGGATAAAAAGAATACAGGAACTCCAGGGTCTGTGTCTATCCAGTTTTTTGTTTCTGCTCATCATTTTTGTACTGTGAAGGTGAGAACAGAGAATTTACTGACATTAAACTTTGCGTTTTGTCACAAATATTTGGAGAGCCCAAGTTCCTTCTTTTGCACTCTTACATTTCGATACTGGGTCTGGCCACATTATTAAATAACTGCTCATGTGTTTTGAGAACAGTGTGCATTCCTTCTTGCAAATCACAGAGAGCATTAAAACTTTAAGCTGTCACTTTAGAAGCTCTCAAATGGGTTTTTAATCAGGGTAATTGCCAGCACACAGAAGCAGTCAGAAGAACTACGGCACCAAAGTGTTTTAAAATGGAGAGAGTAGAAAATTGTCAGTCAGGAATTTGGCTGTAAAGATTTCTTAAGTAATGTGCTTGTTCAAATATGTGGGACTTGATCCACCGAACACAACGTTGTACCAAATGTAATCATTAAACACTTCCTGGGGGAAAAAAAAAAGAGTATGTGATAGCCCCTCTGAGTAAGTGCTTAATCTCAGCTACTTGCATTTTCAGTCCTATTTAAAGATTAGTTGTAATGTTTCCTGTTACATGTTAAATTGGGAAATGGAAAAATCAACAAATTACTGATATTTTTTCTCATGCTAATCCATTTGTCTGACCTTCCTAGTACCCAAGTATCAGCATTTTTCCCCAGCAGCCCAGATTCAAGAGTGGATTAGAGACAAAGCACCAGAGTTAAGAACACAAAGCATCAAACCAAACAGTTATCAACTAACCACCCTTGTGACCTTGCCCCTTGCAGAATGCAGATCAGCTCATTACATGTCTCAGATATGAACACAGAGCATACACTTTACTCAGGTTCAGTAGTGTCACCTGTGAAAAACAATGACATTTATAATGGAGCCAAAGGCAAAAAAAAGCTTTTTTATATTTTTCCAGTGAAGTATCAAGCTAAAATTCATGTCAGGATTCATATAGGGATGTGATCCTCTATCACAGCAGCCACCAAATCTCTAGGAAGTTTTTCTCTGATAAGTAACTGCTTGTCTCAAGAGAAGAACAAAGCTGGAACAGCAGAGCACTTCTATCAGGTATTTGATATGCAACTAGAAATCAGGATAAAAGGATAGTATTAATGACAATTTGATTTTCTAATTGTCTGTGTACCTACACCGCAGATGGGAGTAAGGACAAGATGGCTTTTCTGCAGCACAAGAAATCAAACCATTACAATTATGTAAAGTGCACAGTAATTCCTGCTGGATATTTGAATGTTCCTTGTCAGGCAGGTAACTACGTATTATGGGGACTACACCTGCTCTTCAGAAGATTTTCTGTTGGTTTTGACTGTGGTGATCTCTTAGCTTTCCACTCTTTGCCAAACCCAAAGGCAATGACATGTAACAGCTATCTTTTAAATGAGAGGTACTTCATGGAGGACATTTAGCAGCGAAGTTAGGATTCTAGCTAAATCATTTTACCACATCTCTGAAATATTTCTGTCACTGGATCTTAGTTTACTGAGAGTTAAGAGAATCAGGGAGAGAAATAAATACACAAAAGTAAAGGAAGAATCTCCCTACTCCTTGGGCTTCCACTCAGTAGGTGATAACAATTTTGTAATGATACCCAGTACCATATTAAAGCTGTAAGCTGTCTACGTAAAGGATATCTTTTTTTTCAGTGTTTGTGCTGCATCAAGGCAAATTAATCAATGAAAGCAACAAGTGTTGAAGAGCTAAGACGTTCAAAAGGAGTAGAGAAGCTAGTCCTGCAACCTAGGACTAATGTCTGAACTAGAAGCTGATGTAACATCCCTTATTTTTAGAAAGTTTCTTTAAAAAGATATTCTCTGAGAAGACACCAGAAGATACCAAGCACGCAGCAACACCCCTGGGAGGGCTGCGTCAGCCATTTTGTCTCGGCATTGCTGTTAGGCGCTCACACCTGCCCTCCCCGCGCCGCAGGGCCGTGTCAGACTGTCAGACCCTGGCAGCGGGTGGTTTCAGCCCCACGCCATTTCATAGGCCGGGCCTAGATGTCCCCGTTGCCGGGAGGACAAAATCTGCGCGGAGCTAGGAAAGCTGGGCTTGCGCGCGGGGCCGGGGGACGTGCGGAGGCTGAAGGCGTCAATGGCCGACCCCCCCCTCAGTACGAGCACTGTGGGCATCTGGGCATGCGGCCTTGGGGGAATGCGGGTGGCGAGTGTGCGACTGAGCTGTGGCGGCGGGCGAGCTGCTGCTGGGGCCTGGATAAGCGGGGCTGCATGCTCCTCTCTGGGTAGCTGGTTTCTCCCCCTCGCCTGCCGAAGCTTGCTCTCGCTGCCGAAGCTTTTCGCTTGCTTTCTCGCCCCCCATCGCCTGCCGAAGCTCCTCACTTGGTTGCTTTCTCCCCATCGCCTGCACCGGAACCGCATCAGTGGAACGCCGCTAGACTCGTGGTGGTGGTAGCTAGCATTGCTGCATCTCGTTTGTTTGTTCAGGTATTATGACTTCTCCTTTCTTCTTCCTTCTGTCCTATCGCTATTATCAGTTATTTTATTGTTATAAATGCAGAGGCAAAGCCGAAAATAACTTTTATAAATTTACTGAATTTACGGCGAGGAGCATTGGAGCTTTCTGCTGCGCACCGAGTGCTGCGTCACTCCCTTTTATAGCCCCATCCTGGGCTTCACATGCGCAGCAGGGCCCCTCAAACTTTCCCGGCCTTTCTGCTGTTGCTGGGGCTCCTGGCAGGGTCCCTCCAATCATTTTCCACCTGCGCAATCCGCTGTTGCTGGGGGCTTCTGACAGGGGTCCCGCCAGTAATTTTCCACTTGCATAGCAACAGTCACTGAGAAAAAAAACCTCCAAACCCTTTTAACCATAAAACCAAACAAATCTCCCTTAACATATATTAAAGTCATTATATTTTGTTAACACGAATCACCACCGTATTCCTCACATTATGAAATAAAGCTTACAAGGCTGTACAGCATCTGACCCCGTTTGTGTCTTAACCTCGCTCTTGGGATCGTTCAAGAACCCTCCCCGATATTGGATCGGGACAACCCCCTAGCATCATCCACCTTTCTTTACATTCTGCATTGCTTGAGAACACACACAAAAACCTCACAAAATTGCTGACGTAAATGTTACTGAACTGTCCTGATACTTGCATAGCTGGAGGCAGAGTTTGACAGTAACAGGCTGGATGATAAACACTAATGTTTTCACTCTAAACCGCGCTACTGAAGGTGTTGAGATCTTCTGAGGTCTGTATTATATCGCAGCAGCCTATAACGTCAAAGGCATACACATTCTGTGGTGTCATAACAGATGATTCCGGATTTAGCAGCTTGCCAGTAATGCCAATATGAACAGAAACACAAAACAGATGAGTGGAAGTTAGCAGGTTAGACCTATAGATGCAGAGTATCACCACTGACCTTCACAGTATGCCTGAGGGAGCTCTTGAGGTGATTTGATTAGACCCGTGAGTATATCCAGAAGATATTAGATATTTTCTATCCAGAAGAATTAGAGAACTCCATTCCATGTCTCCTTATACTCAAAAGTTATGCAGTCATTTTAGGTAGCATTTTTTTCTCCAGTCATTTATGAGGTGAGGTCAGTGAGTGAGAGAGATAGGTTAAAAGCATTTGTAGCACCAGTAAAATAGCCAAAGCCTCTTTTTTTCACCCACATTTGGGCGCTCTGTAGCAATATTAAATTTTTCCCAATTTCCAATGTTTGCACTAAATAGCACAATTTAGAGATAAGATTGCTGCAGCGGCATCTGGGATCTTTTCAAGTAGAAAATGCCGTATCCCAAGGGTAATCAAAAACATCTTCAAAAACATCCAAGCTAAAATAACGCCCCTGCCAAAGATAATCTCCAGAAAAATGAGCAAACTGATAGAGACAAGTATTGCTTTTTAACTCTTATCTGTGGCTAGAACTGGCTTGTGATTTAGGTAGGAGGGAAAGTATCTATGAAAGGATGAAGTAACACATTCAGCTTGATTAGCCATGCTTGATAAGCAGGGAAAAAAGCTTCCTCTCACTCCATGCCTCCCAACAAAGGGTGCATTTTAGCATCTTAGCTGCAGAACAATTACTTTGTTGGCAGGCTTGTTCCATTTTCTTGTCTGTGCCAGCTTGCTCTAGTACCCATGTGGACTGGATAGGATGAGCAGCCAGTACTTCCATATCTTACTTTCCCAGGACATTTTCTGACCCTGGAAGATCTCCAGGATGGATTTATTCTGCTAGAAGTCCATCATATACTGCAAACCAATGTAGGAGATAAATAGCCATATGATGGGAAGCCTGTTGAATGCCTGTTCAAGCAAGCTATGGTTGTTGGTTTAATTCATGTAGTCTACAGAATGCTAACTTAACACCTGGTGAGGAGAAAGTATTCTCTATAACTAGCAGTTCTCCAGATGCTTGGTAGAAGGCTGACACTGTATGTTTATATCTGAATTAAGAATTAGAGCAGGGAAATACCTGTGCATGAAGGAAAGACTTTATGTGGGGACAGGAAACCTCTATTCTAGTGATATACGCTTGTATGTCCGATTGACTGTTCTGATTGACGTCCTCACGGTAGCAGACTCCTTGACAATGTTTGCCTAAGTGTGACAACCATAGATCTGTGCTCCTTTTGGCAAGCTTTTCCGGTGGTCTGGAATGCACGAGGGTAGACCGGGACCTCTTTAATAAAAAGGAATAACTTGTTGGTATATAGGGATTGAAAATACCATCTGTCTCACTTCCACATGTCCAAGTGGCTCTGTAAATGCAGGATATTACAGATAGTCTAGTGAAATTGTAATATTTGGTATTCCATAGCTAACCTTCCTGATATTAAGGTAAATCAGTCATTATTGCTCTCCTTAAAGCTTAGTTATTGAAGTATTTACCCTATTAGGAAGAGATTGGAAATACAGAGCAAGAACCATGAGCAAATAGAGAAGTTAAAGAATAATTTTATTATTTTTAGTTTGTTGTTTTTTCTTTTAATGTGGTTCTACAGTCATTGTAATATCATAGAGCATCAGCTACTAATGTATTTTACAGTGTGCCCAAACAGGAAGCTCCTTATTCTGGTCTCTTGAAATCATCAGCTTTTCTCTTTCTTTTTGCTACTTCACCTTTCCCTTCTCCCCTCTCACACTTCTATTCCCCGGGGGAAGAAAAAACCACTGTTGTTGCTTTTCCAAAGTGATTGCAATCTCTGTATCATCTCAGATGAGTTACCAGAAGCAGGTGAAGAGAGGTGTTGTAAAACAACTTGCCTGTGTTTGGTAAAATAAAACTTCTTAGTGGAGTATACACTTAGAGACTGCTCTGGAGAATTTCTCCCACCTGTTCTACTGTTTCCACTCTCACACTCTCTGACACTTGTAGAAAACAAGTACTTAGCAAGGTGCTTTCAGGACTCTTACTCCTCTTTACCACAATGTTAGAAGAAAGACAGAATATCCTTGGGCAAAGGCTCTGACCTTGCTGTGTGTCAGTAAGGTGTCCCTTACAGCTGGAGATAAAAACAGATGAAAACAAAAAGGCTGACTCAATGGTCTTCCATGGCTCAGTCCTAGGAGGAGTTTTCCAGCAATAGCAAAATCAATTCTTTGACATGGCATTTTGGAGACTGTCCCTTCTTCCTCATTGCTTTATGAATTCTGCCTTACCGAGCAATGAAACACTTTTAAAATAGTCAGATTATCTCTTTCCTGTGCTCCAACAATTAATAAAAGAGTCAACTAAATCTTCTAGTCTTAATGCAGAACTTGGCTCTTGAGTGAAGCAGATAAAATGAGTTGTGTAGACCCAACTCAAGAGTTGAAGATTCTCTTCTTCCATTAAAAATTAATGTTTAAAAACGTCAAAGGTTTCTACCCTTACTTTAGCAACACATAGTCACGATAGAGGAGGAGGTAGAATAATTTGAATGAGCACTGATTAAGCAAGATAAAGCCAGGATTAGCTGTCGTGAAACTCAGTGCTTCCTCTATTATAGATTTATGGGAAAGAAACAGGAAAAAGAAAACTGAACTTTGTAGGAAGCTTGCTAGAAACTTTAGCTTCAATATAAAGAAGACATTTATTGGGTATTTGGGAAGTTTATAAACCAAACAAAATTTGGCATTTTGTAAACCTAGTTTGGTTTTGCTAATCTATTATTTTAGGAATCTAATTTTCTTCTTATTTCTCAACCATAACTTTAGTAGAGATGATTTTACCCCAACTGGGATTTCTTTTTGCTTTCTTTTTTTTTTTTTTTTACTAAAATAACAGTAAACTTGGTAATACAGGAAGAAATACAAATTGAGACTAACTCCAATTTTCAAATGATATAAGTAGGTTTTTTAAGTATTAATTTTCATTGCATTTATTCATGATTCTTATCAATTTACAGTATTAATCCTTCCGTAGTTGGTACGAGTTATTAAGATTTATATTCTGTAAACAAGAATGCTTGTATTTCTCTGTACTGCAGCTCCCATTCCCTAGACTTCTGATATTTGTAGCTGTACCTTTAAGCACTTCGTGTGCTTGGAAACGTGGCAGTTCCTTCCCAGTGCACACAGTAACATTCCAGAGATATTCAAAACACCAATTTGACAGAAACAAGAGAAGTAAAATAGAAGAGGAAAAATAATATGCTTGTTGTTGGAGTGGTTTTCAACATATCTTTCTACAAAAACCCCACAGCATTATGTTTCATTACAAAGATACCTTAAACAGAGCTGTATTATCTTGACATATTCTTAAAACATTACATAAATATAAGTCTGTGTTAGATCTCCTGTGCCACTACCTGTGGTCTCATGTCCAAATGGTATTTGGCCCGTTGGAATAGAATCGTGACTGAGAATGAGAATACCTGCTGTTTAATTACAGAGGAAGAGGCTGACATCAGACTAGCCAAATGTAACAGAAACTGGGGTAAATGATGGGCTGAGTGGACCTTTACTTCCTTTACCTTACCAGTTTATTGATTTTACCTATCATCTTACCTACCCGTACACTATTTTTTCATCCTGAAGACAGAGGCTTGGATGTGAACTTCCTTACAAGGAGCACAGAGAGTTCTGCAATCTTTTTTTCTTGATATCACCTCGGAGACAGTTTGTGCCTAATGAAAATGTATTGTAGGCCTTAATGTAGTAATCACTATCAGAGAGTTGCACATTTTTAATCATTTAAAGATGTCGTTTAAATATTATCTATCCTCTATGAATATTTGATGCTCATTAAATATTCCTTGGAAAAGTAAAAATAACACTTACATTTGTTAAAGGATTTTGGCAGCAGTAATATCACCAGGATGTTTTTCACTTCTCCTAGAATTAGTAATACATCCTCTCTGCAGGCCCATCTCACCCCTAAGTATTAGAAAGACACATTCCCAAAGATGGAGGACAAACTATCTGGAATAGGTCAGAGGAGGCAGAATCAGAAGTGAAGACACGAGGGAGAACCACGGGAGATATTTCTATCCCATTTCTTCTATAAGAAGAATTGTGAAATTTTACATGAAGAAAACGTATTCTGTTTTCCAAAGAGCTATAATGCCTAAACAAAACAAATCCCCGCTTCAGATTGCAGAATATTTGAAAAATGAGATAAAGGAGCGGAACATAGTGGTCAAAATCATGATGAGTATTCCATTAATTCTGTTCTCTTCCCCTCCCCTCATACCACTGTGCGTGTAGATCTGCACACACACATGTGCGTGCACTTAACTTAGCCTGGGTAGCTGCATTTACTTATGTAAATGAAGTTATCCTAACGGAATCCTCTATTTAACAATTGCGGTGTAAATCTGATTTATATATATATTTTTTTAGGTCTGTTAATCTTTTGTCTCAACGATTTTTGTAGCCCAGATCTCCACAGGATAACTGTCATACAAAAAAGATTTTTATTTTGTTGTCATAAAATGAATTGCCCTTGTATTCTGACGCTGTGTCAAAAGGGCTCCCATTTTCATTTATCTAAAACTGTTTATTATTTTGTATGAGGGTGATGTGACCTCTGTTCATTCTTCTCTAATGATAACAAGAAGAAACCAGTAGTTCTTCCATTTTCTGTTCAGTTCCTGACATCTTTTTTACTGAATTATTCATCTGCTTTTATAATTGCCTTCTCATGATAGATTTCCATCCCAAGCAGAGCAGCAGTGTTGAGAACTTCTTAGGTGTTCTAGCAGTTAAGGATTTTCCCTGTTTAGAGTCTCAGAGAAGCTGTAACAAGCTTTAATACTGACAGCCATTATCTGTGTGTCTTGGGTATGTGAATGCAGCCAAGCTGCTGTTCCTCTTGCAGCCTTTCCCGCGAGGTCTGTAATGGGAGTTCAGTTATATTAGTGAAGCCAGGGAAACGATACATTTACTACTGCAACTCAGGAAATATATGGTTAAATGTCAGTTATCAGCATGGACATAAACCTCCTCTGCAACATCAAATAATGGCATTTATCACCTCAGGAGAAAGATAATTAAGCTCAAGGACTTTGTTTAAATTCTCAAATAGCTTGCACTGCCTGAATGTCCCTTAGGCATAATCTATTCTGATTCAAAATGCTACAGGAAAACAAAAGCAAGGTAGAGACAGGACTGGAGGAGTAATGGGGCCATGGATTAAAGGCACATACATAATTCAAACTTGTCTCTGATGCTGGCTTCAGTGGAGAATTGCATTAAAGGTTTTTGAGCTTTCATTGTTGAGATATGAAATAGAGTTCTTCCTGCCTGGAGAGGTAAGAGTGTCTTGTCAGAACGGTAGCCAGCCGGTATGAGTGAGTAATATATAAGGAATAGAATTAAGTGAATACCAGCATGAGCTTGTTCTCCTTGTAACTTTATACACAGCAGCTGAGACCACAAAAAGCCTTTTTTTTTTTTTTTTTTACCGAACCTTTTATCACTCACGTTTCTGAAAGTCATGTCTCTGTTTCATCTGTATGTACGGATAGATGAGTAGTTGGGCTCATAACTTTCATCAGGGAGTGTAGCCATTCTGCTATGATGCTGGAATTGTAGGTGCAGTGAGCTATACAAGGGCTGACTTACGGATCTGGAAAAGAGAGGGGCAGTCCCAGAGTGAGCACAGCGGTCCTACAGCAGTAAGGAGAAGCAGAACCCATGCTGGGCCCAGTACCTGAAGAGGACGAGAGGTGCCACAGTTCTTACAGCAAGGAACTGACTGCAGATAGAGAAGCCAGACCTTAAAAATCTCAATAACTTCATAAGATATAATAGCTCTAGTAGAAAAGGCAAACTAACTGTTTTACATGAAGTAGACCACCAACTTTTTAAAGAAATTGTAGAAATTATTTGGTTTCTGAAAAGATGTGGGCATAAACTGAGTTACCACCCATGTGAAGGGTTTTGAAGCAATACCCTACCTCGAATCAAGAGCTGAGAATATGCAGATTTATTTATAATAACAAGAAGCAAATAATCCATGGGATCCTGTTCTGAAAGCCAAATAAATACTCCTATTGGGAAGCGTATATATGTATACGGATATGTCATACGTGTATGTATATGATATATATGCTTGGTTTGGGTGGTGTACTTAACTAATTCAGATTTTCCTGCTCGTGAGCTACTTTGATTCATTAATAGCTGATACACTAAACCTAGTGCATTGTGCCCATCTTGTAGATGATTCAGTTTTTTGCAGGAGTATTGATACATACAGATTTTGATCTTTTGTCAGTCTATTGAAGGAGAATCCCAGTTTTGCATCTCCTCACATCTTTGTCCATTTTACGTGGAGTTACATGTACTTTCATCTTTCTTCCCGTAGATTTTAATTTAGTTTCACACAGTAATCTCTATTGCTTTGTTTCTTCATGTTTTGATTGTGCTGAGACAACTGTCTTCTCTACCTGACTGCTACCTTCATGGAAACTTAGCTATAATTACTTTTCATCTATTCCCTTCCATTGTTCTCAATAGTGATTCAGAACAAAATCTGTCTTCCTTACAAAATGAGTAACTGTTTAGTTGGTTTTAGTTAGGGGTCAAACTGATGAAAGTGCACTAATTCTTTGTTAAAAACCATATTTATTTTGGCTTTAAAAGGATGTAAATATATGCTTCCTGACTTTATGGTCTCTATTGTGAGCCCCTGGAACAGTGGCTACAATAATTTTATCATTGTGCTCTAAATTGAGCAGATGAAGAAACAGTTAATTACACAGGAATGCAGATCCAGCACTTTTCACCAGACCTAACCACTCTAAACTAGTTTCACTAGAATAGAAAATCACTCATCTACTAAGAACTGGTCTCCAGCACCTAGCAACTATCTCCTTCAGGGCACGTCCAGTTGCAGTGACTCTCAGTGTTGATGCAATGTGAAATCAGACCAATTCTCTTACAAGAAAAGAAGGTGAGTAACGTTAACGCACATTAAGGAATGTACTGTCTCTTGGACTAGGTTAGGGACAAAAATCGTTAGATCATTGACGCTTCAAGGCAGTCTGTAAATATTTCAGTTCAACAATATTCAGTTCAACATTGGTTCAACTATAATGAGAGTTCTGTAGGATCACATTTAGGGTGAGGTGGAAAAGGAGGACTTTTCCCACCAAAAAGAAACAGGAGGGAGCATCCTGCCATTGAGAAAGTAATGCAACCTGGGGATAACTAAGAGAAATGGGAGGAAAAAAAGTACAAGAAAAGAATATAAATTAATTCTAAAACTCAGTAAGGCAGTGAAGTTTCCCATGTTTTGAAATAAACTTTCAAATGGTTGCAAATAAAAGTCTAGGCTGGAATTCTTTCATTATTTACCTTTGCTCTCTGAATAGAGCTGCCCTTCTTCTGTGGGAGAAAGATAACTTTCCCTAAGAGCATCTGGAACTGTGGATGAAAATGAGTGCTTTTCCGACATCTGAGATGACAGCAGCTGTTCACTCTACTTTGTTATGAGTTACAAATAAGTAACTCTCAGTGATGAGATCTATACTAGCTAGTAATTTGGTGCCGTAGCAGTAAATCAGTAGACAAAAAAGGTGTTGAGGTCCCTACACCAACATTACAGGCAGTTTGGGAATCTTACTTGGAACTAGATCTATTCTTTCCTGCCGGATCAGTCACATGCATATTCATTGAAACTATCCAAAAGACCAGTGATTGGTTGCGACCCGGCTGTCCCTGGGAAGGGCTGGAGAAGGTTTGGTGCATACTCAAACCAGAGATTCTGGTTTAGCTCCGTCCCAAAAGAATCTATTTAACATGTATCAGAATTTCTCTGCAAAGTGAACCAATACAAGATAAACTTAAGTGAGAGGTTTACTTCAAAAGCACACTATCACTGACCACTAAGGCACATTCTCTTCTGTCTCTGAATATAAAACTTGTGGCAGTTTGTTGAAGGAATAACTGAAAGAAGGGGCTGGTAGTGGCAAACAAATCTTACACAGTTTTCTCATTTTGGCAATGTTTTTCCATCTTTGTGCTGTTGTTGACATAAGGGAAAATGAATTGCAAGCTGATGAAAGAAATCCTCTTCATAACGCTTCTGTGAATAATGTATTAAAGAAATCCACTCCAAGTTTTAGTCTCCTGAAGAAGACTAAGAACATTACTTGGTGCTGTTTGGATGCCCACACCACATAGGCAGGATCGATAATGTGGGTAATTATTTTAATACTGAGCCATAAAATATTAACTCAAACAACAATTCTGTTGGGATAGATTTCCAAATCCTTTCACTGCTGCCTGTTTCAAAGAATTATATTCTATTTTAGTTCATCCACAATTTCACACATAACTGCTATTAGTAAATGAGCTGTAACATGCCTTCTTCCCATTATGTGTCTCCAGAGACTTTTCTGTTATCAAAAAGTTTCTCTCTACTGAGTATTACCCTTACTGTAAGGAAAAAAAAAAAAGTGAATTTCATTTGGTCACAGTAGTTTCTTCTGAGAAAACTGATCTTTTCATTTGGATTGGAAATAAAACATGTGTCTTCATTTATTAGTAATAGTTCGTAGTATAAAATGTCTATCTGTATATAGGTAACACCAAAGACACAGTAATGCTCTTCCAACACTAAAAGGTCTTGATCCCAAATTGCTTCTAGAGGCTTTGGCGGAGAAGATGCAGCCACCTGGAGCTACGTATTAGGACATTGCGTTTTGTCCTTCGGCTACTTCATGTTGGTAATACTTAGATTCTCTGACTGAAAAGATT
This sequence comes from Strix uralensis, assembly GCF_047716275.1. NCBI lineage: Eukaryota > Metazoa > Chordata > Aves > Strigiformes > Strigidae > Strix > Strix uralensis. Next base: position 3,941,418 of record NC_134000.1, read on the forward strand.
GCATTAGCAAATTGAGCTAAAGTCTTGTTATTAGCTCATGTTGGTCTATCATAGTTCTAGTATAGGAGAGGGAATCAGATGAGTATTGTGTTTATTAATCAAAACGCTATAGATTTCCTAAATACTTCTGAAAGATACTTTTAAAAAAAGTTTATTTCACTTCTTGCAAAGCTTAGAACTTCTCTGCTGAAAGAAACAAGTACTCTGCAGAGTAGTACATACAGAAGTGGATGAATACAGAGGAGCTGCAGCAAAGCCAGCTGGCACCACTGCTCTCCCTAGTGATATTCCACTGCTGGTGCTCTCTTCTCTCACCACAGGATAGCGGAGGGGAAGGCGCAAGTGTATTGTCTCAGCTGTTGTGATAGATTAAGCCTGACGTGCTGCCAAATCTTATGTGTATTAATAAGTTTCTCCCACTGATCCCCAATGGCAGTCAGATGGGTTCATTGGTAGATTGTGGTGGACATTTAAATGTTTGAGCTGGGTAATTTGAGATGAACTGTCAGGATTCATTAGCCCTGTTGAGGGAACAGTGCCAGGAAGTATCTGGCTGATGACTTGAGAGACACCTAGTAAGCAGAATAAAACCCCAAATCACTCGGCAAATCTTGCAGCGGTGCTAAGGGGTCTAAACCCAATGACCGATACAACACACTGCCACTTGTAATAAGCCAGAAATTAAAAGCTGTTCTTATCAGGGACTTAAACTTAAAGGTTGGCAAACAATATGCTTCCAAATCACAATTTAACACCAACCGACGACTGCCTGCCCCTTGCCTGCAGGGTGTATCTGTGCGTGTGGAAACAGAGACTAGAAGCTGATAAATTACTGTTTATAGAAATAAGCAGTTCCTAATTTTTTTAAAAAATATGTTTCTTCAATCTCTCTGCCTCTCTTTAAGGAGCTGATTGTTGACCGCAACCCAGAGCTGAACCGATTTGCAGGATTTAGTAAAAACTGAAGGGTCAAGGTGACAATGGGAACACTGACTGATTGCTTTTGAATCCGGCCTGTCTTCTTTCACCTTATGTAGGTGTTCAGTTGTTTTACCTTCTTTAGTTTCTCAGGTAATACATAGAATCTTCCATATGATGACAATAAATCTTTATACAAATTTCTAGAGACTTTGCTGTCCAGTAGGCTATTATGGAATGTTGTGTTTCTATATTAAAAAAAAAAAAAAAATTCTCTGATAGAACAAGAAGAGTGCTAAAACTCTGGGGGAGAGGAGAGGGGAGAATCTTGCATGTATCATATTTGATTTATAACCTAAATAAGGAGAAGCAGATACAAAATAAGGCTGTTGAGAAAGATAGCTATTCAGAACTTTGCCATTCATGGACAAGAACTGAGAATCAGCTTCTGTATCGTAGTATCCCCTGTTCCACATACCTTAGTCCCGCTGAAGTATGATCTGTTCTTCATGAAGGAATGCTTTTTAATGTTTCTTTTCTGGATAATCAAAGCTCTCAAGTTTCTTCACCTGTCATTGTAATTACATGTAAATGTAATTAAATGTACGTAAATACATTTACATACCTCTGTGAAAAAATGTATGAATCATTTTTACCCAGTTCCTTCTAAAGGATGTGATGAACTATGCTTTGCCACCAGGACTGCACCTAGTGGCTAAAGGTCAACCTTCATAAGATTACAGTTGTTCCTTTCCAGTCGTATTTTCAGGACCACTTTGCTCTATACTGCTGCTACTAAGCTCGCTATGCATTGTGGATTGGTGTCAGATGCTCTTCAAAGACTATAAAGTAAATAGTATTCCTTCAAAAAGTTATTTTTTTAAATCTCTTATTTGTCATTTGCTCCCTCATCTGTATGCGTTTTTTAAAGACCTGTCAGAATGAATGGTTAGAGACGTGATTTTTTAGCCTTTCTAGTGGAAGAAAAAAGTAACTAAAAATACCTGAGGAGCAAATCCAATGCAGCATTCTTTCATATTTGGATACATACTTAGGTCATTAGAGAAAATGAGTTTTGTGACCTTTCCTACTGCTATCCTTTGTTGTGCAGAGCAGTACGAGTGGTAGTTTTTGCTTTGAAGGTAAATTCAGTAAGATAGCAGTAGGGTACACAGCTGCCTGGGAACCATAGTGCGGGATAACAGAGGGCAATGACAGTCAGGAATGAAATGCACTTGCAAAGCCACTATGGACAAAGGTATAATTATGTTGTATTATGATTCTTTCATGCATCTCCTAGTCTGTAAGTGCAAATACACCCATTTGTCTTGTCTGGATAATGCTTTAGTTTTGAAAAAGCTGTTAAGGACTCCTCTCCTCTATCATCTAGTGTTGTGGCACAATGATGTTATGTATTTATAGACAGTACGGTTTGGCTAAATTGGAATCTATAGCTAAAACAGAGCTCAGTGGGATCTGCATTTGTATTTAATATCTTCCAGTGTAACAAAATGAGAATCTAATTAAGGCTCTATGATGATGGCTGTGTTAAAAAATGTAGTATAGAACAGTTTCAAATCTTTATATCATAAAAAATATACATGACAAAATGCAAACCCCAGTGTAAATATCCAGAGAAATCTTTGAGTTTTTAAATGTTTTTTTAATAAATGGATAGATACAAATTTTATCATGTCAATTTGTTACCTGAATCTCTACTTTTGGTGCTTTTTCTTGAAAGAAACAAGACATACACTGGAACCCATGTTTTCATGGACTTTTTTAAAAAATGATGATTCTTAGAATATCAGCATACAGGATAAAGAACAGATAAACTTTTATCCGGAAGAAAAACTCTAACAAAACCAAAACGTGCACCAAAGTGTTCTTCAAAAGAAAACTCCTCACGGTATAAAATGCTTGACTCTGAGATATGTTGCTTATTGATGCAATTAATACAACAGCATATGAGGTCAGTGTGAAGGTGTTGCATTAAAATTCATGTTTGATAAAACTAGTTATCTGCTTTTTAGCAGCTCCTCTAGGGGGAGAGAACCTTACATATGTTATCAATTAGTGATGTAAGCAGTAGGAAAATAGGAAAGAAAGACTTTCCTTTAACTTATTCTATACAGTCATGGGGAATTTTATGTCAAGTGCACATGTATCTAGGTGCTGGCATACCTGTGATTAAACACAACATTAATTTATCACATGTGTGTGAAAAAGAAATAAAAAATTCAATAAAATTAATCCTGTTCCTTTATATCTGCAATTAGGAGTGTGAAGCAGGTTTCAGCTTGATCATCAATTTAAATTAAATCAGATCAGAACGAATCAGAAAGATGCCCCCAGGTGGTTGCTTTAGGACAAGATTTGGTATTTTGAAACCAGTTTCTAAGGAAATCACGTTTGACTTTCAGACCACACCAGGGTAACTAAAACTGATTGTTACCCACTTTAGCATTGTCAGGCAAAAGACTGGGAATGGAAATAGCTTATAAAATCAACTAATTCTATACTCTGCAGAGGTGGTATTTTTAGACCATGGCACTTCATAAGGAGCTACTTAGGAGAAAAACTTGCAGTGATGCTGGATTTTGTACAGAGGATCCATTGTTCATGACTGTCAGTTCAGAAGCACAAGAAACCGTGATAAGCATTTGCAATTTTGAGCTGTAGGCAGAAATGGAAACGCTCCCTTTCGGGACAATGGCACTCTTAGAACATAATGTAAATAAAAAGATTTAGAATCTGTTCCTCATCTACAAGGTGGGTTAGTGAATGTGATAACATTCCTTTAGACTCTGATTTTAGGTACACTGAGACTAGTTCAAGTTGTACAATGTGTATTGCACAGAAAATAAACAGGAGTGTTCAGGGTCAGAACAGATAAGACTGTTCAAGAAAAACAAATGAATGGGTCTTATTCTTCCCTAAATACATGGAGTAGAAATTAGAGAATAGTTCTGACAAGTAAAAGGACTTCCTGTTTTACTCTCTTTCCTGACATACATGAAATATGAATTCATGTATAGGCACAAAGAGGCTAGTTGTGGGTTTTTCTCACATGAACATACAACATCCATCCATCCATCCATCCATCCATCCATCCATCCATCCAAAATCTGCCACCTCTTGCACTCGTCTGTCATCAGTTTTGCCGTTCTGTTTCATACAATCATTCGGAGTGGGCACCTCTCCTCCCTTCTGAGGGTTTCATTAAGTTACGTAGAAGTAGGCATAAGTGAGGCTAGTACAGAAAATACATAGTAAATGATAAAAGAAGGCAGGACTTTTCATCTCTTCCGAGGTGTTTGTTTCTTTGAAAGCAAGTACAATATCTTTTACGTCTTTTTCTCATTCTTTCTTCTCTTCCTCTTTCTGATCACCATTTGTACGAGCAGAGAAGAAGGTTATCTATGAACAACCAACTAATTTAGTTTTAATTTGCATGTGAACTTTTCTGCTTTAATTTAAATCAATAATTGCTTACCACAGATCTGACTAAGCATCCCCAAACTGATTTGCAAAACAAATTTGTATTTGCTAATTTGAAGTTTTCTGACTGTCAATCATTTTGTGGGGGAATCCTGCCCATTCACACAATGGTAAATCAAGGTTCTTTGCCATGGTTGATTCCCTCTGTGAGAGGATTTAAATCACGTCCTGACTATGTAATAGTATAGATTTGGGCTGAAAGATGTAAATGTGTTTAATAAAATCCATTCAAATCCTTTTTATAGGCCTCAGCATTACTAAAAGCAAGACAAATGCTCCTCTTAAATGACATGTTAAGATACCAAACTCTCTCTGTTACAATGCTATCCTTAGTATATACAGTTCTATTTCATTCAATAATGAGTCTAGCTAGCGTAGGTACTCACTGGCCATGATTAGATGCACACAGAACTCCTCAGATTTGTCCTTTTTTTTTTTTTTTTTTTTTCTCCTATACTTGTAACAGGAATAATGTTGTTTCTTTATATTCAGTGACAAGCATTTGGGATTTTAGAGCACAAGGGTCTGGTTCCTTTTCCTCTTAATGTAATTTCCAGGTGACCATGACATGCTGCAGAGTAACAGCTGTGAAGTACTAGATGGCCACAGATGTGTTAGAATGCAAAATAGTCAGTAATAAGGCACCTAGTGAGAATGGTCCTTTTTTGGTCTTAAAAGATACTAGATCTAGACCCAGCTCTTTCACCTACAGTGTCAAGGATTTTTAAAATACTGCCCTTTTTAAGATCCACTGACAACTGTTTCAGTTATGTTTCAATGTAAATATTTTTTTAAAATCACAAGTGTTAAACTGAAATAAAAAATTATATGTCCTATATGTGAAAAGTACTCAAGTTCTAACTGTACACTGGGGTGAAATAAATACGTCATAATGTCTATCCTTTGGCAACATTTAGATATCAATATAATGGTTAAGGCCGTAAGTCACTAGGTATCATGTAAGTATGTATTTTGCCCATACAGCAAAGGTATATACTCATACAAAATCATTTGAACTAATTCCTGATTTCCTCACTCAAAAGCCATAATTGTAAAGAAGGTCCCCTCATATTTTCCGTGTTAGATCGCACAACTTTAAAAATATCTCTCTAATTACTCTTTCCAAATAAGAGACAATCAGAAAGAGGTGTCAAAACATTTACTAAGCTTTTATTAAAGAAAAATATGCTGTTACTTTATATTTTTTAAAAATCCTGAATAGGGACAGCAAAAATAAGTCTGTCATAGCTAACCAAAGAAAATTCATTCCTAAGAAAGCAGCTGACCATGTTAATTATACAAGAAGAAACTTGTCTTAGAGGCTGTCTTTGGGCTATACTTACCTATTATACTGTTATTCATTTATTCTGGTTTGAGTAAAGAAGGGCCCACTGCTCGTTGTTTTACCAGTCTTAACAAATATATCCTTACCACCCCAGCATAAAGGAGAACAGAGAAATGGGGACAGGGAAATGAGGTGTTGGAAGGCTGAACTAAACCTAAACTAGTGGATTTGGGAATGTTTCAGAGTCTCTGGTCTAGTTAAGTGTTCACCCTCCTGACCGTCACTTGGATCTACCCGCTGTCATGGGAGCTGTGGGTTTCCACCGAAGGAAACACAAGCGTGCAAGGGACTTCACGAGTAATTTGGTGACTGGGACAGTGTACCAACTATGACATATAATCACTGTCAGATACAGCCACAAAGTCTTTGGTAAAGTCTGAAGTAGATGTCTTCAAAGTCAGAAGATGTCTACTACAGTTACCAGACCATTCCTTTTTCTATTTTGTTAACATTATGCTCCATCTCTTATGACAAAAAATAAAATGGTGAGCTGGATTGTTTAAATGCCACTAAATGGTGTTGTTCCTGTGTTAAAGAATAAACAGTGATACCGGTATTCAGGTTAAACAGTATCTTGTGTCAATGGCAGTTATTTAAGAGCTACACTGTAAAACTGAAAAAGCAGTATAAAATCCTGTCTTGTACCACCTGGCCATTTCCAAGTCATCCTAAACTCTCATTTGATCTTCTTTTTCTATTTCAGTGAAAAATACATGACACCTTCATGCTCAAAAATTAATCTTGCCGCCTCTCAGGGGCTACCATTTCAAGATGCAGTTTTTGAGGTTTGACAATTTCAACAAATTTCAAAGCGGGAAGGAGCAGGGTGTAGGATGGTAAATTTTATTCTTTGTGTTTGAATTTGCAGTCACACTGAGCGAACTTCCCTCTTTCTCTCTCACTCAGCATCTACATATTGTGAATTATGTCCAAATACCAAAGTGTTATTTAATGTAGCCAGAAAAGAAAGGAATGAATGATAGCCCATTATTGCTTTACATCCAGAGATCATTCTCAGAGTTCAGGGCTATTCTTTTAGCCATGCCACAAGAATTACACAGGCACGACTAGTTTTTATAACCCCCTTAGGCAATGCTGAAACTATAAACATGATGGGAATGAAGTCTCACCATGTGTATCTAATAGCACCAAAGAGAGTGACTAGAATTGGTGCTGACACAGCATTCAGCTTCTATTAAACGTTTAACATACTACACAAACTCCCTTGGCTGCTTGGTTTTAGGCTTTTAGATCATTAGGAGAGGCTGTGTGGAGGGACTGTCCCAAAGTGCATGCTAGCTGCACTCTACTGGTGCCATAAAAAAATATACATACTGAGGTGCTGCGTACACTTCTGGACAGGGAGCTGGGCAAGTAACACTTGGAAAATTCAGGTGTATGCATATGCCTAACTCCTGTTTCTGTAGTAAAGGGACAGCATGGAACAGTGAAATCATATAAAAGTAATGCAAAAGTTTCTGAGATTGGTATATATGTATATAAAGACACACACATATGCCTGTATCTGTGTGGCTATTGAGTAAGTTTTATCAGACCTGTACGTTGACACACAGTTTCAGTCCAATACAGAACTTTACTTTCCTCCCAGTTAATCGGTGTAAGAAAGGAAAAACACTGCTGCAGTCAGAAGTTACAGACGGGTTTAATGAAATCAAGAGTATGAAAGTTAGGCCCTGATAAGTAGATGCAGTCAGACATCAGAACTTCTTGCTCTTTCTCATTATATTTAAAATTCTGTTAGAAGAGAAACTTTGTTACAAGTGGAAGGTATTCCAAGAATTCCATTTTAAAAATTTAAAAAGGTTTTCAGAAAATAGAGATTAAAAAAATTATTAAACTTATTCTAAACTTTATCTTCAAACGGATCATTTCTTCTTGCAAATATTTCCACTGAACGATTTTGACTGGATTTTCTGTCTTGTTTGGATGTGTATTACATGAGGAATGGCTTCTTTTCCTCAGTGAAATTTGTCTACCTGCTAGAACATACCCATTTGATAAACGCTCAACAAAATTAGTTGAATATAATTGCAGGGAAAGCAATTTATACCCTCACACACATAGGACTTTAGAAAGTTTCCTAATAACTTTTGTGGGTGTTTGTTCAGATTTAATGCTGGTGTTTCTTACTCTTCCGCTTTCCTAAATGAGGATTTCTTGATTTCAGCTTCCTTCCTGTGGAAAATTTCTCCTGTTTCTGACATTCCTCATTACTTTCAGTTTCTTTGTTTAGTTGTTATTTTATCTTTGCTATCAATTTTTGTTACTTGAGTTGCTTGAGCATTCAAGTAATAAGCCTCCCACTGGGTTTTTTTAATGACTTCTATAATTCACGTTTTTAAGCAATGTCAGCCATGTCTCAGTTAACTATAAAAGTGAGTTCTTACTCCTCCCTACTGCCTTTGTTTGATAATATAGAACCTAAATTCAATACGGCCCTAAATCTGGAGTTCAGCTTTTGTTCCTAAAATAAATCACTGTCACCTTGCCAGCCATACCAGAAAATTCCTGTCAGATTGAATTATCAGTAAATTGAAGGTCAACCGGGTTTATTACTTAATATTTGTATTATAGTGCATGCTGCTTAATGATACCTTAGCCTCCAGCACTTCCCCAGGTTTCAGTATATCCCGCTTTCCTCAGTTTGTATGGTTCCTGGTAGCCATCAAATGTACTTAATGATTAGCAATTAAAGCTTGTTTCTGTATTACTGAAAATATTTTATATAAAAGAAACATATGGTTGAGAGAATGAATGCACAATTGTACACCTAATTTAGATGCTCTAAGATGTAGATAATTCAAAAGAAGTGTATGTGAAAATTGCCCATCACATATGTAATTTTATTACACACACAGTGGCCTCATTTGCATATATAACTAATTTTTAAAAAAGGTGTGCAGCCTTATTTATATGTGCATCTATACAAAAAATACCTGAAAACAGTGTTTCTGGTGAATGATAGAAATAATTTTTCATTATTGTTGTGAGTATCTCCACCATGACAAAGCATCCAATTTAAAAGGCTAGTAACAAAATAAGTATAACAGCTGAGTATTAAAAAAATCACAGTAAAGAAAACTGAAGTACCTTCCCTCTTTCCCGTGAAGGTTTCCCTAGATCCTGTATGAGATCAGTGTCTCCAGTGGTAAAAAGTGTCTAGAAGGGTAATTGGCCGATTGGGTATTTCCTGGAAATGGAGGAATCCCCAGGGAGCATGAAGACTGCAGCTCCCAGCAGAGGCCAGATCAGCTCAGACTGTACCGCTCATGAATCAGGATGTAAAGGCTACAATTTGGGTACAGGCAAGGGAGAGAATTTCAGACAAGAATCTCTCATGTCACAGTACTGAAGGTATCTAGAGTGTCAGAGCTCTCACCTGAGACAGGCCGTATTTCAGAATCAACCTTCTCTGTAATGGTTGTAGCATATTTATTCAACATCTTGTCCATTCTGAGGATTGAATTGGGCCTGTTTAAAATCTTCTTTCCGTGTAATCGCTGTCAGTATTTATTAAGCCTCATTGCAAAGACAGAGCAGGGCAGGGAAATCAGCCTCACTGGTGACAGTCTGCATTAAATAAAAAGAGCTAGTAGCCAGCCTTATACTGCGTTTGTCATTTAGGACTACGTTTTAATTTAAATGTTGCTGAACAGTTTTGGATGATCTCTAAAACAATGGCATCGTAGTTGCTGGAAACCAAAATCTGGTACACGGTTGCATCTTTTTTATTATGTTGTCCTAATTTGAACCTCATATTTTCCAGCCCAACTTCTACCTCTTCTCTCTGAGAGCTTGTGGAATCAGACCACAGTGATAAAAAGGCACAAAGGTCAG